>NC_143584.1:156599339-156916214 GCF_048544385.1 Mastigoproctus giganteus | reverse complement strand
CTTCATATTCAGATTCTTCATTTAAATCTGGTGCTGGTAATATCCCTTAAGCCATAAGTGATGAGTCACTATCATCATCAGAGGGTACATAATTTTTATCGTTGTCTGAAACTTCAAAGTCATCAAGGGATTACAATCTTCATCTTTCAAATCAGATTCCATTTGAAGTGAAGAACACTGTGCAAGAATTTTTTGTGTTCTTGTACTGATTATTCCAAATGTTACTTTTGACGGCAAAATGAGATGTTACAAAGGACAACTAAACAGTAATATTGAGACAAACAAAACCATACATGTAACAGCATGCATAGGCTGCCCCCCCACCACTCTACTGTACATTCCAAAAACCTGAAAGTGGTACTTTGGCAAATTTCTCTGTCAGTATTTATCATGTCAAACTAATAAAAGTGGCACATTCATGAATCTGCATGGTGAGAAGTGTTTTTTTTTTTTCACAGATAAGAGAAAATGCATGTAACATTTTCAACCGCTTGGCCTTGAAATACACATACGAGTCTTTGGCAGGGTGTAGTTGACCAAGAAACAACCTCAAGAATACATTTAGGTAAAATGTGCCGAATTTGTACATTTGTGGTTTTTGTGTGGTGTCAATGATATTACTTCAGCTTTAATATATTATACATGGTATAATAATATTTCTTTTTTAATCCTACTCTGCAAGTGGCAAATTTTTAAACCCTTTACAATTGGCAGAAGCAAGGAGTTTAAAAAAAACAAAAAGTAACTGCAATTAACTGTCTGATTTAAAAAAAAAAAAAGGTAATTTATTATTCATCCAAAGAAACATAAATGTCATACTATATACAATTACCTTGAATGCAATGCTACCTTATGTCTTATTTTAAAAAAATAAGTTAACATTAATAAGTAACAAAACTCTGAACCTGGCATTCTTTTGAGGAAACAGGGTAACATTATTTCAATTTTGAATTTTTTTGGCAATGCAGAATGTGTGTGTAGTACTATTCAATGATTGTCCACCTGTTCTCAGATGGGTATGGTGATGGGCCTGCATCTCACTCATCTCACTACATATCATAATCTGGTCAAAAGATGTATCCCCCCCCCATGTGACATTCCAAATTCTTAGAGGAAACGACTTGGTGCACTTTTTTGATCAAATGTCAGAATTTTTGGAACCCATCTTCACTCACTTTTAAGAAGCAAAGCTGCTTGTGAATGACTGCCTCCCCACTACTGACACTGATGTTCACTTCTTGTGAGATTTCATGCATAGAAATGTGATAATTGTCCAGAACTGCTCATTTCACCCAAAATATTGTTTATTGGGAGAGATTTCTCATTGTATCGTGGCTGTACATAAATGCAGTACATCATTCACATATCTGTATTTTTGGCAGTGCATCATTTCCCCAAAACTGTACTGAAAGTCTATGATGAACATCAGCCAGTTAGAAGCTGATTTCACTAAAAATTTGATTACACATTTCTGCTACACTTTCTTTTGAATAAATACATTTCATATGAGGAGAGAAATATTAAATGACTGTGCAAAAATCACACTGATTCACAAGACTGGGTATGAGTAACAGTGTAAAATCCAACCCAATTTCAATCCTGCCTCATATGTTGCAAAATAATAAAAAAATTATTATTGTCTCCACTGGCACTCAAAGGCAAACCATGTCATGCAGAGTGAAATCCATTTCTGAGGGGAAAATTCAAAACCCACACTGAATGAAAGACATGACTCATCTTCTATGCAGATGATGATTAGCAGATAATATATTTATCTGCAAATACCCATCAGTTACATGCAACCACTATAATGAGGAATTAGTGTCCATAAAAGTGGGTGAGGTGCTCTAGTCGTGGAATGCATGTAAAGTATCAAGTGACACAGAAGCCTATGGCAGGTATAAACTAGTTTGTAATCAAGTCATAAAGGAGGTTAGGCAGGTGAAGGCAGATTACGAGAAATCCTCGGCAAAGGATGGAAAGAAAAACAGCAAAGAGTTCTTTACTTATGCAAACTCTAGAAGGAAAGGGATGAATCAGATTGGACCACTTAACACAGATGGGTTGACTATTGATGCTAAGGTAGCTGATAAACTGAATGAGTAGATTGCATCTACATTCACACATGAGGAGTTATTCAATGAGGGGAGTGCAAGAAGTTTATCAAACTCTAACAGGGAGCTAAATGATATTATAATAACTGAGAGCAAAGTTGAGGAGAAATTGTTGAAGTTAAACATAAAAAGGCAATGAGGTGGATGGGATCTGTCCAGTTATATTAAAGGAAACAGCAAAGGAAGTAATCACACCCTTAGCCATAATTATGAGAGCTTCCTTGGACTCAGGGGAGGTCCTCATGGACTGGAAGTGTACAAATGTATTAGCAATTCACAAAGGGGATTCAAAAGGTGATACAAGTAACTATAGACCTCGTGTTCCAGGGAAAATAATGGAATCACTGGTAAAGAAGCATTGCAGGATCATCTAGACAAGACTGCAATAATAGTTAAGCCACAGCATGGGTTTGTTAAAGGGAGGTCTTGTCTGACCAGTTTGATTGGATACTATAATGTGGTCACAAAGGAACTGAATAGCAAAAATAATTTTGATATCATATACTTGGATTTCAGGAAAGCTTCTGATACTGTTGCACAAATTGGAGAGGTATGGCATTAAGGGTAACGGTTGCTACAATGGATAAAGGGATGGTTGAGTGGGAGACGACAGAGAGTGGTAATCAATGGACACTGCTCTTCATGGACAAATATTATTAGTGGAGTTCCCCAGGGTTCGGTGTTGAGCCCATTGTTGTTTGTATATTTATCAATGATATTGATGAAGGTATAGCAGGTTTAATGTCCAAGTTTGCAGATGATACAAAGGTTGGCAGGGTTGTCAACGACAGTAAAGACAGTATGTTACTCCAACTGGATCTAGATAAGTTGGGCAAAAGGGCTCAGAAGTGACAACTGAAGTTTAACATTGGCAAATGCAAAGTACTGCATTTGTCAATGTTAACAATCACTGAAGAGAAACGTACCAACTATGTGTTACTACACTCAGGGAAGTGGAAAGTGAAAAAAAGACCTGAGGGGTAATTGTGCAGTCAAATATGAGGTTCACTGAGCAATGCAGACAGGCTGCTAGTGCAGGTCATGGAGTCTTGTCAATGATATATAGGAATTTTGCTAGCAGGGACAGGGAGGTGATTATCCTGTTATACAAGGTAATGGTCAGGCCACACCTAGAGTAGGTCTGGAGGCCTAATTTTAGGAAAGATGTAGAGTTGCTAGAATGCATACAAAGAAGGGCAACAAGTTTGGTGAGGGAAACAAAGGGGTGCTCTTATGAAGAAAGCTTAAGTTCTGCAAATTGCAGTGCCTGGAGAGTAGGCACTTGTGAGGTCATCTGATTGAGGTGTATAAGGCCTCGAATGGGTTGAGCAAGCTGAATGCTGATGGGATTCTTCCTATTGCTCAGATTAGGAACCCGAGGAGGCACAGATTCAAACTGAGGAATGACAGTTGTAGAATAGATGTGTGGAAATTTGCCTTTAGCCAGTGGGTAGTTGCTTGGTGAATCAGACTTCCATCTTTAGTTGTGGAAGTGAGAGCATAAATAAATTTAAGGCTGAGCTGGACAGGCATTTGGAACAAATGGGAGGGCTTTTTTTTTTTTTTTTTTTTTTTTTTTTTGGCTGATGTATAAGCTTGCTTTCTTGTATCATATGCCTCTACTAATGCTAATGATAATAATATTGAGAGAGAGAGAGAGAGCACTATAATGAGTGGAAAAATGAAAATAAGAGATAAATGAGTGGAAATCTAATAATAAAGGATAAAGTACATTAATCTCATACTGTTATTTATGAATTTAATAAGGAATCTTAAAATACCTCTCAGTCTTATTGAATGTTCAGATGAAACTTTCTCTTCGGGAAAACCAAGGAAGTTTGGAAAAGGTGGATAATCATCATCACTAGTTAGCTCCCCTAAGGAAAACAAAAAAACCATTTAAGCTTCCCTTTCTTTTATTTATTACTGCAAGGAAATCAATGGAATGGTATGTGCATTAAAAAGGTTTTTTTTGCATCTTACAAAAAAGCAAAGAAGCATTATTTAAATCTCTGAAGAACTAATCTACTGAAGTTAACCTAACATGAAATTTTAATTGCTAATTAGGAATTCTGAATCATCTGAGGTATCCATTACTGTCAGATGTTGATTATCTAAACTAATGTGAGAATTTTTATATAAAGTTTGTCACTACAGATAAAACTAACACTAATGTTAGTTTTATCTGTTATTCACAACACTCCAACATTACATTGTTTCCTCTAGTAACACAACATTACATTGTTTCCTCCAGTAGAAATGCACATTTTAAGAGCATTTGAAAGCTGGCAGAGGAGACAAGATAGTCTCAGCATATGTAAAATGTCTTTTTCTAAATAGCTTTGCCAAGCTTCCTTCAATATTAATAATGCAGTATAGTATAAAGATGAGTATTTGTATTTATATTCTTTGACTCCACTGAAGGCATATTTGCAATTGAGTGAAGTGACATGAGCCACAAACATGATTAACTAAATTATAGTCTATGGGAAAATATAGGCTTTAAAAGGAAAATTCTTTTTAACTCCTTTAAAATATAATTTAAAGGCTTTAAAAAGAATTTTAAAGAATTTTATTGAGAATATAAACACTTATTCTTAGTAAAAAGCAAAATAATAAAAAATATTTATGTACCACTGAAAGTGAGAAAATATGCTTTGTAAACAGAAACACTGATTACCAACTATCCAAAATGTATAGAATTTAAAATCAATCATAATTTCCTATCACATCTCAGTTTTAAGATATAGATAGATATCTGGATTCTGTACAAAGATATCATTACTGTTTGAAATACAATTTTAAAACTTATTAACTTTTGGTTGGTTTTGTTTATTGGGCTAAAAGTTAAGCAAGCACATTATTATTGTTCTTGCAATATAGTATATTTCGATTTTGATGGACTTTTCCAGAGAAGTCAGTATTTTCATTAATTTTATTACACCATTCAATACTGTTCAATATATAGTGTATGATAAACTATGCTACAAGAATTCACTTTCTGTTGAAATTTACCAATTGCTTTTACTGTTTTTAGGTTAATGCATTGTTAAAATGGAGAAGAAAAATCAAAGAACTTGCATCAATCACTCAGACAACTTCTGCTATGTTTGTGGACACTTAACCCCAAAAACTCAGAGAAAGAAAATATACAATGTCACAAAAGTTGCATATTCATTGTACTTCAGCTGCAATATCAGAGACAAAGAAAAAATTGGGCTCCACATATCTGTTGTATTACTTGTACAACAAACTTAAGGCTGTAGTTATATGGCAAGCTGAGAGCATTACCTTTTGCTGTCCCGAAGGTGTGGCGCGAGCCCAAGAATCATTGATGATTGCTATTTCTACATGACAAAAAAAAAAAGGTATTTCCAAAAAGAGCAAGTACTGCATCAAATATCCCATCAGCAATTAGGCCAGTGCCACACAGTACAGAACTGCCAGTACCTGTGCCACCAACATCTTGGGGTATTGGAAGTAGTGATGAAGGTACAGAAGAAATCATTTTACCAGATGTCACGGAACCATATACTGCACATGATTTGGACTATGATCCAAAAAAAGAAAAGGCTCACACTACACTAAACAAGAAGAATTAAGCGACTTGGTCAGAGACTAGGGCTTACCCAAAGAGAAGGCTGAAATACTCAGATCCAGATTAAAACAGTGGAACTTACTCGCCAAAGGTACAAACATTACAATATACCATAAGTGAAATGAAGAGGTTTTCAAGATATTTTGCAATGGAAAACAACGTGTCTGCAAAGACAATGTTGGTCTTATGCATGAACTGAACATTGATCACAACACCTCTTAATGTCATTTGTTCACTGATGCACAAAGCTAAGTTTGAAATCCGTACTGCTTCATAATGGAAATACTTTATAATAAATTCCCCTTGTTCATGCTGTTGGCCAGAAAGAAACTTATGATAGTATGTCCCAGATTCTCGCTGCCATACGTTACAATGACTATGGTTGGAACATTGGTGGTGATCTCAAAGTGATTGGACTGCTTGTTGGGTTGCAAGGTGGTTTTACTAAAACTATTGTTTACTGTGTAGTAATAGTAGTAGTAGTGGCATGTGATGCAAAAAAGCAAGTGTATGAGCTTATGCAGCATCAGCCAGAAAAAAAAAAAAAAAAAAATACGAAACAATCCTCTCTAAATGTTTGTCCAGTTCCTCCTTAAATTTATTTAACCTATCAACTTCCACAACGACAGATGGAAGTTTGTTCCAGCAATTAACCGCACGCTGGCTAAAGGCAAATTTCTGCACATCTGTTCTACATCTGTCCTTCCTCAATTTCAATTTATGCCCCCTTAGGTTAATAATCTGAACAAGTGGAAGAATCCGTCAGAATTCTTCCAGCGAGGTGATCTGATAGAGGTGTATAAAGCCTTGAATGGTTTAAGCATGCTCAATGCTGATGGGATTCTTCCTCTAGCTCAGAAAAATCACCTGAGAGGGCATAAATTCAAATTGAGGAAAGACATGTAGGATAGATGTGCGGAAATTTGCCTTTAGCCAGCGGGTGGTTGGTTGGTGAAACAGACTTCCATCCCTTGTTGTGGAGGTTGATAGCCTAAATAAGTTTAAGGCTCAGCTGGACAGGTATTTTGAAAGAACAGAGGGGTGAAGTGGAAGTGGGGCTTTTTCTTTTTTTTTTTGGCTGATGCTGCATAAGCTTGCTTTCTTGCATCAAATGCCTCTACTAATGCTAATGCTAATGCTAATTCAGCGTGCTCAACCCATTCAAGGCCTTATACACCTCAATCAGATCACCTCGCAGGTGCCTAGTTTCCAGCTGCTGCAATTTGCAGAACTTAAGCCTCTCTTGGTAAGAAGATCCCTTCATTCCCCCTCACCAATCTTGTTGCCCTTCTCTGTAGACACTCAAGCAAATCTACATCCTTCTTAAAATGAGGCCTCCAGACCTGCATGCAGTACTCAAAGCATGGCCTCACCATTGCCTTATACAGAGGGACAATCACCTCTTTTTCTCTGCTAGCAAAATTCCTGTATATCATTGACAACATCCCATGACCTGCCCTGGCAGTCTGTCTGCATTTCTCAGAAAACTTCATATCTGACTGCACAATTACTCCCAGGTCTTTTTCATTTTCTACCATCTTAAGTGTAGTACCACACAGTTGGTATGTTTCTCTGGGGTTACTTCTAGCCATATGCAGTACTTTGCATTTTTCAAGGTTAAACTTCAGTTGCCACTTCTCAAGGCCATCCTTTCCAAATTTTCTAGATCCTTTTGCAGTAACACACTGCCATTACTGTCATTAACAACCCTACCAACCTTTGTATCATCTGCAAACTTCGATATTAAGCCTGATATACCTTCCTCAATATCATTGATAAATATACAAAACAACAGTGGACCCAACACCGAACCCTGTGGGACTCCACTAATAACATTAGTGTTTGTGGGATAGTCATGCAACAGCCAAACACTATGTCGTACAACACTGGGGGAAGAGAGAGAGATGAATATATTCCCGGCAAAAGCAATCTAAAGTATGTTCCATTGGTTGATCCACAAAAGACTTGGACTGATTAAGAATTTCACTAAGGCACCATTGGTTGATCCACAAAAGACTTGGACTGATTAAGAATTTCACTAAGGCACTGGATAAAGAAAGCAGAAGATTCGATATTTACTGAAAGTGTTTCCAAATTTATCTCATGCAAAGCTGAAGGAAGGAATTTTAATAGGTCCTCAAATAAGAATGCTCCTAAAAGATGAAGAATTTCAAGGAAACCTGAATGATGTTGAACTGGCTGCATGGAGATCTTTCAAGGCTGTGGTACATGCATTCCTCGGAAAGAGAAAAGAAGAGAACTAAGAGCAACTGGTGACAAACTTGCTGAAATGTTACAAGAACATGGGGTGCCAAATGTAATTGAAAATGCATTTCCTTCATTTCCATCTGGATTTCTTTCCTGAAAACTTAGCAGATGTCAGTGATGAACAAGGAGAGCGCTTCCACCAGGACGTATCTGCAATGGAAAAATGATACCAAGGTCGCTGGGACTCTGCCATGATGTGAGATTACTGTTGGTTCCTTAAACGGGAAAGCAATCTGGAGTATAAAAGGAAATCATTGAGTGGGAAACATGTCTAAATAACATATATTGTGTGCAATAATTACAACCATGTATGCTGAGATTGTATAAAAACAAATAATTGAAAAAATGTGTATACCTTTTGACATACACGTGACAGATGTAAAAGACTGATATTTTCAAAATCAGGACATTAATTTTGTTCAGAACAACCAACTTTCGTTCCAGAGGTATGATGAAAAAAAAATTTTGTCGGGTAGTGTTATTTTTATAAGAACTATAATTTCTAATCTATGAAGACTTCAATTTAAATATACTATTAGGTTCTCAACAAGTTTTAGTCCTAGACATTTAAAGTGATACAAATAAACTTATTTTTTTTCAACAATAAATTCATAATTATTCTACCAACAATTAGTATAAAACAGAGCTATGATTCTCTTTACGTTCTGTGTTGCATTTCAAAACTTGTAGAAGAATAAGAGAGATATATACCTCAATATGATACGTAGAACATTTCCTTATGATTGCTGGAAAGGGTCATAAGGAAGTGTGCTACGTATCATATTGAGGTATATTTCTCTTATTCTTCTACAAATATATCACAACAATGTATACATATTTAAAAGAGTGCCCTGACCAAAAAACAAAAATGTATTTCTCATCAAAAATGTTCTGGGCAAACTTTTATTGATGTAGAGAGTTCATTTCTGATGATATGCCAAGTTTTCTACCTACCCACCAGCATCCTAAAAGTAAAGGTTCATATATTGTTTTTAAAACACTTACCATAACTTTCAAGTTCATCATTATAATTTTCTCCATTATTAACATTATCATTTTCATCATTCAAGTGCATTAAAGGGGCCAAGGACTCTGGAGAATCCCACACGGTGCTGTTTATAGGTGAAGTAGTAGTCATGTTAGCTGCTATGATAAAAAATGTTGATCCATCTGCCTGTACACAGTCATATTCACCTGAAATAAGATATTTTAATAATCACTATTAAAATATAGGCAAAACCCAGCTGCAGTTCTGTTTTATATAAAGAATGATTTAAAAGAAGTGCACAGAGTTTATATATGATATAATACGTAAGCTTGTTTATACAAAATTCGAAAACAAAATGGCTTAAAGGTGATTTTTAAGGTAAGCCAAAAAAAAAAAAAATAAATCACCTTTGGTTTAAAGATGATTACACCTTTAAATGAAAGCTTTAAGTTTCTTTAAAGCCGACTGTACCAACAAACATGAAAAAGAACACCAAATACTTTTGTTTTTATATTAGTGTCATTTTATTTAGAAGTGACATGAAAAATTTGTTATGCATTCATTTTGTAATTGCTAATTTATTATTTTTTTAAAATTTTATTACAAGTATTAAAAGTAAGCAATCATAATAAAATAATTTTCATTGATTCATCGACTCCCATTTTACAAGAGTTGCATAAAAAAGAGCTATGTAAGTTAAAATGCAGCATTATCATTGACAGTGTGGAAATTTGTCTTCAGCCATTAAGTAAGTGATCATTGGAACAAACTTCCATCTGGTATTGTAGAAGTAGATAGTAAATAAATTACAAGCAGAACTAAATAAACTCTTAGAGCAGATGGACATGTGACATGGAAAGTATTTCCTCCCACTACTGATGTTGTATGAGCTTTCTTTCTTGTATCATCAATCATTGTCAACTACTGATACTGAAGCAGCTTACAGAGAGTGTAATATAAGTTACCAGTTATATATATTTATTTTTTTAAGGTGATTTCTTTAAATTCTGATATGAATAAGTCTGGCTTTGTAGTATCATTTTGCCTTTTATTAATGCTGATGATCATAATAATACTATTGCCGTTATGAACGTGACATTTTATTTTCAGAATGAACATATTTTCATTGTCCAACAAAGGAAGCTGATGAGTAAGTGAGGTGTGATTGCATTATAAATTATGCTATGAAAATTATTTTTTAAATATTGTTTAAAAAATAAGAACTTTCATGAGCAAATTATGTTATGTTTGCAATCTTTATAGCACTGCTGACAAACAAGAAAAACAAGCTTCAATGTGAAATCTCTATTCTTCGCTGCATTACAGCTTCTAAACATGGGGATGAGAGATCTGCTTTGATTATAAATGTGTGTGTTTTAAATGCTGGTTGAGATTTTATTTGCAGAAAAAAAAGATTGAAAGACTATGCAGAAAAATATGCAAAAAATGCAGTCATAGATCACTGGAATACTGATTCTTATTAGACTTGACAGTTCTTAAAAAAAAAAACATTATGAAATTATGGGATTTTTTAAGAACTGTCACCCAATCAATTCAGCTGTGAAATCTGAAAAGCAGTCATGTTACTTGCATTACATCAGTTCACCATAAGCAACCCATTATCTTGCTTGCACTATCATGTCAACCATATTTAAACAATTTTGTATCTTCTGCTTACATGTTCCCATTTTTCATGGAGAACGGATGGCTCTTTGTAAACAATTTAAAGTAGCTGTTTTTGTTTGTTTATGCGAGAGCTTATCCATCACAGGTATACCATTGAGAGAGAGAGAGAGAGTGAGATTAATTTTATTAAATTATAAAATGGAATGATCTTACAAAAAAAAAAATCTTAAAATATAAAAATAACTATTGCGGGTATAAACTGGGAATTTTACATCCGCAATGTGAGTTGCATTTTTAATATTTTCTGCAAAATGAATGAAAAATCATAAATCACATTATGAAAGTTGTATTTTTAAAATTCATTAAAAAGGGTACTTTTTATATAAACAAGACAATAGACATGTCCAGAGGTGCAAAAATTGTTTAAAAAATTACATTATCATGAAACTGTATTTAAAAAAAAAGTTTCTAGTAAAATGAAAATGATATTTTATTTTATAACAAAATGTTATAAGATTGTATAACATTTTGTATAACATAACAAAATGTTGTAGGATTATAAAAAATTTTGATTAGAATATATTTTTTGTAATACATGATAAAATGTTAAAATTACATTTTCCATATAGTACTGATGACCAATTAAATAAGAAAAAAAAGAGAAATATTGAAAAATGGCTGTGCTACAAGTGCCAAATTGTTGGGGTTTGGGGCAATCCTAGTGCGCGCACGCACACACACACACACTTTATAAAACCAATGTGCCTAAGGTTGAGCAGATGGGCTGACAGGTGGCAAATGGAGTTTAACATTGACAAATATAAAGTACTACATATGGGAAACAGCAACCCCAGAGCAATGTATCAACTCTGTGATACTACACTGACAGTGGTAGAGAATGAAAAGGACTTGGGGGTAATTGTGCAGGCAGATATGAAGTTCTCTGAGCAGTGCAGACAGCCTGCAAGAGTAGCTCATGGTGTCTTATCAATGATATACAGGAATTTTTCTAGCAGGGATAGGGAAGTAGTGATTATGGTCAGGCCGCACCTTGAGTACTGTATACAGGTCTGGAGGCCTCATTTCAAGAAGGATGTAGAGCTGCTGGAACAAGTACAGAGAAGAGCAACAAGGTTAGTGAATGGAATGAAGGGTTGCTCTTAAAAGGAAAGGCTTAAGTTTTGCAAATTACAGTGTCTGGAGACTAGGCACCGGTGAGGTGATCTGATAGAGGTGTACAAAGCCTTGAATGGTTTGAGCATGCTCAATGCTGATGGGATACTGCCTCTTGCTCAGAATAATCACCTGAGAGGGCATAAATTCAAATTGAGGAAAGACAGATGTAGGATAGACGTGCAGAAATTTTCCTTTAGCCAGCAGGTAGTTGGTTGGTGGAACAGACTTCCATCCCTTGTTGTGGAAGTTGATAGCCTAAATAAATGTAAGGCTCAGCTGGACAGGTATTTCGAACAAATGGAGAGGTGAAGTGGAAGGGTTTTTTTTTTTTTTTTTTTTGGCTGATGCTGCATAAGCTTGCTTTCTTGCATCATATGTCTCTACTAATGCTAATGCTAATAAGCATTAATTAATAATGTTAATCCCTAAACTTGATTAACTGTTTGAGCTGAATCTTTAAAAAAAAAAAAAAAAAAAAAAAAATTTAATTCTCTTACTTATTTGTAAGTTATGATTTCCATCTTGAACAAGCCATAGTTTCCAGGTATACTGCAACTTTGTTGAATCACCGCAGTTATGGCAAATAGCTTCGTATGTAAGCTTCATATCATGATTAATACTATGATCATGGTGGCATTCCTCACACTCTAACATGATACTAGAGTAAAAGATAAATAAATAAAATGAAATAATCCCTAATTTGATTATAAGTGCTATTCCATGTTTTGGAACCATAACTTGGTAAATATTTAAAAATGTTCAAAATTCAATCAATTTCATCAGAAAACAAACCTAAGAATTATGAAATGGTTAAACCCTTAATTAGAAATTAAATTATTTCGGAAAGTATAAAGAACACTATATACATACTGTGACAATTTTATAAAATGTAAAATACAGTAGAACCTGGATAAGAAATTCCCACATAAGAAGTTTTCCCCTGTGCTATGTTTGGTTTCTTAATTCCCAATTTCAACTCTATATATTGTAATGTATTATTTTCCCGCATAAGAAG
Organism: Mastigoproctus giganteus; assembly: GCF_048544385.1. Classification (NCBI taxonomy): domain Eukaryota; kingdom Metazoa; phylum Arthropoda; class Arachnida; order Uropygi; family Thelyphonidae; genus Mastigoproctus; species Mastigoproctus giganteus. Next base: position 156,903,429 of record NC_143584.1, on the reverse strand, counting down.
TTTCCCAAGTAAAAAGTTTTCCTACATAAAAAAATTGTGATAAAGAATACAGTGTATTATTATAATGATGTTTTCCCACTTAAACGTTTTTTAACTATAGAAATTCTTTATTTTTATATAAAAAAATATAAAACAATGTAAACATTTTGTAATTTAACAAGTTAGTGCCAAGCATCATCATCATTTTAGTTCGTAGTAAATTACCGAAGTAGGTGAAATGGCATCGTTTTTGTTACGTTTCATATTGTGAATGGAATGGAAATGTCTTCACAACGAATTGCCCTGATATTGCACTACTTCGAATAAGTAAAGTTTCGCCAGTGGAGAAGACTAATGTTAGTCATTTTCAGCGGATACCACCAAGAATCCACTGGTGTAATGTTGCGTATTGGAGAATCCATTTTCGAAGTGATATTGAACTACATTATTCGAGGTAGGTTCAATATCAGGGCAACTCATTGTGAAGGCATTCACAAAATGAGATTTATAACATAAACGATGCAATTTCACCTACTTCGGTTGGTGATTTAATACAAACTAAAATGATGCTTGGCACTAACTTGTTCAATTAGTGAATTTTCCATAGTCTGAGGCTTCCAGTGCTAAAAACGTTTTAGTATAAGCATTTTAATATAATGGAGGTGACATATAGCAATTGTTTTCATCGGAATCCATAACTGGATAGCATTGACCACGTAAAGCATAGGTCTCTCAGTTCTGGTGGTTACGAACAGTTTTAAATTACTTAGTGGATTGTTGCTCTGTCTTACTGTAATTATGATCTTTTAAGTTATGTTAAAACTCCAAAGAAGCTCATTCTTCCAATTTGGTAATGAGTTTAATGAACAGAATCTTAAGCAATTAGAAATCCTCAGTTTAAAAATGTTTCACATAGGCAGAGTAAAATATTTATAAATGCTGAAATAGTACTTAAAAATTATCATTAATTTACGTATTGCATCTTTTCATTTTTATTTGTGTAGTTAATATTTCATACCCATATGTCATTTTCCCTTTTCTTTCAGAAACATTTTAAAAATAGATGATGCTGTGTAATTTAACTTAAGTTATTTAACACATCTTAAGATGTGTACTCAGTTTCTTTTTAGATGTACAGTGCAACCTCAATATACTGCATCTGGTTATATCATGGTTTTGGATGTAATGCAAGCATGATCATGTCTCCAAAGATAAAAAAAAAAAAAAAACCCACCAGTTTTTGGCAAAACGTAAATTTTGCAAAATGTTACCAGAAGCAAACTCTATACTTCACAGAGGGAAACTGTCTATTGCAATGGTTTCCAAAGTGTGGACTCGATTAGAGGGAATATATCACAGAAGTTTTTATAAATAATAATAGTTATCAAAGAGAAATTACTATAGATGATCAAGGTTCTCCATTTCACTTCAATTAAAGATGTAATAAAAAATACATCAGTGGAACGTTAATTACACATTGGACACTCAACTAAACATTTAGTTCTGAGAGGGGAGAAGGGAACCAGCTATTGTATTTGTCAGTTTCAATATATTCAGTTAAAAAATTTAGTAAATAACAGCATGAGACATTCAATAATAAAATCACATTTAGAATGGCAAAAAATAGTGTAGTGTGCTCTACAATTATACTGCAGTACTGTAAAAATTCACTTATTTTGTTTATTATACCCCAAAGTAGCACCTCCTACTTTTCAGTATCATGCGGAGGAATTGAGGTCCCCCCCATGAGTTATTCTGTGTTTTTCAGCACATACCACTTGAAAATTGGGCTGTGAACACACTTCTATAGACACAATACATGCTTATGGATTTGAGTAATGCCTGGGGAAGATTTAAATAATAATAATAATAATAGTTTGAGCTTCTGCAGACTGCTCAGGACCAAGATATCGATGAGGAATATTACAACTTTCTGAAAGTGATAAAGCCCAAGAAACCTATAGGGAAAAAGAAATCCAAAGAAGAAAAAATTAGTCAAGAAACACTTGTTATGATGAACCAGAGGCAAAAAATGAAGAGCAAGATAAACACTGACAAGGAAAAAATTGAGTATACTGAGTTATGCAAAGTTATGAATAGAACCTTGTGGAGAGTCACAGACCACCTAAATTGGCACATAATACTGCATTATCTTGACAGCAATGGCGCAACACTGAAGGCCATCCACACAGCTGTGGATTGTGCTACGGTAGCAGCTACGAGGATTAATGGAAGAGAAATGAGAGACCAGAAGCAGAAGAACTGAAAACAGAAGGAACCGCCAGCTTGGGAAAGAAGACTTCAGCAGAAGATAGAAAAATTAAGAGTCAAAATAGGGCAATTGACCCAGTACCAACAGAGCAATAGGAGTAGGAAATTAATTGGAAAAGTGAAGGGTATCCTCAAGAGAGACTGCATCCACAGCAGACATGAGACTATATTGTTATTATTATTTGGTTTTTAGGAGCATTAGCAACTAAGGACACATTGCTCCGGGGATATGCGGTGGTCATTCCCTGACCTTTCCACATCCTCCGTATTTGGTGGTCACAGGCTTGAACCCCGGTCTAATCAAGAAGCATGTGCTACGCACTGGTGCTCCTGCCCATCTGGCTATGGAGGCACTTCAGACATATTTTTTTCATTTTTTTCATATTTTTTTCATTATCATTTTTTTTTATATGAGATAACTTTTCAATACTCACTCATATAGGCAAAAGAATTTGTAAATTTAAGGTGATCAAATAAGAAAATAAAAAAAGCACATATATACAAATGTAAATATACATATATCTGTTAATCATATTATTAAAATTTATATTAATTATATATATTAAATAACAATTGTACATATTAAATAACATATGTGTGTTTGGTAAATTAAAAAATAAATAAAATCAAACTAGTAATATATTAATGCTTACGATATTGGATTAAATATTTGCACAAATTCTAAAACTTGTGATGCTGTGGCACTTTCCTCTTCTTTATTAACAGTTACATTAACCAGTATTGCTTCCAAACTGGGATTTATACTTTCAGCCAAAAATGTAAAATTTGGTTCTGCTGTAATAGTATGATCCTCTGCATGCCTATCTGTGAAACAAGGCAGATGCCTTTTACTAAGTCCAGAGCATGACCAAATATAGCTATAAATGAAACAAAAAAAAACCAACGTCAGAATTTAAAAATACAATAAAAGAATTGCATCTATTATTAGTAAATGACTGCTGTTTAGAACAGAATGATTAATACAACTCACAAGAAATCACATTATGATTATACAAATAATAATAACTACATCAAGCCTTTATTGGTTGGAGCAAAAAGTATCCTATCCACAACATCACTGCTATCTGAACTAACATCACAAGAAAATATAACTCATAGAGATCCAAGGAACAAATGATGGTTACTGGAAATAGTGTTTAAGATATAAGGGTGAAAAAAAAAAAAAAATAGGAGGTGTTAGCTGTTTATGTTTATGCTTCCCCCACCACCTGTTTATATGCAGTAAAAGAAAAATATATACAACATATTTTATATTTATAGTTAAAAATAAACACTTCTTTCAACATAAATATTATGCAAAATTCTTAATGTACTGATTCCAAAAAGTCAAATTAACATGGAAATCTACTTGCAACACAACTATAATAATGTTTTTAACCTGCTTTGGGAATCATTTTGAAGTCAGAATATCACTTCACTTTGCAGTTTGATGCATGCAGTAATGCATGTGTCAAATGCAGAGTGAAGTATTCTTCCTGTTGGGCATTCTAATTCCCATTTTTATCTTACAATTTGAAAGAAATATCTAGAACAGATATTAGAAACAATTTAAATGACTGTTTTATAATTTCATGAATATTTAAATTAAAAGTTATCATGTTATCATATACAAGCTATCATAGCTTAATATTTTAGTCTTTTCAAATTGAAGTGCATTGTGGCAACTGCACTAAATGATTTTATTGCTTAAAACTCACTAGAATTGTGAGTTTCATCTCACTTATTCTTTATAAGATTATCTTCAATTTTTGAAGAATTTCACATTCATTAAATAGATAAATAATTTAATAATTTTTAATAAAATAAAAAAAATCATTAACAATCATAATAAAACAAAATAAGTTGAATTCTTAACAGTAAACAGGAACAATAAGAAGCACAAAGAATAATACAAACTTTAAGTTAAAAGAAGATAATTTATTATGACTGCAGAAGGTATAGAAAACATTTATGTTTTCAACCAAAGGCATTGTTCTTCAGTGCAGAGTAACAAGTAGAATGGTATTTTGAATCATTTTTTAAATTAATAATTTAACATTGTATGGAGGAAGAATTGAACATTCAACTACACATAAGTCAAAACTGGAAAAATGTTTCTATACTGGGTATACTCAAATTAACTATGGGATAAAGTATCATATTATCATGTTTCAGATCCCCTTAGGGAACTGTTTGTGATGTAATTTGTAAAACTAATGTGGCTTGTTCAGTTAAACAAAACTAAGTGTATTTCCTAAATGTGATAAATATATACATACCTCATGTTCTCTTTATCACTACCACCACCACTTAAGTATACTTCCAATGTAATATAACCGTGATTACTGACACGTCTTAGAATACCACCTTTAATGTCTGCTAACAGTGGTCTTGAAATAAGAGTAAAGCAAGCCATATCAGTACTATACACTATAGTGCCTTCCATCTGGGCCTGCAATGTAAACACAGTTAAAGTAAAAAGTGAATGTAAATTAAATAAATACTTCACAGTTAAATTCTATTTTAAAACCACAATGTCATGTACTTACTACTAATCTCCAAAAGATTATTAAAAATTAAGATAATGTTTCTAAGACAATGAAAAAATTTTATTCACTTGTACAGGAAATCATATTTCTTCCCTTAACTTTCACTTTTTTTTTTTTTTAACTGCTCTTTGAAATAGTGCTTCTTGTGGGCTGTGATCTGCATCTGGACCATCAATTTTCCGTGGACCACAAGTCATCTAAACTCAAGTAAATATCTGTGCATGAAGTTATTATTTTAGTTTTACATTAGCATTAGTAGAGGCATTTGATGCAAGAAAGCAAGCTTATGCAGCATCAGCCAAAAAAAAAATAAAGTAAAAAAAATAAATAAAAAATAACCACTTCCACTTCACCCCTCTGTTTGTTCGAAATACCTGTCCAGCTGAGCCTTAAACTTATTTAGGCTATCAACTTTCACGACAAGGGATGGAAGTCTGTTCCACCTACCAACCACCCGCTGGCTAAAGGCAAATTTCCGCACATCTATCCTACATCTGTCTTTCCTCAATTTGAACTTATGCCCTCTCAGGTGATTATTCTGAGCAAGAGGAAGAATCCCATCAACAATGGGCATGCTCAAACCATTCAAGGCTTTGTACACCTCTATCAGATCACCTCGCTGGTGCCTAGTCTCCAGACACCGTAATTCACAAAACTTAAGCCTTTCTTCATAAGAGCACCCCTTTGTTCCATTCACTAATCTTGTTGCTCTTCTCTGTACTCGTTCCAGCAGCTCTACATCCTTCTTGAAATGAGGCCTCCAGGCCTGTATACAGTACTCTAGGTGTAGCCTGACCATTGCCTTATACAAGGGAATAGTCACCTCCTTATACTTGCTAGAAAAATTCCTATATATCATTGACAATACACCATGAGCTACGCTAGCAGGCTGTCTGCACTGCTCAGAGAACTTCATATCTGCCTGCACAACCACTCCCAGGTCCCTTTCATTCTCTACCACTGTCAGTGTAGTACCACGGAGTTGATACGTTGCTCTGGTGTTGCTGTTTCCCATATGTAGTACTTTACATTTGTCAATGTTAAACTTCATTTGCCACCTCTCAGCCCATCTGCTCAACCTTTCCAGATCCTGTTGCAGCAGCATAGTGTCAACAGTGTCCTTGACAACCCTGCCGACCTTCGTATCGTCTGCAAACTTGGACATTAAGCTTGATATACCATCATCATTATCATTTATAAATACAGAGAACAATAAAGGACCCAATACTGAACCCTGAGGGACTCCACTAATAACATTAGTCCACGATGAGCAGTGTCCATTGATTACCACTCTCTGTCTTCTCCCCCTCAACCACCCCTTTATCCATAGCAGCAATTTGCCTCTAATGCCACACTGCTCCAATTTGTGCAGCAGTCTTCCATGTGCAACAGTATCAAAAGCCTTTCTAAGATCCAAGTATATAATATCAAAATTATTCCCTGCATCCAGTTCTTCTATGACTGCATCATAGTATCCAATCAAATTGGTCAGGCAAGACTTCCCCTTAACAAAACCATGCTGTGTCCGAGCTATAACTGAAGTCTTGTCTAGATGATCCTGCAGTGCTTCTTTAACCAGTGCCTCCATTAATTTTCCGAGAACAGAAAACCAGTGCCTCCATTAATTTTCCGAGAAGAGCAACACGATTGGTGAGGGGAATGAAGGGATCCTCTTACCAAGAGAGGCTTAAGTTCTGCAAATTGCAGTGGCTGGAGACTAGGCACCTGCGCGGTGATCTGATTGAGGTCTATAAGGCCTTGAATGGGTTGAGCACGCTGAATTCTGATGGGATCCTCCCACTTGTTCAGAATACGAACCTACGGGGACATAAGTTCAAATTAAGAAAGGATAGATGTAGAATAGATGTGCGGAAATTTGCCTTTAGCCAGCGGGTGGTTAATTGCTGGAACAAACTTCCATCTGTCGTTGTGGAAGTTGATAGGTTAAATAAATTTAAGGAGGAACTGGACAGGCAATTGGAGGGTATGGTGTGATTTTTTTTTTTTTTTTTTTTTTTTGGCTGATGCTGCATAAGCTCCTACACTTGCTTTCTTGCATCAGGTGCCACCACTACTACTACTACTACTACTACTACTACTTGTCTCAGCCTTTGATCCTCCCTTGTGAATTGGGGTCACATTTGCACATCTCCAGTCCATGGGTACCTCCCCTGAGTCCAAGGAAGCTCTCATAATTATGGCTAAGGGTTTGCTTACTTCCTTTGCTGCCTCCTTTAATATAACTGGATAGATTCCATCCACCCCAGGTGCCTTTCATATAACTGGATAGATCCCATCTATTCCTTCCAACAATTTCTCCTCCACTTTACTCTCAGTTATTACAAGATTCTCTAGCTTACTGCTAGAGTTGAATACACCTCTGGCATTCCCCTTGCTGAATAACTCCTCATGTGTGAATGTCGATGCAAAATATTCATTTAGTTTGTTAGCTACCTGAGCAGGGTCATCAACAGTTGACCCATCGATATCAAGTGGACCAATCTGATTCATCCCCTTCCTTCTAGAGTTTACATAAGTAAAGAACTCTTTGCTGTTTTTCTTTGCATCCCTTGCCAAGGATCTCTCGTAATCTGCCTTCGCCTGCCTAACCTCCTTTGTAACTTGGTTACAGATCAACTTGTATCTATCATAGGCTTCTGTGTCACGTGTTAATTTGTATGTATCCCATGTATTTTTCTTCTCTGCCATATGCCTCATTAGTTCATCTGACATCCATTTAGGCCTAAACCTTGAACAATATTTCTTAGTTGGGATGTAAAGCCTAGTAGCTTGCAAGATAAGTTCTTTGAATGCTTCCCATTTTGAATTTGCTGTTGGTAACATCATCAGTTGATCCCACTGTATAGAATTTAAATACTGTCTCAGTCCATCGTAGTCACCTTTACGAAAGCAATAACCCTTCCCTTTACCCCTAATGGTAGTTACTTCTTTGAGTAACTCCCACTTCAGAACACTGTGATCACTGCCACCAAGTGGTTCATTTATCTGCAGATTCTTAATGCATGAAGAATCACTACTGATAATCAAATCAAGAGTATTACTCCCTCTAGTTGCCTCCTGAACATGCTGATGTAGAAAACAATCATCCAATAAATCCACAAAAGCCTTGCTAGTGTGCGAGTGACCAGCCCCCAAATTCCAGTTAATATCTGGGAAATTAAAATCCCCCATTATAAGACTCTCTGATCTACTGGCCCACTCTATTTCTCTGTACAGTTTCTTATTATACTCATCGGAGTCATTAGGCCTATAGCACACTCCTACTCTCAATTTTGATCTCCCAATGCTTATGTCACACCAAACTGACTCGACATTGCACTGTCCAGCGATGTCGACTGGCTTCACTTCCTTGGATTTTATGTGTTTTTTAACTAATAGCATAACCCCTCCTCCCTTCCTACTCTATATATTGTAATATATAGAGTAGGAAGTCTGTCTATCCTTACTGTAGACATTGTACTCCCCAAATTCCAGTTCTGCATTCCTTATATCTGCGTGACACCATGTCTCTGAAATCCCAACAATATCTGCCTTTGATGTTTTGAGCAATAACTCAAATTCATCAAATTTATTTTCTAAACTCCTAGCATTGGTGTACACGCAAGTATACATGCACCTGCTCTTCCTCTTAGCCACCCTAACACAACCCATGTGTTTACTTGTACCCCCATGCTTCCCAGCAGTCTCTGTAATATCCTGCATCTTATTTTCCAGGCTGCTGCTCATTCCAATAGAAGCAGTGCAAGAATCACTTTCACCTCTGCCAGTGGCTACTGTTAATCTATTAGTCCTTGTATCCCCCCAATCTAGCAGTTTTCCGACCCACCTAACACTGCCTCGATTTTTTTTTATAAGTTCCCTTAATTTGATGTGCAGCATTAAAACAATCATATTATACTGAATGCCTTTCTTCTTTCATAAAAGGAAATTAAGATGTGTTACCATACAATTCACTTGATGTGTATCAAAAGGGATCTAGATTGCAGTGAGCTACATTTTTGCTAATACAAACCATGGGTGAGTTACATATTTTCTCATATGTACTGCAAAGAAAATTCATTTTTTCATCTTCAGTATCTTGTATGGTACTGAAGAGTACATCAGTAAGAGGGTTGACTATAGACAAATCCACTTTCTCTGCACTACGCAGTAGTAAAGGGGATTTACTGAGGGTAAATCCCCTTTAATACTCCAGAGTAATCACACCACTTTTCAGTGGTGTGATTGCTCTGGAGTATTAAAGGGCCTAAAGTTGTGAAGGACCTCAGAACAACCCAATTATGTTGGTCCAGGTTATATGAGACCTTTTTTATGCCCTCTAAAAATATGTACGAAAGTCTCAGATGACATATATTTTATGTGATCTGAGATATTACAAAAGTCTTTGGCAGGGAATATCAGAATGGACATATGCACAAGTACCACCTTCGAGGCGAAAGGAATCATACAGCGAATAATTTGGGCATCTGAGATGAGCAGTAGTTGAATCAACCGATAACTGAGATTCAGTCAGAAAAAGTACATGGGGTTTGGCAGACTGTAAGTGGAAATGGACATCGTTGAGATTAGAATTGAGACCACGTGTATTTGTGAAATGAATTAGGAAGTGCTTGGGAGGTTTAGATCTTTTCGCAGATAAGCTTGCTCTATTATTTTGACAATTCGTGGTGCATTCAATAGTAAGAAAAAGTGAGTGGGACATGCTGTATGAAGTAATGAAATTTTTGGATATGGCGTACACGTGGTAAGAATATACCCAGATCCTTGACATAACGTGGCCTCGACAATGCTCCTCGCATACACACTACTTGGACTTCCTCCAGTCACTATCTGGCAGAGTAGAGGTAGCAAGATTATACACTAACTGATCCGGAGGCCTCCTAGAGAGTTATCAATAGGTTCAGTCCGGTGTACTTACTAGCAGCCGGCCGGCCTGCGAACACCGTTTTAGAGCTGTACCCTCGAAATGTAAGGAATACTGGATCTCGCCACGACGTTCATCATAACCTCAAAAGTCATCAATCATACTGCATGATGGAAGAGATAGGGAAGGGTTGACCGGAACTTAGCTCTAGAGACTAAACATGGGTTCCACCACTTCAAGCCTCCAATAAGCAAAGTGTTAGAATTTCACCGGTTGATGAGAGTCATCTACCACCTAGTACTGCCTGGTAACATAGAGGGGCAGCGTTCCTCCATGTGGTGTGGCACCCACACCACATGGAGGAACATATGATCTAAAGGTGAGAGTAATAACTGTCAGGTTATTTTGTTTAAGGAGACTAGACTGAATTACATATACGTAAACAAGAAGTGCAGATTATAAAATTTTAGTAAAAAAAAAATAGAAAATCACATTATTTTAAACCATGGAGGGCAAACCTGCAATAAAGGGAAAGTGATAAGGTATGATACATATAGATCATTAAGTACTGCTTTCCATAGCAGGGATCAGTATTTATTTATTTTCAGTATCTGGATATACTGCAAATATCATTGTTAGCACAAAATCAATAAAAAACCCACACATTGTAAAAATCTATCATCTTAGGTACTTTCCCTTTTTATCATAAATCTCAACTTGCTCCAATGTAACTTCGATAACAGTGAAGTACTTTTATTAGTACTTCAACAAGCTGTTTACAATTCAGATCATTCTCTGTGATTACTATATTTTTAAGTAGTTTAAAGCAAAGTTTATGCTTTGGGGGGGGGGGGAGAAAAGGTTTGTTTTTGTAATATTGGGTCAAATGCCTATGATTATTTTGTGTAATCTTTTCCCCTGCAAGAAAAAGACACATTTTCAGTTTCATTTGAACAATAAGCTTGCAAAGCTTATTGTTCAAATGAAACTGAAAATGATGAGCAATTTGGCTATACGAGTCCTCTACTGATTATCCATTCAGTAGAGGACTGGTATAGCCAATGAATCAAAAATACTATTGAGAGTATTTATGTCAACAGATATAAATTAATATCTTTAGATAATAGTACTACAGATATTGAATCCAAATGCATGTTTTAAAACCAAATCTATACTCACACTCAAAAACATATGGGGTCTAGTCATTTATATTTTATAGATATCAAATGGAAAGAGGGGTGTTTTTTTTTTTTTTTTTTTTTACAATTCATGATCTTGAGAAGAAAAGAGTTCAGCTTTGATTTTATTTTCAAATCACTTGGTGAATCCTTATTTATTACGATGCAAGTAATGATGTCTTTGAGGAGAATTTTTAATTGTCATATAAGTTTTCTGCATTGAGAAGAATTGTTAAATTTATTGTCTACCTTTAACCCTACAATGAGCATGTCTAACCACAGAAGCCATTAAATGTAAATTAAAAAAAATTATCTACCAGACTGACAGTGCCAATATTGTCAATTATTGCAATTCCTTTTGATCTGCATTGCTGTTTTGCTAATCATGAAGTTTGGTCATAAAAAAAATAAAATAACATATTTTCATTAAACCTATCAAATGCAATCACTTAAAATAGGAATTTAAAATTTGTGACAATTTTGACAGCATGAATGTGCTTTAGGAGCAGCTTGAGTAGTTGACATGTGTCAACTAGGGATTGCAAATTTACTGAGTTCTCTCACTACCAGTAATTCAGTAGCTGTATTTAAATTTACAGGATTGCAGGGAATTTACAAAATGCAAACATTTTACAATAAAACTAAATTGGCCACCTCCGTAGCCAGGTGGGAAGGAGCAGCAGTGCATAGCACACGCTTCTTGATTAGACCGGGGTTCGAGCCCATCACCACCAAATACGGAGGATGCGGAAAAGTCAGGGAATGACCACCGCATATCCCGGAGCAATATGGCCTTAGTTGCTAATGCTCCTAAAAAAAAAAAAAAACCAACCAAAACTAAATTACTGAAAGAGTGAATGAGTAATCATTTATTTTTGAAAGTTGTACATAGTAATGTGAAAAAAAGCATTAAATGATAATTTCCAAAATACAAATTTTACAATAAAACTAACTTACTGATACAGAGAATGAGCAAACATTTATTTTTTAAAGTTATACACAGAAATGGCTAAGCAGCTTTATATGAAACTTATTGCAAAATATCGCAACTAAATTTAATAAATACTTAGAATTAATTACTCATTTTTTATTATTAAGAAAATAGCCTCTCAAAAAGCATAGTGTATTAAAACTGCCATTGTGTAACCTAGATCTAATTTTAGTGCAAATAGTGCCTGCATTAGAAAATGCTCATTCTGATTCAATGCTAGCTGGACGAATTGTCTTTAATACATTGAAAACTTTTTTCAGAAATTTTCCTTTTGGTTTTTGCTCTGTGAAGTAATTTATTTCCTTTTTCACTATGTCTTTTCTACTTATCATTCTTTATGCTAGTGTAATCAACATCTAAACTGGTTTTATGTTTAATGAATAAATTCAATTTCTCTTTCATTGTTAAAAGTGCATTTGTAGGGTCTGTGGTCAAATCAGTTACTGTGGATAAATTGGAAATTGATGGTGTTGTTCTGAGCAAGTAGCTAACAACATGATCTTCCCTTAATTCTTTATCGTTGTCAGATATATGCTTGAGTAGTTCTACAATTTCATTCAACAGTATACTTTTACTTACAGTATTGAATATTCCATACTTATCCCCCCACCCCCGGTTTAATATTTCTGGGTTATGTAAAAAGCGTAAAATACCAGAGTAAATGTTATGTCTTTCTTTCACTCGCAAGATAATTTCTTGCTTCAGCTCATTACTTAAAGAGAAATTTCGCTTGGTTAGTTCATCTAACATGAATTTTATTGTTATATCTGCAACACACAAAATCATGTTTTCAGAACAAAATAATTTTACTGCTACCTTTATAGGCTGTAATGTCAATATTGTGTTTGAGACTCTGTCAATGTGACTCTTTCTAACAGAATTTTTTACTTCTGAAAAATGCTCCAACATGGCCAACAAACTGCTCCAATGTGTTTTAGAGTCCAATATCAGAGACAATTCCTTTGTAATTTGAAGAATATCATTTTTTAGGGGTGACTTGTGAAACATTTTGACAACATTTCGTATTTTCGTTATTAAAAAATTCAAATGCTCATCTCATAAAACATTCATATCATAATCACCATTAATAAAATGTTCTTGTGTCACTTCTAAACCATCAAACTCATTCACAAAGAATTCTGAGTCTACATCCTCATTATTAGGCTCAGAATATATTTGTTCCTCCCTTTTTTGAGAATCGTTTTTGTTGTAAAGTATTTTCACTATTGCCAACTGAATTCCATGAGCCATATATAATTGGTTGTTTGCATTAATAATTTCTGCAACTTTTTTCATTAATGCAGCCCCATCAGTTATTACAGAAACAATATTGTTTAAATTAACATTAAATTCATTTAATTTTATTTCTAATGATTCAACACAGTTTTCAGCGCACAGAGATCTATATATGCAAATCAAACCAAGATTTCAAAAATTTATCATTTGTATGCAGAATAAAGTTCATGTAGCAACGGTTTTTTAGCGAGGTCCATGACGTCACATGTTACACTGAATGATTCTCCGTGAAGTTTGCACTCTGATATTTCTTTTAGACTCTTCGTGAATTTTTTGTGCATATTCTTTGATAACATTTTTAATTGAGTTTGGTGACTTTGGAATATTTACGTAACCACTTACAGATAAAGAGTCTTTTCAAATCTTCAGATGTACAAAGTTTTGAGAATGGAAATCCTCTAGTGCAGTCATACGAGATATTACAGCCAGAAGAGAGTCATCATGCATTTTCTTGAAAAAAGTAGTAATTTTTTTATGAGATTCAATGGATGTAGTTGTGCTAGCATTACCTTCAACTGTTTCTTCTGCTTTTCGTTTCAATAAATTGATGTTATGATGTCAAAATTGATGTTATGATGTCACTGGAGGTGATTATGCAGTCCACTAGTACTCCCACCTACTGCTCTGATAGATTTTGAGTACTGCATACAGCCACCTGTGTCTCTTCCTTGTGTGTGATTGAAGTAATGCCATGGCGAATTTTTATTCATCACTAAAAATAAAAATGTTTTTTTATTTTACTTATCAGTGAAGCAAATTACTTTCAAGGATAAAACAGAAACTTGTCCAAATACAGCTCTACGTAGAGTGCATTAGGAACAGCTGCATTTGTGCAAGGTGCGCTTGCACCATTGTCGCTTCTGGGAATAACTTTGATAAGCTTATTGTTACTATGTATATAAAGTGCTTAGCATCAAAATACACAGCCATTTCTGAATAAACAGAAAATTTTTAAGGTGGCATCGTTTTAGGTTATATCTCATATTGTGAATACCTTCACAACGAGTTGCCATGATATTGCACTACTTCGAATAAGTAACGCTTCACCTAAGGAGAAGACTAATGTTACTTATTCTCAGATAGGTACCACCACCCAGACAGCACTGTTTCAGGGCTATTTGGCCCTTCTTCAGTGAGTGGGTAGGTACCCAAGTGATGCAATGATGGCAAAAACAGTTATGAAGTATAACTCCACAATATGAGAGATGCCTGATGGTGTATGATGTATTTAGACTAAGGCGCATTTAGGGCTAGAGCCTCAAGCTGCGAACAAATTTAGACTATGTATATAAAGTGCTTAGCATCATAATACACAGCCATTTCTGAATAAACAGAAAATTTTTAAGGTGGCATCGTTTTAGGTTATATCTCATATTGTGAATACCTTCACAACGAGTTGCCATGATATTGCACTACTTCGAATAAGTAACGCTTCACCTAAGGAGAAGACTAATGTTACTTATTCTCAGATAGGTACCACCACCCAGACAGCACTGTTTCAGGGCTATTTGGCCCTTCTTCAGTGAGTGGGTAGGTACCCAAGTGATGCAATGATGGCAAAAACAGTTATGAAGAATAACTCCACAATATGAGAGATGCCTGATGGTGTATGATGTATTTAGACTAAGGCGCATTTAGGGCTAGAGCCTCAAGCTGCGAACAAATTTAGACTATGTATATAAAGTGCTTAGCATCATAATACACAGCCATTTCTGAATAAACAGAAAATTTTTAAGGTGGCATCGTTTTAGGTTATATCTCATATTGTGAATACCTTCACAACGAGTTGCCATGATATTGCACTACTTCGAATAAGTAACGCTTCACCTAAGGAGAAGACTAATGTTACTTATTCTCAGATAGGTACCACCACCCAGACAGCACTGTTTCAGGGCTATTTGGCCCTTCTTCAGTGAGTGGGTAGGTACCCAAGTGATGCAATGATGGCAAAAACAGTTATGAAGAATAACTCCACAATATGAGAGATGCCTGATGGTGTATGATGTATTTAGACTAAGGCGCATTTAGGGCTAGAGCCTCAAGCTGCGAACAAATTTAGACTATGTATATAATCTGTCTGAGAATCTGAGAATCTGTCTGGTACCTATCTGAGAATAAGTAACATTAGTCTTCTCCTTAGGTGAAGCGTTACTTATTCGAAGTAGTGCAATATCATGGCAACTCGTTGTGAAGGTATTCACAATATGAGATATAACCTAAAACGATGCCACCTTAAAAATTTTCTGTTTATTCAGAAATGGCTGTGTATTATGATTTGGTTTGGTTTGGTTTTTTTTTTTTTTTTTTAGGAGCATTAGCAACTAAGGCCATATTGCTCCGGGTTATGCGGTGGTCATTCCCTGACCTTTCCGCATCATCCGTATTTGGTGACGACGGTCTCGAACCCCGGTCTAATCAAGAAGCGTGTGCTACGCACTGCTGCTCCTTCCCACCTGGCTACGGAGGCGCCTTGTATTATGATGCTAAGCACTTTATATACATAGTCTAAATTTGTTCGCAGCTTGAGGCTCTAGCCCTAAATGCGCCTTAGGCTTATTGTTACTTGTGTTGGGTAGTATGCAATCTAGTCCCTCAGAAATAACAGAGTATAGGAAACATATTTTTGGCATAGGAAGTCTTTTGATTATTCATTTGGATGTAACTCTGAAACTTTTGTACCAAAATACCAGTAAAAAGTAAAGAATTACCAGTAATTTTATTGAGGCATATTTTCCACCATTTACCGGTTCACTGGTAAACCGGTTATGCAATCCCTAGTGCCAACTCAAACATTTTGAGTGTCAGTAACAATGAATGTAGGAATTTTGTTTTCACCAGTGTCACAAGCTTCTATTCTCAGGGAGATACAAGCCTTAGCAACAAATTACATCATGCCCAAAGAAGGGAAGCATATTTGGATGTGAACAAATGCACTGTCCAAAGAGTTTTATTTTAACCCAGCATTGGTTGCAGACCTGCCAGATGATCTGCAATAAAACAAATTGGCATTTTTTTCCCCTTTTTATATTTTATGATTTTCATAGAGTAATTATATAAAAGAACCCGACAGATTAAAGCATGCAATGTTTTTTCAACTCAGCATGTGTGGCATCTCAGAAATGATGCTCCTATTTTTTGATCAAGTTAATTGTCCCTCTGATTCATTCAGTTTCCTAGAGGGAAGTGGCACTTAGTTTAATCTGTTTCCTAAAAGTGGAATCATCATTAGTTTAACCCATTTCCTAGACGTGGCATTATTTATTTAATCCATTTTTTAGAAGTAACAACAAATAAAATCCTATAGATTAAAAAAAAGTGGTGTTCATGACATTCTAGTTCAAGAAAATACACCAGTTATTCTTATCTCTAAACTTTCTAAACAAAGCTTAGTCTCACCTTTGAGAGGATTATTTTAGGTCTTTCCCAGAATAATTACCTGAAAACATGCAAGAACTCTGAAAAGGCATATTCTTTAGCCATAATAATTCTTGTAATTATTTTTGTGAAGCGATTCAGTTGATGAAAAATAATAAGTTTTTTTTTTTTTTTTCTTTTTTTCCCTCAATACATATTGCAGTCATACACTTCTGCTAGAAATATACCAAACAGAATACTAAGTGGAAAACAAAGCTCTAAAATCAATTTATTTTTTTTTTAATTTTCAGCAGAATTAATAAAAATGCTGCATATTTCTTCCTCCATACACAATATATAAGCAGAAATACACATGCATCCACAATTTTAAAATTTCATGTTCTTAACTATTTTCTGTATAGTGCAAAATGGACAAGACTATTAGTTTTGTAACAGTAATAGTATTCACTATACGGTGCAAGGAAGCCACAGGTTTTTGCTGGGTTGACAAAAAAAAAAAACAAAAACAAGTAGATAAGAAAACAGAAATTATATGCTTCTTTCTTCATACAGGTAACTATCCAGTTGACCTTTGAATTTATCCAAAATGTCAGCCTCAACTACATGTGAGGGCAACTTCTTCCAGCTATTAATGACTCGCTGGGTAAAAGAAAACTTCCTACAATCTAATCTAAACCTCAACCCCTGAAATTTGAATTGATAACCACTAGTTCTGGAATTCTTTAGAACAGTAAGAATTACACCTTCATTCATTTTACTAATCACTCTCAGAGCCTTGTATGGTAGGGCTACTTGCTGTTTAAGGTAGCTGAATGGTAAGGCTACATGCTGTTAAAAGTTGGTGTGACTGTGGCACTTTCTTAAAATAAGACAACAAATAAGTTTTCCTCACTGACTGATGCTTCCTTTCACGAAGAATTTCTCTGTAGCATGCTATACCATTTGATAGTATTTTACCCACTGTAGAACTTCTTTCAAAATTGGCATCAATCCTCTCAAAGCCTGCCACTACTATATCAAGTAAGCCAATATAGTGTTTAGCATTAGCATTAGCATTAGTAGAGGCATTTGATGCAAGAAAGCAAGCTTATGCAGCATCAGCCAAAAAAAAAAAAAAAAAAAAGTAACATAAATAAATAAAAATAACCACTTCCACTTCACCCCTCTGTTCGTTCGAAATACCTGTCCAGCTGAGCCTTAAACTTATTTAGGCTATCAACTTCCACGACAAGGGATGGAAGTCTGTTCCACCCACCAACCACCCGCTGGCTAAAGGCAAATTTCCGCACATCTATCCTACATCTGTCTTTCCTCAATTTGAATTTATGCCCTCTCAGGTGATTTTTCTGAGCTAGAGGAAGAATCCCATCAGCATTGAGCATGCTCAAACCATTCAAGGCTTTGTACACCTCTATCAGATCACCCCGCTGGTGCCTAGTTTCCAGACACTGTAATTTGCAAAACTTAAGCCTTTCTTCGTAAGAGAACCCCTTTGTCCCATTCACCAATCTAGTTGCCCTTCTCTGTACTCGTTCCAGCAGCTCTACATCCTTCCTGAAATGAGGCCTCCAGGCCTGTATACACTACTCTAGGTGTGGCCTGACCATTGCCTTATACAAGGGAATAATCACCTCCTTATCCCTGCTAGAAAAATTCCTATATATCATTGACAATACACCATGAGCTACTCTTGCAGCTCGTCTGCACTGCTCAGAGAACTTCATATCTGCCTGCACCACCACCCCCAGGTCCCTTTCATTCTCTACCACTGTCAGTGTAGTACCACAGAGTTGATACGCTGCTCTGGGGTTGCTGTTTCCCATATGTAGTACTTTACATTTGTCAATGTTAAACTTCATTTGCCACCTCGAAGCCCATCTGCTCAACCTTTCCAAATCCTGTTGCAGCAGCATAGTGTCAGTAGTGTCCTTGACAACCCTGCCAACCTTCGTATCGTCTGCAAACTTGGACATTAAGCCTGATATACCATCATCAATATCATTTATAAATACAGAAAACAATAAAGGCTCCAATACTGAACCCTGAGGGACTCCACTAATAACATTAATCCACGATGAGCAGTGTCCATTGATTACCACTCTCTGTCTTCTCCCCCTCAACCACCCCTTTATCCATAGCAGCAACTTGCCTCCAATGCCACACTGCTCCAATTTGTGCAGCAGTCTTCCATGTGCAACAGTATCAAAAGCCTTTCTAAGATCCAAGTATATAATATCAAAGTTATTCCCTGCATCCAGTTCTTTTGTGACTGCATCATATTATCCAATCAAATTGGTCAGGCAAGACTTCCCCTTAACAAAACCATGCTGTGTCCTAGCTATAACTGAAGTCTTGTCTAGATGATCCTGCAGTGCTTCTTTCACCAGTGCCTCCATTAATTTTCCGGGAACAGAAGTTAAACTCACAGGTCTATAATTACTTGTGTCAGCCTTTGATCCCCCTTTGTGAATTGGGGTCACATTTGCACATCTCCAGTCAATGGGTACCTCCCCTGAGTCCAAGGAAGCTCTCATAATTATGGCTAAGGGTTTGCTTACCTCCTTTGCTGCCTCCTTTAATATAACTGGATAGATCCCATCCACCCCAGGTGCCTTTCTTGTGTTTATCTTCAACAATTTCTCCTCCACTTTGCTCTCAGTTATTACAAGATTCTCTAGCTTACTGCTAGAATTGAATACACCTCTGGCATTCCCCTCGCTGAATAACTCCTCATGTGTGAATGTCGATGCAAAATATTCATTTAGTTTGTTAGCTACCCGAGCAGGGTCATCAACAGTTGACCCATCGATCTCAAGTGGACCAATCTGATTCATCCCCTTCCTTCTAGAGTTTACATAAGTAAAGAACTCTTTGCTGTTTTTCTTCGCATCCCTTGCCAAGGATCTCTCGTAATCTGCCTTCGCCTGCCTAACCTCCTTTGTAACTTGGTTACAGATCAACTTGTATCTATCATAGGCGTCCGTGTCACGTGTTAATTTGTATGTATCCCATGCATTTTTCTTCTCTGCCATATGCCTCATTAGTTCATCTGACAACCATTTAGGCTAAATGGTTGTGTTCTAAATCCTTCATTCTCATTTCAGCAATGCTCACTCAATCTTCATCAAGAGTAGCTTCCATCTCGAGAAGTAACCTTCTTTGCTCATCTACCCAAACCAAGTCCTCATCCATTAAAGGCTGATCATGAGATGCCAGTAATTCAGCCACATCTTCAGCCTCCACTTCCAGTTCTCTTGCAATTTCCACCATAGTTGCAGTCACTTCCTCCACTGAAGTCTCGAACCTTTCAAAGTCATCCATGTGGGTGGGAATCAACTTCTTCCACGCTCCTTTTAATTTTGATATTTTGACCTCTTCCCATGAATCATGAATGTTCTTAATGGCATCTAGAATGGTAAATCCTTTCCAGAAGGCTTTCAATTTATTTTGCTTAGGCTCATCAGAGATATCTAAGGCAGCTATAGCCTTAACAAATGTCCGTCTTAACCCGAGCCTGGTCCGCCCTGTTTTTGTCTAATTTTTAACCCTAACTCGAAAGTTGCTCCCCCCGAAGAAAACTAATAATTTTCATAATTTCTACTCAATTTTCCAAATTGAAACTCTCAATATACATAAACAGAAGTATATTCTTTGATTTCCTACCTTTAGCGCTCAGCAAAAACTATTAATTCACTCTAAAACAGCAAAAATGTACGATCACATTTCAATTTATTAAATTTTGATGTCGGCAAAACAAGATCCAAGCATTGAAAATAAAACGCGTTACTTCATTAGTTCAAAATTCGCGCGTCAGCTCGGCGCCTCTGGCTAAAACGAATCAACGCACGCAGAGAGATAATTGACTGGTCACGCTTACGTCATTAGCGTTACCAAGGTGATCCAAGGAGAAAATGAAACTGTAAACAACTTTCGGGGAAAACAAACAGTTGAGCATCATTACTTGCGAACACTAATTTGCATGGCTCACTCACAACAGTAGCTTTATTGCTTTTCGTAATTGTTGTACGAAAGAATTGCAACGAATTGGTTTTGAAAAACTAAAATATTGCATTTCCTTTCTTCAATATGTATTATCTACTAAAAAAAAAATCAAGGAAATTCATCTACTGGAAGCAGAAAGGAAAAAACTGTCGTAAAACTGATCACTACAATGCGCATTTCATAAAAAAAAAAAAGTTCGCTTTATTGTAATTGTTTCTAGAGGACTAAATCGGAACAGTAGTTTCATGGATGTATATTTGATCTTCTTACGAAATTTCAAGAAAGTATTTCTATTCGTAGCTGCGTTATAAACATCGAAAACTGATATCGAAGGAACTTCACATGCATCTCACTGGTGTACAAACGAAAAAAAAAAATGCGCAGCTAGTAACAGATTGTGAGAACAATCCGTTACTCGTAGTGAGGGATTGGGAAATTGTAAGTAATTGTTATTGAATACTTCAATATTTCCTTGATATGCATTTGATATCATCAAAAAATTTCCAGAGAAAAATTGAATTTTCATTATCACACAACGCCTGAAAAATTCAACATAAAATGTCATGTGTTTCAATGTTTGAATTCCATTCTGAGCTGCAAATGTAATTTCACTTCTCTTGCGCTGACAGAGTAGCCGTTCACCGAATGAAGAAAAACAGGGTTCATTTTCATGAAATTTCCAATTCCCTTCTTTCACTTGAGGGGAAAAAACTCCTTAGGGCAGGGAGTCCACCCTTTCTAGTCCGACCCTGGAGAGAAAGAGGAGAGAGAGAGAGAGAGAGAGAGAGAGAGAGAGAGAGAGAGAGAGAGAGAGAGAGAGAGAGAGAAATAAAAAATACCCTTTTGGTGGGCAGAAGGCCAAGAGATTGTCAAAGGTCTAGAGCGCTAACTTTCATTTATTTTATTTATTATTATTTATTTATTTTATTTTATTATATTATTATTATTTTTTTTTTCTTGTGTTATTCTAGCAATCCATCCTGGATTGGGGCTTCCCTAGGCCGGGATAGTGCTTCTCCTCTTTTCTCCTTCCCTCTCTTTATCTTATACAAGTTTTTCTTTCCTCCCTGGGAACTTTTTTTTTTGGCTGATGCTGCATAAGCTCATACACTTGCTTTCTTGCATCACATGCCACTACTACTACTACTACTACTACTACTAGTTCCCCAGGGAGGAGGGCGTGCAGTTAGTAGGGGAGATCTTGCCCTCCTGCTAGGGACGAGTACCTGGAGGCAGTCGTCCAGGTGATCGCTGCTTCCAGGTAGCCAGAATGCCTGAAAATGCTGCTGAAGAGGAATAAAATAGGGGAGGAGTTCCCTCCCAGCAGACAAAAGAAGGGAAGGGAAAGAGGTTTGAAGTGGAGATTAGGTACAGAAGGGAAGAAAGGAGTATTATTGTTGATATGGGGGTTTGATGGCACATAAGCTACTTTGGCTTATGTGCCATCAAACCCCCATCAAACTCCCTAAGAAAGGAGTAGTATATGAGGGAAAGCATTTGAGAAGGAAGCTAATATGGGAAGAAGGAACACTGAACTGAAAGGCCTAACTAAAAATAACAAAAATTTCAAGAATTTATGAAAATTAATACACAATATCTTCTTAAAATGAAACACTATCTACATTAAAAACTGTCATGAATAACACTAACCAATTTCTAGCTTATTTTCACAATACAAATTTTGCCCATAGATATGAAATTAAAAAATTACTCATAAAATAAATATTACCTACTTTCATATAAACATAATATTTTCCCAGAGAAAGGTTGGCACTTGTTAAGAGAAGTTGACGTTGCTGTAATCTATTAGAAGGTATCTGGGAAACAGCTTGTCTATCACTTGATATCAATGTCCAGTTGTAAACTATGTTATATGTGATGTCACAAGACGAGACAATATCTACTTCTAATTGAATGTCCTCAAAATATTCAACCTATTATATATAAAATAACAATTACCTTATATGCTTTTATCACAGAAATATAATATGTTTGCTTAAACTGTTGCATAATTTTTGCAGGCTGGTAGAAAATACTACATGAAAAATAGGAGGAAAGTTTCATTTGAATTTTTTAATAGTTCATGCACATTAATTTGCTACATCATTAAAAATCAATATAAAACTTTCAATATACAACATTTTAAAAGTGGAAGATTAATAATTAAATACATAATTATATAATGTATTTAAACATTATAAAATTGTAAAGGAAACACTAGGGGGCAGTGATCACAGTGTACTGATGTGGGTTGTTGTTGTTTGGAGCATTAGCGACTAAGGCCATATTGCTCAGGGTATATGCGGTGATCATTCCCTGACCTTTCCGCATCCTCTGTATTTGGTGGTGATGGGCGCGAACCCCGGTTTAATCAAGAAGCGTGTGCTACGCTCTGCTGCTCCTTCCCACCTGGCTATGGAGGCACCCCACCGATGTGGGATTTACTTAAAGATACAATTACCATCAGGGGTAAAGGAAAGGGTTTTTGCTTTCGTAAATGTGAGTACAGTGGTCTCAGACAGTTTTTAAATTCTGTACAGTGGGATCAACTGACGATGTTACCAAAAGTAAATTCTAAGTGGGAAGCATTCAAGGAATTAATTGTGGATGCTACTAAAAGTTTCATACCTATTAAGAAATATTGTTCAAGGTTCAGTCCTAAATGGTTATCAAATGAACTAATGAGACTTGTGATAGAGAAAAAAAATGCATGGGATACATATAAATTATCAAGCGACTCAGAAGCCTATGGCAGATATAAGCTAGTCTATAATCAGGTCACAAAGGAGGTTAGGCAGATTATGAGAAATCTTTGGTAAAAGATGCTAAAAATACCAGCAAGGTTTTCTTTACTTATATAAACTCTAAAAGGAAGGGGATGAACCTGATTAGTCCACTTGACGCCTAAGCAGTGGAATAATGCAATCATAGTTTTGCTGCATAAGAAAGGAGATAAATCAGAAATTGGAAATTATAGACCAATTAGCTTGTTATCCCACATCTACAAGTTGTTCACAAGGGTTATTACTAACAGATTAGAAAGAATACTTGATGAGAATCAACCGAAAGAGCAAGCTGGCTTTAGGACAGGATTCTCAACTATGGATCACCTTCACGTAATATCACAGCTAATGGAGAAAGCAAATGAATATAAAACACCATTATGCCTGGCATTTGTGGATTATGAAAAGGCATTTGACTCCATACAGCATAAGGCAATGTTTCGGGCACTGGAAAGACAAGGCATTGATACCCCATATATTATGATTTTGAAGAAAATATACGAGAGTGCTACCTCCTTTATTAGACTAGACAAAGACAGTAGGAAATTTAAAATTGAGAAAGGAGTTCGACAAGGAGACACAATATCTCCGAAGCTGTTTACTGCTGCCCTTGAGGAAGCTTTCAGAAGATTAGACTGGTCGCAGAAAGGAGTCAATGTGAACGGAGAGTACCTAAACCATTTACGATTTGCAGACGACATTGTGGTCATAAGCCATGATCCCAAAGAATTAGAGGAAAATCTTAATCAGTTATGCACAGCTAGTAAGGATTTTGGACTAAAGATGAATATGGCTAAAACAAAAGTAATGATGAACAAGTATGCCACAGAAAGGGAAATAATGATTGAAGGAGCAGTAATTGAAAAGGTGGAGTCATATACTTATCTGGGACAAGTTATTAGCTGTAATAATGATAAATGGCTGGAAGTCAAGAGAAGAATAAATTTTGGATGGATAGCATTCAGGAAATATAGTCACATACTGAAGAGCAATATCCCAGTTTGTCTGAAACGTAAAATAATGAACCAATGTATACTCCCCACCATGACTTATGGAAGTGAAACTTGGGCACTCACCAAAAGAATGGAGGAGAAGCTGAGAACTACACAGCGAAGAATGGAACGAATCATATTGGGAATCAGACTGTTAGATAAGAAGAGAAACACATGGATTAGGCAACAAACTCAAGTAAAGGACATTCTTATCAAAACTAAAGAACTAAAATGGTCTTGGGCAGGACACATAGCTCGAAGACATGATGACAGATGGACTAAGAAAATAACAGAATGGTACCCAAGAGGAGCTAGAAGAAAACCTGGAAGACAAAGGCAGAGATGGATAGATGAAATTCATGAGTTTGTGGGTAGTAAATGGATGTCCAGTGCTCAAAACAGAAGGAACTGGAAAGTTGCTGGAGAGGCCTTCATCCTGCAGTGGATTGAAAATGGCTGATGATGATGATGATGATGATGATGAGTCCACTTGATATCAATGGTTCGACTATTGATGATCCTGCTCAGATAGCAAACAAACTGAATAAGTATTTTGCATCTACATTCACACATGAGGAGTTATTAAGGTTTGAAAATGGCAGAAGGTTATCAAATTGTAGCAGGGTGCTTAACGATTTAGTAATAACTGAGAGCAAAGTGGAGGAGAAATTGTTGAAGTTAAACATAAGAAAAGCACCTGGGGTGGACGGGATCTATCCAGTTATATTACAGAAGGCAGCAAAGCAACTAGGCAAACCATTAGCCATAATTATGAGAGCATCCTTGGACTCAGGGGAGGTCCCCACAGACTGGAGATGTGCAAATGTATCCCCAATTCACAAAGGGGGGGGGGGGATCGAAGGGTGACACGAGTAATTACAGACCAGTTAGTTTAACTTCTGTTCTGGGTAAAATAATGGAGTCACTGGTTAAAGATGCACTGCAGGATTATCTAGACAAGACTGCAGCAATAATTCAGACACAGCATGGGTTTGTTAAGGGAAAGTCTTGTCTGCCAAACTTGATAGGATATTATGATGTGGTTACAAAGGAACTGGATGCAAAAAATAATTTTGATATCATATATTTGGATTTCAGGAAAACTTTTGATACTGTTGCGCATGGAAGACTACTGTACAAATTGGAGCAGAATAGTATTAAGGGTAAGTTGCTACAATGGATAAAAGGATGGTTGAGTGGGAGAAGACAGAGGGTAGTAATCAATGGGTGCTGCTCTTCGTGGACTAATGTTATTAGTGGAGTCCCACGGGGTTCGGTGTTGGGTCCTCTGTTGTTTTGTATATTTATCAATGATATTGATGAAGATATATCAGACTTAGTATCAAAGTTTGCAGATGATACAAAGGTTGGCAGGGTTGTTAATGATAGTAACGGTAGTGTGCTACTGCAACAGGATCTAGATAATTTGGGCAGATGGGCTAAGAAGTGGCAACTGAAGTTTAACCTTGACAAATGCAAACTACTGCATATGGGTAGAAGTAACCCCAGAGAAATGTACCAACTGTGTGGTACTACACTTAAGGTGGTAGAAAATGAAAGAGACCTAGGAGTAATTGTGCAGTCATATATGAAGTTTTCTAAGCAATGCAGACAGGCTGCCAAGGAAGGTCATGGGGTTTTGTCAATGATATATAGGAATTTTGCTAGGAGGGAAAAGGAGGTGATTGTCCCTCTGTATAAGGCAATGGTCAGGCCATGCCTTGAGTACTGCATACAGGTCTGGAGGCTTCGTTTTAGGAAGGATGTAGATTTGCTTGAGCGTGTACAGAGAAGGGCAACAAGATTGGTGAGGGGAATGAAGGGATCCTCTTACCAAGAGAGGCTTAAGTTTTGCAAATTGCGGTGGCTGGAGACTAGGCACCTGCGCGGTGATCTGATTGAGGCGTATAAGGCCTTGAATGGGTTGAGCACGCTGAATTCTGATGGATCCTTCCACTTGTTCAGATTACAAACCTAAGGGAGTATAAATTCAAATTAAGAAAAGACAGAGGTAGAATAGATGTGTGGAAATTTGCCTTTAGCCAGTGGGTGGTTAATTGCTGGAACAAACTTCCATCTGTCATTGTGGAAGTTGATAGGTTAAATAAATTTAAGGAAGAACTGGACAGGCATTTGGAGGGAATGGTGTGATTTTTTTGGCTGATGCTGCATAAGCTCATACACTTGCTTTCTTGCATCACATGTCACCACTACTACTATAAGATTCACTGAAAATTAAATATATTTATAAAAACAACAATAAAAAAAATCTAGGATATATCTTCTCTTGTAGAGAAGCCTGCTGTCATTGGAATTAAACCCAAATCCATGTTGTCAAATTGGCATTATCTCTAAAAGAAGTTTAAGCTTTGAGCTGAACCTTGTCAAAAATAAACTGGAAAGTTAATAAACTCCCCAATAATATATCAGCCAGTTATTAGCAGTCAACCAGCATTTCTCAGCCTACGGGTTGTGAACCAAATTTGTATTGTCAATATATATTAATGGATTCTCTGGAATTCAAGATAAAGTTTAAAAAAAAAAAAAAAAAAAAAAAAGCTTGAATGAAATAGTTGAAACCATTGTATCATAAAAATTGAATATTTTTATGTTTGCATTAAAGAACAAGTGGGCCACATTATCTAAAAAGGTATCCTTCATAGAGGGATAATGCACATGACTGGGCCACTGCACTTTCTTCAATTGTGCAACAGTTGTGCATGATATGCATCTTGCAAGCTGTAAGCTTTGTTCGGTTGAAATAATCTTTTTTTTTTTTTTTTTTTAATTAAAACATACATCAATATTTTTATAATTTTAGAAGATATTATACTGGATTGAAAAACTTGAATTATGAACATGAATAGCCATCCTAAAATAGGTTAGAAATCACTGTTGTGAATGATCAGAGAGCTCTAATGACAAGAATGAATCACACAAAAAGAGGGCAACCAATAATTCCAACTAGTATTAAAGCTTTTACAGTTATTATCAGTGTACTGAATGATTGTTTGAATTCTACTTTACTCAGAACAAAGTATCACTGCTATTTATCCCTACCATTAGATCCCTGATTTTCTCCATTGACTGTCTGAATACATTAATACATCATGTTGAACAGTATGTAGTTAGTTCTTTACTCACAATATTTTGTTATAATCACATAAACATCAAAAAAAAAATCTAAAAACATGCTATTAATAAGCAATTTACTGACACAAACAGAAAGTGCTCTTTGAAAAAGTTTTGTTTCTATCTCTGTGCATTGCTTTCCTTAATACTTTTTTATTTGTTGTGTTAGTAAAAATTTCTATTTTTTTAATCAATTATGCTCTTGTTACTACAGGAAAAATTTAATTAGAAAACATTAAATCATTATATATATGTTATGTTAGCTTCATTGACAATTCATTTTCATATACGTTATATTGACTTTATTGGCACTCCCCACTGAGATCATATGATTTAGCTAAGAAAATCTGGATAGTAACATTCAAGTCATTCATAGTGTAAAAAAATAACAAAAATAAATAACGTTTTGCTTTTTTAAAAGATATTAATGAAATATATTTGCCAATTAGTATCTGATCTTAGCATAAGCAACACAATGCAAGGAAGCAAGCTTAAAAGCATCAGCAAAAAAAAAAAAAAAAAAAACCATTTCACTTGCTTATCCCTTCAAGTGGTCTAATCCTCCTTAAAATTTATTCAAGCCACCAAATTCTACAACAACCATCCTTTTTTAATTTAAATTTATATCCCCCTGTGTGTGTTTTCAAATAAAGAGTAAGGATGCCATCAGCATTTAGTTTACTCAATATATTCAAAGCCTTAAACACTTCAATCAAGCCTCACAGATGCCTAGTTTTCAAATGCTAAAATTAACAGAACTTGAGTCTCTTCTTTGGTAAGAGCACTCTTTTGTGTCCCTGAGTAATCTCCCTGATCTTCTTTTTACCCTTTCCAATAGACTCATATCCTTTCTAAAATGAAGCTTAATATCTGTAAGCAGTATTAAAGATGAAGCCTACCATTGACTTAGAGAATGGGATAAGCACCTTCTTGTCTCTGCTGGCAAAATTCCTGTACATCATTGACAGGATTCCATGGAGCTGTCCTAGCAGTCTGTCTGTATTGCACAGATAACTTCATGTTGGACTGTACAATTAGTGCTAAGTATTTTTCATTCTTCACTACTTTGAGTGTGATGCTAGCTAATTGTTATGTTATTGTGAGATTACTGTTAATAAATAAAGCTTCTTGCATTTTTAAATATTAATCAATCTCAACTACCACTGTCCAACTTATTTGCCTAATTTGTCCAAATCCTGGAGTAGTATACTACTGATTAGCAAGATGATTAATGACACTAATCCGTAGTATACTACTACAGGATTTGGACAAATTAGGCAAATAAGTTGGACATAACCTGTAGAGCGGATATCATCTTTTAAGGGCACAAAAGGTGATATTGTTATACATGTTGGCACTAATGATATTAAGAGTAGGAGATGGGCAGAATTACTTAACAAATACAGGTCACTGTTGAAAAAAAGCCGTGAATTAGGGTTGAATTTGAAAGTGTCTGCAATTCTGCCCAGACACGATAGGAGGGAGTATATGATGAGAGCCTGGTCGATCAATTCGGCCCTGGAAGGACTGCGCAAGGCTCAAGGGATAAAATTTTTTTCAGCCTGGTCTGTACTTGTTAACAAGAGAGACTGCTTCTACAGGGATGGGATACACTTCGAAAGGGTGCAAGAATATTTGCTGATGCTATCGAAGTAGTGTTAGATGGGTCAGAAAACTGCTAGCTTGGGGGGGGGATACAAGGATTAATAGATTAACAGTAGCCACTGGCGGAGGTGAAAGTGATTCTTGCGCTGCTTCTATTAGAATGAGAAGCAGCCTGGAAAACAAGATGCAGGGTATTTCAGAGACTACTGGGAGTCATTGTGGTACAAGTAAACACATGGGTTGTGTTAGAGTAGCTAAGAATAGGAACAGGTGCATGCATACTTACATATACACCAATGCTAGGAGTTTGGTAAATAAATTTGATGAATTTGAAGTATTGCTCAAAACATCAAAGGCAGATATTGTTGGGATTTCAGAGATGTGGTGTCATACAGACATAAGGAATGTAGAATGGGAATTTGGGGAGTACAATGTGTAAAGGAAGGATAAACAGGATAGGAAGGGAAGCGGGAGGTCGACTGGCTTCACTTGCTTGGCATAAAAGCCAAGGAAGTGAAGCCAGTCGACATTGCTGGATAGTGCGCAGTGTCGAGTCAGTTTGGTGTGATATAAGCATCGGGAGATCAAAATTGAGAGTAGGAGTGTGTTATAGGCCTAATGACTCTGATGAGTATAATAAGGAACTGTACAGGGAAATAAAGTGGGCCAGTAAATCAGAGAGTCTTATAATGGGAGATTTTAATTTCCCAGATATTGACTGGAATTTGTGGGTTGGTCACACACTAGCAAGGCTTTTGTAGATTTATTGGATGATTGTTTTCTACATCAGCATGTTCGTGAAGCAACTAGAGGGAGTAATACTCTTGATCTGATTATCAGTAGTGATTCTTCATGCATTAAGAATCTGCAGATAAAGGAACCACTAGGTGGCAGTGATCACAGTGTGTTGAAGTGGGATTTACTCAAAGAGGTAAAGGGAAGAGATTTTGCTTTCATAAAGACAACTACGGTAGTCTGAGACAGTATTTAAATTCTATACGGTGGGACCAACTGATGATGTTACCAACAGCAAATTCAAAATGGGAAGCATTCAAAGAATTAATCTTGGAAGCTACTAGGCTTTACATACCAACTGAGAAATATTGTTCAAGGTTTAGGCCTAAACGGATGTCAGATGAACTAATGAGATATATGGCAGAGAAGAAAAATGCATGGAATACATATAAATTAATGTGTGACATGGAAGCTTATTACAGATAAAAGCTGGTCTGTAACCAAGTCACAAAGGAGATTAGGCAGGCAAAGGCAGATTATGAGAAATCTTTGGCAAAGGATGCAAAGAAAAACAGCAAAGAGGTCTTTAGCTATGTAAACTCTAGAAGGAAAGGGATGAATCAGATTGGTCTACTGGATATTGATGGTTCAACTGTTGATGATCCTGCTCAGGTGGCTAACAAACTAAATGAGTATTTTGCATCTACATTCACACATCAGGAGTTATTCAGGGAGGGGAATGCCAGAGGTGAATTGAACTCTGGCAGTGAGCTAGATGATTCTGTAATATCTGAGAGGAAAGTGAAAGAGAAATTGTTGAAGATAAACATAAAAAAGGCACCTCGGGTGGATGGTATCTATCCAATTATATTAAAGGAGGCAGAAAAAGGAACTAAGCAAACCCTTAGCCATAATTATGAGAACTTTTTTGGACTCAGGGGGAGGTAACCATGGACTGGAGACGTGCAAATGTGATCCCAACTCCACAAAGGAGGATCAAAGGGTGACACAAGTAATTATAGACCTGTTAGTTTAACTTCTGTTCCAGGAAAATTAATTGAGGCACTGGTAAAAGAAGCACTACAGGATCATCTAGACAAGAATTCTAGCTCGGACATGGCATGATTTTGTTAAGGGAAAGTCTTGCCTGACCAATTTGATTGGATACTATGCTGTGGTCACAAAGGAACTGGATGCAGGGAATAACTTTGATATCATTTATTTGGATCTTGGAAAGGCTTTTGATACTGTTGCACATGGAAGACTTCTGAACCAATTGGAGCAGTGTAGCATTGGAGGCAAATTGCTGCTATGGATAAAGTGATGGTTGAGTGGGAGAAGACAGAGTGGTAATCAATGGTCACTACTCATCGTGGACTAATGTTATTAGTGGAGTCCCTCAGGGTTCAGTGTTGGGTTCATTGTTGTTTTCTGTATTTATGAATGATATTGATGACGGTATATCAAGCTTTTGCAGATGAGACGAAGATTGGCAGGGTTGTTAAGGACACTAATGACAGTACACTGCTGCAACAGGATAATAGAAAAGTTCAGCAGATGGGCTGAGAGGTAGCAAATAAAGTTTAACATTGACAAATGTAAAGTACTACATATAAGAAGGAGTAACCCCAGAGTAATGTATCAAATCTGTGGTACTATACTGACAGTGGTAGAGAACGAAAAGGACCTGGGGGTAATTGTGCAGGCAGATATGAAGTTTTCTGAGCAGTGCAGATGGTCTGGAAGAGTAGCTCATGGTGTCTTGTCAATGATATACAGGAATTTTTCTAGCAGGGATAAGGAGGTGATTATCACCTTGTATAAGGCAATGGTTAGGCCACACCTTGAGTACTGTATACAGGTCTGGAGGCCTCATTTTAAGATGGATGTAGAGCCGTTGGAATGAGTACAGGGAAGGGCAACAAGATTAGTGAATGAAACAAAGGGTTGCTCTTACGAAGAAAGGCTTAAGTTTTGCAAATTACAGTGTCTGGAGCCTAGGCACCTGCGAGGTGATCTGATTGAGGTGTACAAAGCCTTGAATGGTTTGAGCATGCTCAATGCTGATGGGATTCTTCCTCTTGCTCAGAATAATAACCTGAGAGGGCATAAATTCAAATTGAGGAAAGACAGATGTAGAATAGATGTGCGGAGGTTTACCTTTAGCCAGCGGGTAGTTGTTTGGTGGAACTGACTTTCATCCTTTGTTGTGGAAATCAATAGCCTAAATAAATTTAAGGCTTGGCTGGACAGGTATTTGGAACAAACGGAGGTGTGAAATGGAATGGGAGAGGGGTTTTTTTTTTTTTTTTTTTTTTGGCTGATGCTGCATAAGTTTGCTTTCTTGCATCATGTGCTTCCACTAATGCTAATGCTAACCTTACCTTATATCTTATGTCCAACTTATTTGCCTAATTTGTCCAAATCCTGGAGTAGTATACTACTGATTATTGTCATTAATCATCCTGCTAATCTTGCTATCATCAGCAAACTCAGACATTAAACATGATATGCCTACATCGATATACAGATTTAGCCATATGATGGCAAGAAAGCCAAGGCTTTTGCTGCATAGCAAAACCAATAAATAAAAAAAAAAAAAAAAAAAATACAGAGAGAGATGAGCCAAAACATCATGACCAGTGAGTTGTTATGCAAATCGAAGCAACTGCAGGTGAACTACGGCCCATGCGCAGGTGGGCCTCAGCAGGGATCTAGCAGCTAAATGACCAGATGAACAACAGTACACGACATAACACAAATTCAATACCCACACACACTTTTAAATCTCTGGCTTTCCCAGAAAACTGGTACACCCACAATGTAAGCAACGCGAAGATGGGGGAATCCCTTGGTGCCGCTAGACATCAACACACTTTAGACCTAAACATCACTGCTGACCAGGTACACCCTTTCATGGCAATGGTCTTCCCCTTTGGCAGTGCCGTCTTTCAGCAGGATAATGCGCGATGCCACACCACCCGGATCGTTCGAGACTGGTTCACGGAACACAAGGAGGACTTCCAGGTATTGCCCTGGCCTCCAAATTCCCCAGACATCAATCCCATCAAGCATTGTGGTTTGTGTTGGAACAGCAACTCCGATCTGCAGGGTTTCAACCACGAACCTTACAGGAGTTAAAGGATCTGTTGGTTATGTGTTAGTACCAGATACCACAGGACACATTCAAAAATCTTGTATTGTCCATACCTGGCCAGGTATAAGCTGCTTTGGCTGCAGGTGGAGGACCAACATCATATTAGGTAAGTGATTATAATGTTTTGGCTCATCGGTGCACACACACACACACACTAAGCAACCTATGAGTTTCCCACCTCACACAGGTAACTATCCAACTGACCTCTGAATTTTCCAAAACCATCAGCTCAATTATCCATGGACGTAACTTCTTCCAATAATTAACAACACACTGGCTAAAAGATAACTTTCTACAATTCAGTCTAAATCTCTTTCTCTGTGATTTGAATTTATAGTGCTTGGTTCTAGCAAACTTATAACAGTAAAAATTTTGCCTTCATTTATTTCAGTATTCCCATTCAGATCTTTATAGACCTTAATTCCCTCTGGTTTTCATATCATTAATAAACAATGAAAACAGTAAGGGAACCAACATTAATTCTGAGGGACTCCACCACTAACATTAGTCCATGAAGATTAGCAGCAGGAGAGGGAGTGGTTATCAATACTCATAAACACCACACTGTTCCAATTGTATAGTAGTCATCCATGTGGAACAGTATCAAAATTTATGCTAAAATCTAAGTATGTGATGCTAAAATTATTTTTTTCATCCAGTTCCTTTGTAACTAACTCAAAGTAGTTAATCAGATATGTCAGATAAAAAATTGTAAATAACTATGTACCTAACAAGGTGACCCTGCATTACTCCCTTTAACAACTGACTCCATTATTTTCCCTGGCAGAGTGTCAAGCTTATGGGTATGTACTTACTTACTTCACCCTCTTTTGTGAAAAGAAGAGGCATTTGCATGTTTTCAGTCCATAGAAACCTCCCATGAATCCAAGGATGTTCTCATAATTATGGCCAAAGGTTTGCTTACCTCTCTTGCTGCTTTGTAATGTAACTGGATAGATCCCCATCAGACCCAAGTATTTTGTTTACTTTTAGCATCAACAATTTCTCTTCCACTTTCTTCTCAGTTATCATAAAGCAATTTGGCTTCAGTTAGAATAAAAACTTCTTCAAAAGGTCCAACATAGCTAGGTGGTCAAGTTCGAGAGACAGTACTGCACACACATTTGAGTGAATTACAGTTCAAGCCTGCATGACTGATAAATACATTAATGATTGTATTCATCTTCGAAATAATTAATTGTACTCTGACCTCTGACCTAGTGGTAATGCTAGAGTATAAACAAGAACCATGATTTCCTCATGTCTGCATGTGTAGGCAAAATATTTATTTTGCATGTATCTATAGACATGAAGAATTTTTATCTGCAATAATAAAGACATGAAGGATTTTTGTCTGAAATCCAATTACTGAATATTCAAATTCAGTGGACCAATTATTCATCCCTTTCCTTCTGATGTTAACATAAGTAAAGAATTCTTTGCTACTTTTCTTTGCATTTTCAGCCAAAGTCTTCCCATAATCTTCCTTATCACGTATAACTCTTTTTAGTAATTTTATCTTTATAGTGTTTATAGCATTATGAATAAGAAAGAATAGTTCTCAGAGAAATATCTATTCAGTGCCACATTATAAGCTCTGAAAGGCTGATATACGAATGTTGCCCCATACAGATATTAGGTGACATAATTAAAAAATAATAAATAAGGTATTTTAGTTTGAGAATCCATATTTTTAGCAGATTCCTTTCTACAATAAAATTTGGGGACATTACCATTCAATCAGATTTAAATACTGCTTAACTTCATTGTCACCACCAAATCAGTTCCCTGCCATTGATTTTTAAAAGGCCCAAACAAATGAAAGCTGGAAAGCCAGAGTCAAAAATATATGGGGGAGAAAAACAACTACAATCCATAATGCTATAATGATCATTGTGTGAAACTGGCAGTACGGATGTGCTGCAGGGTTCAGCTGTGTTTGAATTGATTGCACCAAAACAAACTTGTGTCCTGGATATGACTCATGACTCTTAGACAATGCTTTCAATACGACTCTTAGACAATGCTAAGCTTGGCTTGAATTTGCTGATGAATTTCTATGGGAAAATCAAATAGCTGCACAGATTTCTTTATGTATCAACATTTCAATTAAGGCAGCCATATTGCTTTAAGGTGTATAACATTCTTCAATAAGAAGAAATTTTACATATGTGGCTTTATTCATGCAGTGTTTCAATATTGGGGAAGGCACAGTTTCTCCACAAAAACATCTGATACCTTACTTTTATACAGAATTCTTTCTTCTTAAAGAAGGCACTATGTTGCTAGTGCAATATGAAGCAAGTCATTGTGATAACACTGCAATTCTAAAAGATCATTAACTCCAAAAAAGGACTCTATAGACTTTTCCTTCAAAAATTATGAATATAAATTCACATTCTCATGACTTCCTACTATACAATAAATGGAGCTGAAATTTTCTAGTTATTTAAGAATATAGTTTTCTACACGAGTGAAATTTTAGTCACTTCTTTTTTCAAGTAAATAAACACATCTTAAAAGATTTTTATTCCTCTGTGTCTCCCATGTGGCATATGAGAGACTCTGCTTTTTTTTTTAACCTCAGTTATTTTTCTGCATTAGAGATGGAGTATTATATTTTCTTATATACCTTTTCCCCACCAATTTTCTCTAAGTGATAAATTATTTTGCATTTTTTTCCAATTTACTGTAGGTTAAAAGAGGTTATTCAGTGTAGACTCATCCAGAAACAATAATATATCTATCCATAAACCCATCAAAGGTGAGCTGTCTAGCAGTATCTCCTGCACCTATGGACTCTATGCTTATCTCAGCAAATCCATTGGTGTGTTTTTCTCTCTAAACTGTATATTAAAATATACATTTGCAGGATTAAAAAAAAGTGGAAAACAGATGGGAGTGTGGTATAAAAGAACAACTAAAA
The DNA here is from genome assembly GCF_048544385.1 of Mastigoproctus giganteus. NCBI lineage: Eukaryota > Metazoa > Arthropoda > Arachnida > Uropygi > Thelyphonidae > Mastigoproctus > Mastigoproctus giganteus. The sequence continues at coordinate 156,867,573 of NC_143584.1, read as the reverse complement.
TAAACTTTCAACTGATTGAGTAATGGGATAAACTAACAATTGTGTAAATTAACGATACTAATGAATAAAATACAGTTTCCAATTCAATAAAAAAATATTAAAAATTAAATTGTATAACAAAAATACCATCTAAGAGATGCCACAGGAGTAGATGTACAATTTATTCAGGGAGATGAGTGATGGTGGGTTAACAGTGGAAGCAAAATAACTCATAAATGTGCAATTATTATTATTATTATTAGACATATGGTGCAAGGAAGCCTGAAACTTATGCTGCACTAGCCAAAAAAAAAATTCCTGAGAGAGAGAGAGAGAGAATCACCAAAAAAGAGAAGAATGATGATACCCAGCTCAGGACTCTAGGTGCGCCAAGCCCATGCTCACCAGATGTGAGCCCCTGGGGGAATACAGGACTTCAAATTTTGGAATTAAATGAAAAAAAAAAAAGGTCTCATAATAATAGAAAATACCATCGAGATGCCACAGGAGTAGATGTGCAATTTATTCAGAGAGATGAGTGATGGTGGGTTAACAGTGGAAGCAGAATAACTCATAAATGTGCAATTGTTATTAGACATATGGTGCAAGGAAGCCTGAAACTTATGCTGCACTAGCCAAAAAAAAAAAAAAAAAAAAATTCCCGAGTTACCCAGAGAAAGAGAGAGAGAAGAATGATGATATCCAGCTCAGGACTCTGGGTGTGCCAAGCCCCATGCTCACCAGATGTGAACCCCTGGCAGAAAAGAGGACTTCAAATTTTGGAATTAAATGAAAAAAAGGTCTCATAATAATATGTTTATATTACTGCTATAAAATACTCACTATTCTTTTCCTGCTTTGATCCACAATTGTTAATTCAGGTTTATGACATGGTTGGTTCAACACAAAAATATTAGTACTACTATTTGCCTGGCTGAATTTATTCCAAGTCCTTACAGTAACCTGGTATTCTCCAACACTAGAGATAAAACAATTTTAAAATTAGTAAATGTACATATAATATAATTTTTTTTTGTAATCATCACTGGCTCACAAAATTGAGTAAAAAAAATTTATTTTGCAATTATTTTCAACATGGAATGAACTTAAATTCCAGATTATACATACATACAAGCCATACTGCAACCTAAATATTACCTAAACCATCCTGTGTTTTCTCTCAGAATATCATTTCTATCTATACATAAGTGTGGTATAAGAAGTACTAACTTTTTATACCAGAATTGCACAAGTAGCAAATAACCTACAATGCACTCAGCAGCAAACAAGTTTTCTACTGAGTGCATTGATCTCGAACTGTGGAGGCATCTTCAACATCAGCTTCCCTGAAAAGCTGAAACCCGTACAGAATTTCAGCTCTTTCTGGAGCTTCACTGATGGGTTAAGAGGCACCATAAGTGGATCACCTAATGATTCAATTATGAAAATAATTTAAATAAATAGCAATGTGCTTCTCCACTTAAGAAATGCTTTTTCTTTAAAGTACATATTGCAACCAAAGCAAGTCATGCCAAATGTACATTAACAATACAGCCAGGCCTCGCATAACATGAGTTCGATTAACATGCTTTTCAGTTACCACTATTTTAAAAAATTATACCATTTTTCACTTTACATGGTGCAAATTTCCAGTTAATGTGATAGTTGAAAAAGATTTGAATCATGTGCTAAGCTCACCGCACGTCAGACAAGCAATAAACAAGTGTTTGTCTGCTGCCTGCCTCAGTGTATTCCACAATTTTTTTAGACTGGATTGCAGGAAGTTTTATTTTAGCCAGCAAGTTATAAATTACTAAAATAAGTTACCTACATGGGTGGTAGAGGTTGACAGTCTGGGAAAATTCAATGGTCAGTTATTACTGGTCTGAATAATTACCTAAGGGAGGAGGGAAATGCATAGATTGTCCATTTCCTTTTCTCAAAAGTTTAACTTTGTTTAGAAGTAGTATATTTGAGGGGAATCATGAAGTGAATCACCATACCATTTACTTATGGTGATTAAAATCCTGTTAACTAATAAATGCACAGAAGGATCAGACAGTTCTTAATTTTTCTAATTTTATTATATATAACATTAAATAGTATGAATCAGAGCTGTAATACTCAATATGTTCTACGTTGATAATAATATTAGTAAATTAATAAGAGGAGTTTACCTCAATATAGTACGTAGAACACTTCCGTATGATACCCTCCAGAATTCTGGAATTCTGGAGGGTATCATACGGAAGTGTTCTACGTACTATATTGAGGTAAACTCCTCTTATTAATTTACTAATATAACATTAAAATATTTTTTGTCCATTCCATTAACAGTTAGTTATTTATGTTATCAATGCATTCATTTAGTTTTACCAATCAACATATTGAATATATAGGCAGTAATTAATAATTAAAATGAAACAATAATACTGAAACACAAAAATTAAATTTTTAAGTGCTAGGAAAAAAAAAAACAGCAATGTAAAAATACAAAGAATAAACCATTTTTATATACGCTATTAAACGGTGATTTGTTGCAAAGATATCCACTTTTCCACCTCACAAAACATTCAGATCACACGTTAGGCAGCTATGGCACCTGAGCCTGCCACAAGGAGCACAGTGAGTTGGTGTAATGATCCAAATAAAGCAGTATCATGAAAGTTTCTATAAAAGCAAAAAACTGTGCTAGTTCAATTTAATTTCAAAGTGCCCTTTGATACATTTTTGAAAGGCATCAAAGTGGCCTCAACACATTTTTTCAAAAATTTTGCATTCACCCATCTTACATACACACATTTTCCACACTAATGGAAAATAGTTTCCTTACATACAGTTGCTCTGATTTTAAAAACTGAATACTGGCAGCAAAGAACCCACACAAGAATGAAATATCAACATTGTATTTACAATGTATATTTGGTGCATCACATAGTCTATGTTTTCATATCAGTAATTACTGGAAATTCACATATTCAACTGTACATAGGTTGTCATTTTAACATAAGCTCTATTTAGAAAAATAAAGAATTTTATTTGGATCTGTTTCTTGAAACAAATATAAAATATGAAAGAATAAAATAATTTAAAAGTTTGAAATGGGAAGCATGTTTTGGGTTTTTTTCAGGGTTAATTTTAATAAAATCAGGGTTTGAAAAATATAAATGAATAGCTAAGGGGGAAATTTTTGATAATTTGGAATTTTATACAATAGTAATTAGTCCCATGGTACAAGTAACATGGCTGTTTATTCCTTTAAGCCAATAAAATTAAATAAATAAAGTACAACTTACATGGAATAAGTATGGTTTACTGATGGAGAATGTCTTTTAATAGCAATATGACCATCCCCAAATTGCCACTCAAAAGTTAAGTTGGTCCCAAACCAGTAGAATGCACGGAATGTAATAGGTTGACCCAAAAGAACAAAATCAGGATGACGAATAGATGTTAAATTTTCCACCTTTTGAATCAGATGAAGTTGTAGGGCTCCAGAGGATACACTACTGATGTGATTCTGGGCTGTCACATTTAAAACAACCCTATATTAAAAATAATATAAATGAAAATAAGTGACAGGATATTAAAACAATAAAAAAAGTATAAAAATGTGAGTATATTTCATTTTAATAACTCCAATGCAAAAAGAGTTTCACAAAATTCCTATTAAAAATATCCAAGCCAAGTCAAAAACACAGAATTCATGATCTTTTAAGACAGTTTTCGCCTGATTTGTTGTAATGCTTAAATTTCTAAACTATATAACACTTCACACCACAGGAATCACAAAAAACATAGAAGTTAGTTCCACTACTTTTAAGCAATTGTGTCTGTGGTAGTATTTAATTTAATTTAATAATTTAGTTATTATTTGCATAATAAATTAAATTTATAAGGTGACCAAACTTTCAGGGCAAAAAATTTACTCTAAAGGGAAAAAAATGTGAAAAAACTAGAACCCAGCAAAGTTTTAAACAAAGTAATTTTTTTACTTGGATTAGATATATAAATATATAATGAATACAGCAGAAGCCCTCTTAACTGACCTCTGCTTAACTGACTCACTGGATTAACCAATGTTCTCTCCTTCCCTCTTTAAAACATACTGTCTGATTCTTGTGGCACACTGCCAGGAGCACTGTAGTCGACAGGAGCACTGATCAATGAAGAGGCATAAGTTCAAATTGAGGAACAACAGTTGCAGGATAAATGTGTGGAAATTTGTCTTCAGCCAGCAGGTGGTCGATTGTTGAAACAAACTCCATCTGTTGTTGTGGAGGTGGGTAGTTTGAATAAATGCAAGGAAGAACTAGAAAAATTATTGGGAGAGATGGACAGGTGATGTGGGAAGGTTTTTTTTTTTTTATTTTTTTTTTTGCTGATGCGTTATAAGCTTGCTTTCTTGGATCATTTACTACTACTAATACTAAGGTAATTTCTAGCTGCCCTCTTCTCTCTCATTCCATATACTTTTCATCCACATAATTTATGATACTGACTGTTTATGTAAGGCATGTTTCTTAGATTAACAGTTTGTTGGTGAGAAGGGATGGACTTGTAATATGGATGCATTTCAGAATAGCTAGTGAATGACCTTTATTCACCTGTAGAAATTCTCTTGACTACAGTCCAGTAGTAGGCTAGTATGGTCCACCATACAAGCCTTTTGTATATGCTTCCTGGGGGACCAGTAGCATGTTTGTTCCAAAGTGCATTTGCACAGGTAAAATTATTTTTTTTTTCAAACTAAAGTACATAATTTAATTAAATATTATGAAAATCAATGACACAGAGGTGAGAAAAGAAAGAGTTGTTTCTAAGAAAACTAAGTCTTAGTTTTTCTAGAACTTTTTCCCTGGAAAAATTTGAAAAGGGTGAGTTTCTAAAAATTTCAAAAAAAAAAAAAAAAAAAAAAAATGCTATTGAATTATGTGTGGGAAAGACAACAGTAAAGGCCTGAAAAGAAATTATTAAAAATCTAAGAGAGTTTGCATTCAAGACAGTTTTCACCTGATTTGTTTCACAAGAGTAGTTAAGTTCTTGTTCCACTTTAAAGAAACTAAAATTAAAGAAAATATAATATGGCTGAAGTTTATGCAAAGAAAACATGGAATTCCAACCAGTGGAGCCATAAACACAGCACTAAAGAAAGGCCCAGGTCTTATATCACAAGACTGATGGTGCATAAAGTTTTACAGCAAGTGACGAATGACTTGGACATTACAAAAAATGTCATGATATTATTAGTGGGAGAGAATATCTATAATCAGCCTGCTCAAAAATTTAAGATTTAAGATCATTTATCAACAGAGAAATTGATTAGAGAACAACTCTACAATAAGGACAAAATATCTAAAAATAAGATGTTACATACAAAAAGCAATGGGAAAAAACAGAGCTTGGTTATATACAAAACAAAAATGATGACATAAAAGCACACGGAAAAACAACAATGCAAATGGAACTCATACATTTCTGCTTTTTGTTACTAATAAATCAAGTAAACCTAAAAGTTTTAAAAATATATAAATTGTTCATCTTTACCAGTTTACTATCACTCACAAAAATCAGCACAGATGGTCTCTGCATTATTTTAAGAATGTTTTTGTTTGTATGGTTTGTACCTTATGTAAAGTAACATTTTGAAGAAAATAAACTTAACTGAAAAGGCTATTCTCTTTCTGGATAGCACTGCTTAGCATCCTAATTGTGAGGAACTAAAAGAAGGAGAAAAAAAGTTTTAGTTTTTACTATTGAATGCAATACCCTTGATTCAGACTAGGGACCAGCAGGTTCCAGAATATCTAAAGTGACAACATTGGTGGAAGTTTTTGAGTTTAATTTTGGAAAAACCAGAAGACACAAATATAGGTCTTGTAGAATTGTTAAAATTTACCAACATCAAAGATGTGTTTACAATTTTCCAACAAATTTTTGCCAATTTGTTGGAAAATGAAATTACAGATGATGCAGATAATCACACATACCATGACATAAATAGGGATCTAAGTATGAAAAAGAAGAGACTGAATAAGAGCAAAGGCCAAAAATTTCTCACACATCCAAAAACATGCTAGGACAGATTTACATTATATAAATATATAATTTTGAGCAATAGCATTATTTATTTGAAGTAGTGCAATACCAGCTATCTCATTGTGAAGGCACCCACAATATGAGATACTATTAAAATGATGCATTTTACACTACATACATAGTTCAAATTTATGGGTAAACTATGGTGTATCTACACCAATATTATATAGTTAATTACCTAAACCCATAAGAAATTATGCCTTGTGCATTTCATCTTCTAATACATTAAAATATATAATTAGTTGTCACATATATATGGAGTGGAGTGTCAGTCTGGTACAATTTGGTCTCTCTAGAAGTACAGATTAGTCTCTCTTAGTCAAAATATAGCCAATTGTATTTAGTTATTGAGACTGTTTGGTGTCTAATTGTACCAATTATCCTTTGCATACAATAAACGAATTAAAATACTTCACATAAAAAAAGTATCTTTATTAATTTTTTTTTTTACTCAGTAATGTCTTTCTCAAATTTGATCAAATAGACTTATATTTAGTTAATCGAAATAACTTTATGCAAAACCACATCCCTAAAGCACTTTGGACACTTATTTTATTTAAGATAAAATGTCCAAAATCTGAACAAGCCCTAAAATTCAAGGTGTGTGGTTGCCCTACTCATAAATATAGTAATTATTTACATATCAGGTACATATACATACCTTTCTATAAAACATTATAGAAAGGTATATATGTTTCTATATTATCATAATTTTTAAGTTACATGCTACTTCATGAAACTCATAAAATTAATTACACTTGATGTCTTTAAGGTATAACTTCTTTAAAACCTCAGTAGCTAATAAAAAAATAAATCTTGAAATATAAGTTTAATATTTACTATATTTATGAGTTGTAGCAATAATCAATAGTATTTTTATCCAATTATATTGTAGCAATAATTTATATTATTACCATGCAGCAATGACATAAGTTCTGTCATTGCTGCATGGTATTATGTCATTAGAAGTACTATATTTTTGTTTCAATGCAAGCATTTAAATAAAACTAAAAACACAGATATTACATAAATCACCCACACGCACCATTTTATACTCATACCATCAGCATTATATGCTAACATTCCGTATATTTAAGATAATATAGAATAAAATCCAATTATTGATAAAACAATAATTAAAACCAATAAAATTACAGAGTTCAAAAGCATTAAAATGAAATACTAAAATACACCAAAGCTTTCAAAGGTGACCACCACCTCTCAAAAGTGAAATTACTGCGATGGTCCTTAAATAACATAGCAGATATCTACATATGCACCTATATAAATCTAGCAACCTAGGGCAAATTATGAATAACAGTGTCGTATGTAATATGAGCATAAACCCAAAGCACATTGAGTAAAAAATAATTGCTCAATAATGCATGTAAACTGTAGTACTGTGCCTTACCTTTTTTTGTACACATGCCCCAGCAGTGATGTACCCCTTATAAAATGTATTGCTTGGTTGATTGAATATGTTTTTATTTCATGCAGGATCTCCGAAAATTAGCACAATGATTTTACATTTCTGAAATAATAATACTGTGAATGGAAAACAGTTTATTTTATATAACAAAATAATCTTGAATTTATAAATTCAAAGTATGAAAAATAATTCCCAGCAAAGGACCACTCTCAGATACTACACATTGGCATGCTCCTAAAATGAGATTTTCCATAACCATAGTTAATGTTTCATGCACTATGGCATTGATTTCAGCCTTTATGTTATCTTTGAGTTCATTAATTATTTTTATATGGTTTTTAATGGAATGCTCTTGTGACAGCACCAGACTTTTTCTTGTGAAAAAGTCTGGTGCTGTCAAAATTACTCTATTAGAAAAATTTTTCTCGATGTGCCGATTATGGTTCTTGCTCTGTGAAAGATGATTCTACCTTGTTGAAACCACAACTCTTATAGATTAATGTCCTCCAATTCTGGCTGAAGAAAATTTTTGATTTTGAGCCAGTATCTTTAACAGTTCACTGTTACCTACACCACCACCACCACTCCTTGATTATCTTAAAAGAAGTAATTGCACAATGTGATTTTCTGAAACCTGCAATTAACAATTATTTTTGTTATGAAATTGTTTAAATATGAGCCTGACATTATCAAGTTCAAAATCTGACTATCATCCATGAACAGGGTCGGGCCCCTTGTAACTCCGTAATAGCATTATTTAGATTTCTTCAGCAAATTGTACTTTGTAGTTATAAGACCTTAGGTCTTTCTTTGCAATTTGCTTCAGACATCTCATTATGAAGATATTTATCAGAACAAAGTTCTTATGAACACTTTCTGACCATTTTTAGCAGAGCACTCAAAGGTGGAAAAGTTTAGTACTGTCCTATATTCTTACAGTCATTCTTCTTGTTCATTTTTATCAATAACTGTTCCACTCTCTTGAAACCTTGCCACACACTAATGGATAATGCATTCAGAGGAGCAATATTTATTCCACTTTCTCTTCAGTATGCTCTTTGAACAGTGATAATACAGTATGTTTTTAAAATACATTTCCACAATTTCATAATGTTACTGAATTGTCTACCTCTCCATGAGAGAAATTTCACTTTCCTTTCTTTAACAGAAAAAAGAGAGAGAAAAAAAAAAAAAAAAACCGATTACTGTAGGAAAAAACACAGAAATATAAAAATCACTACTCTAATTTTGGCAGATTCTGCATTTATTCCAGTATATTGGAATAAATATAGGATCTGCCAAATTCCTGCCTATTTCTTTTCTTTTATCTGTCTGACTTAATATAAACACACATTAGCATTAAAGGAGTATAAACACATATAAACACACATTAGCATTAGACAAGGAGATAAAGACCAGGGTTCGAGCCCGTCACCACCAAATACGGAGGATGCAGAAAGGTCAGGGAATGACCACCGCATATCCTCGAGCAATATGGCCTTAGTTGCTAATGCTCCTAAAAACCAAATAACAAACAAAACAACAAACACGAGGAGATAATCTGGGTTACAGTAAGTATTCTGTTCATATTTAGTTAAAAGAAAATATTTTAACTTAGCAGGAAAGTATGGCATGCTTTAAAATGAATTTCAACCATCCACTTGCTCCAAATGTTTGTCAAGTTCTGCCTTGAATCTATTTAAGCTATCGACTTCTACAACGACAGATGAAAGTTTGTAGTAGTAGTAGTGGCATGTGATGCAAGAAAACAAGTGTATGAGCTTATGCAGCATGAGCCAAAAAAAAAAAAAACACACCATTCCCTCCAAATGCCTGTCCAGTTCCTGCTTAAATTTATTTAACCTGTCAACTTCCACAACGACAGATGGAAGTTTGTTCCAGCAATTAACCACCCGCTGGCTAAAGGCAAATTTCCGCACATCTATTCTACATCTGTCTTTTCTTAATTTGAATTTATGCCCCCTTAGGTTCGTAATCTGAACAAGTGGAAGGATCGCATCAGAATTCAGCGTGCTGAACCCATTCAAGGCCTTATACACCTCAATCAGATCACCGCACAGGTGCCTAGTCTCCAGCCGCTGCAATTTGCAGAACTTAAACCTCTCTTGGTAAGAGGATCCCTTCATTCTCCTTACCAATCTTTTTGCCCTTCTCTGTACATGCTCAAGTAAATCTACATCCTTCCTAAAATGAGGTCTCCAGACTCAAGGTCAGGCCACGCCTTGAGTACGCAGTACTCAAGGCCTGTCCTGACCATTGCCTTATACAGAGGGACAATCACCTCCTTCTCCCTGCTAGCAAAATTCTTATATATCATTGACAAAACCCCATGACCTGCCCTGGCAGCCTGTCTGCATTGCTCAGAAAACTTCATATCTGACTGCACAATTACTCCCAGGTCTTTTTCATTTTCTACCACCTTAAGTGTAGTACCACACTTAAGGTGGTAGAACAACTTAAAGTTGTTCCAGCAATCAACCACCCGCTGGCTAAAGGCAAACTTCCGCACATCTATCCTACAACTGTCTTTCCTCAATTTGAATTTATGCCCTATTCTGAGCAAGAGGAAGAATCCCATCAGCATTGAGCATGCTTAAACCATTCAAGACTTTATACACCTCAATCAGATCACCTCGCAGTGCCTAGTCTCCAGACACTGTAATTTGAAGAACTTAAGCCTGTCTTCATAAGAGCAATCCTTTGTTCCATTCACTAATCTTGTTGCCCTTCTCTGTACTCGTTCCAACTGCTCTACATCCTTCTTAAAATGAGGCCTCCAGACCTGTATACAGTACTCAAGGTGTGGCCTGCAAAGGGGATAATCACCTCCTTATCCCTGCTAGAAAAATTCCTGTATATCACTGACAAGACACCGTGAGCTACTCTTGCAGACCATCTGCACTGCTTAGAAAAATTCATATCTGCCTGCACAATTACCCCCAGGTCCTTTACATTCTCTACCACTGTCAATGTGGTACCACAGAGTTGATACGTTACTCTGGGGTTACTGCTTCCCATATGTAGTACTTTACATTTGTTAAACTTCAATTGTTTCATATTGGTACCATTGTGATATTTATTCACATTAATTAATTAATCATTGTGATATTCATTCACATTAATTAACCTTACAGAGACTTTGTGAAGCAGTTACCAGTGATGCTGGCTAAATTTCAAAAATAATCTTTTGGAGAACAATGAGGATACTCAGAAAATATTCTCATTCTCCAATATTCTCTTCTCTTTTCTACATCTATCAAATCACGATTCACCAGTATATTACACATTTTTTAGTGATCACTAACAATGTCACATAATTTTATACAGATGTTTGCCTAAACAAAAATTATTTAAACATTTGATGTTATGTTTCATGTGAAATATACTTGCCTTTGTGGTTCTCTAAATCTATGCATTATTTTTGGGCTATTAGTCCTTTTTAGTTCTCCTGAACCCAGTTCCCATATAAACTGAAGTGCTACTTCAGTTGCAGGGAGAACCTTGGCTTCAAGCTTTATTTCTTCACCAGTAGGTATTTCTAAGTCACTTCCTTCACAAATTTTACCAATTTCTTTTAATTCAGCACAGAGTTCCACACCTAAAATAAATTTAAATATATATATATATTTAATATAAATATATTAAATATATAACTACACACAAACACACATGCATTTTTACTTTTTAATTTTTTTTTTTCCCTCTTTGAATTATATAATTATACCCTGCTTATCAATGAGACCAACTGACCTAGAGGTGAACTGATCAGTCTGAAAATATGCATGAATATTATTCAGGTATAAATTATTATCTTTTCATTTCAGTTGACACACATTAGCAATGGAGCCAAGAAACTGATTATATATTTTATATGGTGTGTGTTAGTACTTTTTACAGACATTTCAGAAGTGCTATATGCAAGAAAAGTTGAGGTGTATGAGTGTCCAATGCCTATGGTATGAATTCAGAATGGTTTATATACATTTAAGTGAATTTAAGATTAAGAGGATTATTAAATTATGTTAAGTTTATTGGTCAATATGAACAAACTACTACTCACTACAGTTCTTGCAGCACAGTTAGACTGTCTTGCAAAAACTAGAAAAACTGTAAAAAAAAAAAAAAAAAAACCATATGAAGTTGCTGGCAACAGTGGTTCTTGGAAGATGCCTGTACACGTTTCCGAGGTTCTGAAGATATTGGAAAAATATAGATAAGCTGAATTTCTCATTATCTCAATCCCTGGCAACCACTCTATCAAAACTTCCATAGGAATGATGTTTCGAAATTCTTGTTTACTCAAACTTCATTTAATGCAATTCTTGACAATTTATCACTTTAGTGAACAGTTCCCATCAAATTACACAAATACAAATTCACTAGGTTAAATTCAAGCATAAGTGGGCAGAAAGCACATTAGTAACACACTGATTACACAAATTCATAAAATATTCATGTGCACTGAGTCACTTGAACATCCTCTACTCTTCATCTGTTAATCAATCAGTCTAACATGAAATGTACAAACAGCTGCAATAATTTTATTATTTAGAATGAACTTTTTGTGAAAATATCCAAGTGTTATGTAAGATCAAAGTTATGATTTATATTTACCTACAGGAAAAGGTCAAATGATCATTTTCACATGAATTCTAATGACACACATTTTCTATTTAGCCTCTTTTGATTATGATTTCATTTCAGCATAGATGAAAGATGTATGTACATTTAGAAAAATGTTTTGCCACTGTTGAGTCAGCATCAAACAGAAAAGTAAAAATGTACTTCAGACAATGATGGCAAGTAAATGAGGCCCCTGTAGTCAAGTGGTCAGGTAGTCAATAAGTACAATAAGTACATGCTTTTTGAGTGACTGTGGTTCAAGGCAACAAAACTGCTAAATATAGGGCTGTTTCTTGTATTCTCTCAATCTTGTTAATTCCTCTGACCATGTGGTTTCTCCAGAGTATAAACAGAAAATTAATTTTAATTATTTTAAAATTAAAGTCATTCAGGCTATAGAAAAGAGTGATAAGAAGAGGTGCTGAATTTGGAATTCATCTTAACACACTAGCAACTTCTCTAGAAAATAAGGATCAAGTTTGGAACCAGGTAGAACAAACCCAATCACTTGCAATGAGAGAGAGAGAGAGAGAGAGGGGGGGGGTGCAAAGGTTATCCAGATATAAGCCAATGTATATTAAAGTGATTTTTCAGGATGAGAAAAGAGTGTTCCTATAAAGTGGAATGTTTATTCATTAAAAAGGGACATGTATAGAGCTCAGCTGATTCCTACATGTTTCACAGCTATTTTTTGCCCAGAAATAATAGTCCTATTTTCACGGAGATCCCACATACCTTCATGCACACTATGATAATAAATCAAAATGACACTAATCCAGGAAGTTAGGAACAATGTCATTATTTCATAAATCTCAAACAATTTTTTTTTTTTTTTTTAGTTCAATAACAGCACACAGTCTTCTGCTGTGTTTTCTGATGCCCTACAATTTGCATCCAACAATGTTTACCACAACTGAATCCTTTGATATTGTGTTCCCACTGAAACTTCCAGTATCGGTGGGAACACAATATCAAAAGTAAATCATTTAGAAAAGCTTCTTTTATTTGTTTGTTTATGTCACAGTCCAGCATTTCAAATGAGTCACATCAAAGAGGATACTAGATGAAATTTTCTTAAAAAAATAAAACAGGATGACTGTACTATTGCAGTTATGAACATGAAATTTTACATTACAATGTCATTTTTGTTTTTTCTGTTATTTATATATTGCATTAGCATCTAAAGCAATATCACACTGTACATTTACATATACAGTACAATATTGAGAGAAATGTACTGTTGATGTTTCCTGAAAAAATGAATGAAAAAAATCAAGTGTAGTAGTGTTCTTCTTAAAATTTCATAACTTCTACAATTATGAATAAACTATTTCAATTTTACACAGTAGTAGTGTTATTCCTGCCCACCTAGAAAAAAAACAGTGAGAAATATCTACTTCAACTGCATGTAGTGTGTCAAAAATGTTGATATGGCTTTGGATACTAATAATTAACAGCAAAAACAAGAATAGCAATATAAGTACAAAGTTTTGCATTCTCAGCTAATTCTCACATTCATAACCACATAACAGATTTTTGTGAGAAGAAGTGAGCGAGGTCAATAAAGTTCAAATGGGATGAAAGCCTAAACTTCATGCCATATACTGAGTATGTAAAGAAAAAAAGTTATGCAGCAATCTGTACATCCGGACAGGAGCTGGTACACATTAAGAACCCTGATCTTATCATGAAATATATTTTAAGATGTCATACCCATCTCACTTTAATGTGGCTCAAATTTGATCCTTTGCACCATTAAAGCCTACCTAGGATTGGAGTACTGGCTCCTGAGATAGTTAAACAGAATAAATGCACAACTATTTACTATCTCACAGGCTATTTTATATGATGACTTTGATTTTCACTGTGAAAACAGATAATTATAACAAAAAACACATCTAACACTTGCAAAACTGCTAACTGGGAGATGCTGCTTGCCAAAGATCAAGGACTTGCTGATTTCGCCTGGTGTGATGCAAAGGAAGATGAATAAAAAAACTAACCCTACTTAGAAGTACATTCATATAGCATGAAAGCTTATAGAGATTCCTTTCATCCAACACTGTCAGGATAAACAACAATCTCCATATAAACCCAGAAAGATTATGCATAGCAAAAATCTAGAGGAAGTAAGTTTTTCAAAATGATACCTTCAAATCCTCCACCTTATGCAGTAATCACATGATTAAATGAATCTCACAAAACAAAGTGACTACTGGAAACAGTAAAAATGAGCTGTCTTTATTTTGTACTATATTATATTATTTTCATACCTGCAATTATGTTGTATTGTGTGCTATCACTGTAAATATTCATTTTTATGTATATATGATTAAATTTATCATTTTAAGTTTTGTTCGATCATAAGTTATACTTTAAATGTAACAATATTAAGTTTTATACACAATTTAAATTAACTACTAAGTATTACATTCTATTGAATAAAGTATTACATTATATTGTATAATAAATTATGAATGTATAAACACCACCTAATCAATGGCTGACTAGGTGTCTATTTAGAGAAATAATATAACACTGGCCAAAAAAAAAAAAAAAAAAAAGGAAATATTCAACAAGAGGTCACACTACAGGTATTTAAATGTTCCAAGATCTATCCAAGTCCCACACAACTACTCAAGTTATACATATTTTTCATAATTACTTAAAGGTTAACCTATGAGTAAAAATATCAGGATTGCATTCCATCATCCAATGCTCTGTGCATCTCACACCCCTCTCATCACCATCATCTGCAGCAACAACAGCTCTGGTCATTACTAAAAGCAGTCTGAAAGAAACATTCTGCTGATTCATATGCTCCAAACCAGACACCCCATTCCAACAGGACAATGCTTACCCATATATATATATATGCACAAATGTCCAACAAGTGTGTTATTGAGCAACCAATGTAGTTTCCTAGCCTAAAACACGCTAGTTTATTTCTAAGAGAGTATATGTCTGGAATGTGATGGGATGTATACATTCATCCATGCATTTGCCCTGATCCAAGAAGTGGGCATCCATCAACCTCTTGAAGGATGCCCACTTCTTGGATCAGGGCATCCATCAACCTCTTGAAATGAGGACAGAGTTGCAAAAGTTTGGGAAATTGTGACAAGAGATCATCATTTGACCCTCAGAATGATGGCTGATGGAATTAGATATCAAGTTTTATGAAAAGGAAGGTCTGTTCAAAATTTGTGTCACAAAGCCTCAGATATGAGCAGAAGCAAAAAAGAGCATCATCATGTGAAAACTTCATCCAGATTTGTCAAGACAATCCTAATTTCTTCAAATGTATTATCACTAGAGATGAGTGTTTGGTGTTGCAGTATGACACAGAGATGAAGTGCTAGAGCATTCAGTGGACTTCCAAATCAATACCAAGGCCCAAAATGCTTTGTTTACAGAAGTCTAGGATCAAGATGATGCTGATCATGTTTTTCAACAAACATAGTATGATTCACAAGGATTTGTCCTTGAAGGGGAGAGTATCAGTGCTGCATTCTATGTACAAGTTCTTCAAAAATTATTTAAGTGTATTTCCTAGGTGAGGCCGCAATTTCAAGAGAAAGACAGCTGGTTCTCGTTGCATGACAAGATGTCTCTGCCCATACCACACTTGTTGTGAAGACATTTCTGATGAAACTCTCCCAATCTAGCACCAGGGGACTTCTTCCTCTTTCCCAAAGTGAAAACTGCCCTCATATGAAAGAGATTTCAGGATGTTAAGGAAATAAAGAAAAATGTAACTGCCAAACTAAGCATTATCTCTTTGGATGCCTTCACTGACTCTTTTCAGAAACTTTTAGAATGGTGTAATAAGTGCATCAATCAGGTGGCGATTACTTTGAATAAAAATAAAACCATTTTTGAACTCCTTCATTTCGTGTTCTTTTTATTTATATAATATCGATGTAAATACACCATAGTTAACCCATAAATTCGAACTACATAAGTAGTGTAGAAGGCATCATTTTAATTGTATCTCATATTGTGGTTGCCTTCACAATGAGATAGCAGTATTGCACTACTTCAAATAAATAATGCCTCTCTAGTAGAGAAGATGTTGTTATTTGGTTTTTAGGAGCATTAGCAACTAAGGCCATATTGCTCCGGGATATGCAGTGGTCATTCCCTGACCTTTCCGCATCCTCCGTATTTGGTGGTGACGGGCTCAAACCCCGGTCTAATCAAGAAGTGTGTGCTACACACTGCTGCTCCTTCCCACCTGGCTACGGAGGCGCCTAGTAGAGAAGACTACTGTTATTTATTTTCAGAGGATACCACCACCCAGACGATCGTTTTGAAGCTATTTGGCTTCATCATCTTTTTTATTGCACCAGTCAGGTAACTGGCATAGAAACAGGCACACCTTATACTGTATGAGAGTAAATAAAATCATTTTGACTTAGAAAAGTAATAATTTCTTCCCGGTATGGGTGCCTATTTCTATGCACAATTTGGACTAAATATAAAACTCTGGATGTTTCAATTTCAATAATATGATATGTATAAGAGTTCTCTGACCCTGTGGCCATTCTGGAGTGAAAACACAATATTTATTTAAAACTCATCTGATCCTATGACTGCCCTAGAAAAATAAAAAAATGTATTAATGAAAAATTCTATAAATATAAATAGTTCTATCAAAACTAAAATATTACTTACCTTGCAGCGGTTCTTGAACATAAAGTTTTACAGATGCCGTGCATCTCATAATATTATCAAAGGCATAATCTGTTACATGGTTGTAAGCCTCAACAGTAACAACGTATGTGCCTGACCTGACAAATGATAATGTGACATCAGGCCCTGATTAACAAAAAGACATATCAGTATGAAACAGTATCCAATGTACAAATTTTTCTATAGCAAAATTAAAGATAATAAAAGAAAATGCACAATTTAATGCAGGAAAGAAACAAGCAGTAGGAGAACAAAATACACTACAATGAATTTCATGTATTAAATTAAAATGAGTAAATTTATTTGCAGAGATATTATTATTAGTAGTAGTAGCAATGATTCAAGAAAGCAAGCTAATACAGCATAGTTAAAAAAAAGCCAACACTTCCCATTTCAACTGTCCATCCCTTCTAACAGTTTATCTAGTTCTTCCTTGAATTTATTCAAACTATCTACCTTTACAACACCAGATGGGAGTTTGTCCCAACAATCAACCATCCTCTGGTTGAAGGCAAATTTATGCACATCTGACCTGCACTGATCCTTCTTCAATTTGAATTTATGCTCCCTCATGTGTGTAGTTTCAGAAAGAGGAAGAATTTCATTAGCATTAAGTTTACGGAATCCTTTCATGGCTTTAAACACTACAACCAGATCTCCATACAGGTGCCAGTTTCCAGATGTTGCAATTTGCAAAACTAAAGCCTTTCCTGGGAACAACATCCTTTTGCTCCCTTCATCAATCTCACTGCACTATACTGCAGTTCTCTGCACCCATTATAATAGATCCACACCGTTTGTAAAATGAAGTCTCAGGAAATGTATGCAGAACTCAAAATGTGGCTCAACCATTACCTTATACAACAGAATAATCACCAACTTATCCTTGCCTGAAAAATACCTGAATATCATTGAGAAAACCCCATGAGCTGTCCTCACAGCCTGTCTGCACTGCTCAGAGAACTTCATATCAGACGGCACAGTTATCCAGATCCTTTTCATTTTTTGCTACCCTGAGTGCAGTGCCACACAGTTCATACATTACTGTGAGATTACTGTTCCCCGTAAGAAGTACAATGCATTTGTAAACATTAACCTTCAATTGCCACTTCCCAGCCCAACTGCTTAATTTGTTTAGATCTTGTATTCCAGTAGCATTCCCTGATTACTGTGATTGTGGTGATTAACTACCCTACTAACCTATGATTCATCTGCAAACGTAGACATTAAGCCTGATAAATTTCACCAATATCATTAATAAATATAGAAAACAACAATGGGCCCAGCATTAAATCCTGGGGACCTCAGCTAATAACATTAATCCAAGAAGAGCAGCACCCATTGATAAGCACACTCTGTCTTCTCCCACTCAATCATCCCTTTCTCCATAGCAGCAACTTGCCCTTAAGGCTAAACTGCTCCAATTTTCATAGTGGTCTTAAGTGCAACAATATCAAAAGCTTTTCTGAAATCTAAGTACAGCAGACTCTCGATTTACTGGGATCAGATTAACCGGAACACTTCAAGACTCCAAATTTAAAAAAAAAAAAAAAAAAAAAAAAAAAAATCAACCAAAAATTGTAAAATTCAAGTAATGACTAGAATACAGTAGTTATAAACATATATTTCACAAGTCAGAAATAAGTAACAAGAAGTGGCGTTATAAGTCGTCATTGGGAGATTAGTGTACCCATTATCTTGCAACCCCACTGTCTTCACATCCGCCGCTCAAAAAAAAAAAAGAAAGAAAGAAGAAAAAAAGAAAGAAAAAAAAGGGAACAAATGTTTAGTTTGTTTTAGTGCATCGTGTCGATTGCTGTGTCTTTTGCACCGCAAAAAGACAAATTTTGTCTTGTTATGTCAGGGATGTTGAAATTTTTTTTATAGTAAATATATATATATATATATATATATATATATACATTTTTTTTTTTTTTTTTGTTTATAAATCGCGAAAATGATGGGTAAACGCAAAAGAATTGCACTTTCACAAAAACTTGAAATTATTCAAAAGTTTGAAAACAGTGCATCCGTGAAATCTTTAATGAACCATTATAATGTTGGTGACCAAACCATACGCATCATTGTAAAAAATAAAGGAAAGCTATTAGATTTAAAATCGACATTGCAAAAAAGCATCGTATTGGACACGTGAGTAGTACATGGTAAATTTTTTCGTTTTTTATCTATTGCCATATTTTTTTCGTAGATTGCTGAACATTTTTCGATACAGTAAGTCCCCGACTTATGCAACTACGTAAATTTTTTTCACTTTACTTTTTTTTTAGGATTGTAAAATTAAAAAAAAAAAAAAAAGAAATAATAATAATAATAAACAATCAATAACGATGATCACGGCATGCACAAATTGCACAAGTGAGGTATGGAGTAACAAGCAAAAAAATAGGATAGAAGAGAAGATATTTACAATGTATTTACAGTTTTTTTTTTCTTTTCATATGATTGAAGATTTCAGTGAAGGGGACACACATTTCACCATAATAACGTAAAAACCCACAGAATTCCAGCTATCAGTATTTTTGCAAATGCAATAAGTTTACTATCCAATTATAATTACATGCACAAAGAGAAAAGGCCAAATAACACGGAAAGTGCAATTTGTTTTTATTGTTTTATGGTAGTGACCACACTACCATAAAACAAGAAAATATGTGTGGACAACCAACAATGCAGGGAAGGACAAATGCTACAAGTGGATCAATTTAACATTGACCTACTCCAGGACGACAGCATTAGAAAAACTTCACCCAGAGACTGGATGCTGCAGTTAACAGAAATAAAAGGTAACACTGAAGAAATCTATGAATATTTAAAAAATACTGTTAAAAAAATAGCTCATGAAATCCTAGGCAAAAAGAAGAGCCAAGGACCAAAAAAGACCTGGATTACAGAGAAATTAAGAGCTACCTGCTGTAGAGGAAAAGAAACTTGCATATCAGAAATGGCTGGGTGATAGAAATGATGCATATAGGAACATTTATGTTGAAAAAAAGAAAATAGCCAATCGGTTGGTAGTAGAAGCGAAAAATGAAGAATGGGAAAGGAAATGCGCAACTATTAATAGCAAATTGGGCTTCAAGCAATCAGCGGAATCATGGAAGGCCCTTAAAGACTTGAGAAAACAGAATAAACACAACGCTGGTTTGCAATTAATACCTTTGAAGGACTAGACGGAGTACTATGAAGGACTTTTAAAAGAAGACCGGGAAGAGTTCAAGACGATGGAAGATTTTGGTGTAGAAGACTCAAGCTTAAAAGTTTCTGTTAGGGAAGTGGAACTCCTGCTAAAGGAAGGAAGGAAGGAATGGCAAATCACCTGGACCTGGAGGAGTTTACATGGAGGAGAAGAAATACCAAAACAAATGATAATAGAATATATTACATCAATTTATAAGAAGGGCGATCAGAAAAGCTGTTCAAATTACACAGAAACATGCATCCTGAACCCGCTGTTAAACGAATTTGGGATACATTTGCATCCATTGGGATCAACTCTTGAATCCATGGATGCTCTCATAACCATGGCTGAAGATTTGCTTACCTCTTTTGCTGTTTCATTTAATATAACTGGATATATTCCATCTACACTAGGTGCCTTTTTTTATGTTTAGCTTCAACGATTTGTCCTCCGCTTTCCCCTCAGTTATCACAAAATCATTCATCTCCCCAACAAAATTTGACTCCCTTCTGGCATCCCCATCCCTAAAAAATCTTTGTGTGAATATAGATGAAAAATATCCAATCAGTTTGTCTGAAACCTAAGCAGGATCATCAATAGTTAATCCATTTATATCTAGTGGACTAATGTGATATATCCCCCTGCTTCTACTATTCGGATAAGTAAAGAAGTTTTTCTGCTTTTCGATGCCTTCTTTGTCAGATACTTCTCATAATCTGCCTTGGCTTGCCTAAACTTCTTTGTGACCTGATTATAGATGTTTATATCTACTATAGGCATCTGTATCACCTAGTAATTTATATGCATCTCGTGCATTTTCTTTGCTGCCACAAGTCTCATCAGTTCATCTGGCATTTATTTAGGTCTATGCCTTAAACTGTATCTCTTAGTTGGCACAAAAAGCCTAGCAGCTTCTCCAATAGCAATCCTGAATACATCTCATTTAAAATTTTCTGTTAGTACCTTCACCAGTTGGTC
Organism: Mastigoproctus giganteus; assembly: GCF_048544385.1. Taxonomy (NCBI): domain Eukaryota; kingdom Metazoa; phylum Arthropoda; class Arachnida; order Uropygi; family Thelyphonidae; genus Mastigoproctus; species Mastigoproctus giganteus. The sequence continues at coordinate 156,846,550 of NC_143584.1, read as the reverse complement.
CCCTTGCATAGAATTTAAAACTATTTGAGACCACTGTAGTCAACCTTATGAAGGCAAAGCCCTTTTCTTTGCCTTTAACAGTATTTACATCTTTAAGTAAATCCAAAATCAGTACACTTTAATTATTGCCTCCTAGTGGGTCTTTTATCAGTAGATTAGTAATGTAAATACTCTTGATCTGATTGTTAGTGCTGACAACTGGATCAAAAGTATTGCTTTCTCTTGTTGCCTCTCTAACATGATGGTGCAGGAAACAATCATCTGATAAATTCGCAAAAGTCTTACTACTGTGTGAGTGCCTAACACACAAGGTCTAGTCAATATCCAGAAAGGTAAAGTCCCCCATTATAAGACATCCTGATTTAATGGCCCAGTCTATACAGTTGTTTGCTATACTCTCACAGCCATTTTGCCCATCACACACACACTTCTACCTTCATTTTTGTTTTTCCAGTGCTTACGTTACTCCAAAATGACTCAACATTGCACTGGTCATACATGTCCGATGGATGCAATTTCTTACATTTCTCCCCATATTCAATTATTTATATCTGAGTGACACCATGTCTCTGTTATCCCCACAATGTAGTTCAAATTCAAATTTATTTACTTTGCTCGTAGCATTAGTAAATAAATTTACTAATGCTCCTACATTTATTTGCTTATTCCATGAAGCCCGCAACCCCACAGGTCTTGAAATTCCTGACACTTTGCTTTCCAGGCTGTTCACTTTCACCTTTGCCTATGGCTATTATTAGTCTGTGTATTCCCCTGCCCTCAGAGGCTAGCAGTTTTCCAACCCACCTAACACAGCCTCAATAGCATCAGCAAATATTTTTGCACCCCTTCTAACTAAGGGTATTCTATCCCTGTAGAAACAGTTTCTCCTGTTAACAAGCACAGACCACACTAAGACAAATTTTTACCTCACGAACCTTGTGCAGTCTCTCCAGGACCAAATCAATTGACAAGGGTCTCGTGTATCCATCCTATTGTGTCTGGGCAGAATTGTATACACTTTCCATTTCAATTGCAAGTCACGACTTTTTCCTCAACTTTTTTTGCTCTGTACTTGTTAATTAAATCCAGAAATCTCCTCTTAATATCATTAATGCCAACATGTACTGCTTTACAATGTCATTTAATTTAGCCCTTGACAGATATATCCTAGTCCTATTCCACCTGTCCTTTTTGAACAATATATTTTCTATCTCCCTGATAATTGAGTCATTAAGTATGGCTATTTCCTGTGGGACCAAGGATCTCTACTTTGGAGGATGTTTTTGTGTTGTCTGATGCTGGAGCATGAGCCCACAACTTGGGCTGGTGGCTTGAGTTAACAGAATCATGTTAATATGGAAGCCCAGAAGTGACAGCACCTAGTCACAAAATGAATACAGTATCACTGAAACCTTTTCAGATGCAGAAATTTCTTGTTTGCATCTGGGCATGTAAAGTCTTTACATGGCCATGGAGGTGACAAACAGGACTGTGTCAAGGTGACCATTAAAGAGGAGGATTACACATTATGATCACTTTTTGTGAGTCTTTTTCAGCAGGCTACAAAGGGAGGTTAGCATCATGGTAAGATTAAAAAAATTATACAAGTTTTATACATAGCCAGCAATATCCTTTCACTAGAAGAACTAAGATCATATTGTTCCTCAGTTGTTTTCTAGTTCCTACTGTAAATGTAATAAACCTATATGAAGCAGTATATTCTCTTTGATAATAAAAAATACAAATGAAATTAAACTTGAATGGTTGAAAAATAAGCAATTAAATATATAAAGGAGACTTACAACAAAAATTTTTAAAATAGTAATAAAAAATTCTACCTGCTTCACTTAAATGGGTATCATTTCCAACTATCCAATCATAAGAAACATTGGTTCCACTAATAACAGAAGCATGAAGATCAACGACATTTCCTAACTGAACAATGTAATAATGCTGCTGGAGCGATAACTCTTGTGGTGGGATCTGGACAATAAATGGTTTGATTAGGAACTGATGAACACTTCCTAAAGGATTTGTTGCAGTCACAGACACCATGAAGAATCCTTCTGAAAGTTTAATCATAAATATATTCCAATACATCTATACTAATTCTTTAAGCTTAAATTAAGCTATACAAGAAAATGACATGAAATTACCATCAAAATATATATTAATGAAAAATAGTAAAAACAATGAAATTATAAAACAGAATTATATGTGTGTAGTATACACAAACAATAAGGAAAACACTTTAATCTATCATCTAGGCATTTTTCTTTTATTTAATATAAAATGAAGAATGACCTTGTTACACAGGGTGATCCTGCATCGCAGTTAAAAAGTTATATATTTATATAGCCAAATGGACAAACCACTACATTTCAATTTAAATAAGGAAAGTAACAAAGAGAATTTTTCTTCTAATTACATGTGAGTAGGATGACAAAAACCAGGTTGTACAAATAGTGTGTTAGTGTGTCAGAGGGTATGAATGGCTGTTCAACACTACAGCACTGATAGGGGAAACCATGAATGACAAATCTATTAGCTAGACAGTCATGCTGACTGAATTTAAAGAATAGTTTTAACATTATATACTCAGATTACAGTAAAGCTTTTGATGCTGTTCCACATGAATGGTTATTCTACAAATTGGAGAGGTGTGGTATTGGGGGAAGTTACTCTGGATTAACACTTTTGCTGCTGGCTTTTCCAATGACAGTTTCAATCTGGAATTGAAATTTGATTGAGTAAATCTGGATTGGAAAGGGCAGAAACATTTTTGGTCTTTCTTCTCACTACGACTGAATTTAATCAGCCTAAGTGAAGGTTGCTTGAAAAAATATCCAGGTTTTCTTCTGTCAAATTGAAAGTTGTTGTAGTAAAGTTTTAGGAGCATCAGCAAAGAATTGGAAGAAAAAGTTCTAAAAATGAATTAAAATCGAAAACAGCATATTTGCATTCAAGAAGCAGTGAACGTGTTAAGGGAAGACTGAGATGTAAAAGACAGATTAGTTACAAATAGCCACAGCTCTTCACAGATAAATGTCACAGGTAGGGATCTTCCACAGGGTTTGATAATAGGACTCCCTTACTGTTTCTAATATTTCCATAATAATAATTGCGTTAGTATTATTTCAAGTTTAGTGTCTAAGTTTTCTGATGAGATACAAATGTGAACAGGATATTCTACCTCAACAAGATCTAGAAGATCAATCGGATTAGCTAAAAACAGCAGTTAAGGTATACCACTTACAAAAGCTGGATTACAGCATTTGGGTGGGTATAATCTCAGAATAACATACCATTTGGGTACAATAATTATTATTTATTATTTTAATGGTCCCCAGGCATTACCCAAATCTGTACATGTATTCTGTCTATAAGGTTGTGTGTTCACAGGCCAATTTGCATGTGGTGCAGGCTAAAAAACCAGGAATAACTCATGGCGGAATAACTCTACTCTATTACCTGAGATCAGCTATCTCAGTTGAAGAGGACTTTAGTAGAAATTCCTCCAGTCATCAATAGGATTTGAACCCAGACCTCTCCAAATGAGTGACAAGTGGTGAAACCATTATACTGTCATGGAGGACTATAACATTAGGGTAGTAACAAACTTAAGTATCAAACTGAAAATTGTCGATAATAAAACCGACTGGAGTAATTATATGACATGAGTTCTCCAAGCAGTGCAGACTTGCAAGGAGAGATCATATGGTCCTGCCAATGACATATGCTTTGTGCTAGCAAGGATCAGGAGGTGATTATTATTCTATAGTATAAAGCAGTGGTTAGGCCATGTCTTGAATACTTCATACAGGTTTGGAAATCATTTATTAGGAAGCAAGTAAATCACTGAGAAGGATACAATTAAAACCAATGACAAGGTTAGTTAGGGTACAAAACGGTGTTCCTTTCAAGAAAGACTTTCAAGATTGCTCAAAAAGTGAGGTGAATGATCTTATAATTCTTGAATGCACAGCTATAATAAAAGATTGTGAGGTTTTACGCTGACACTTAAGTTTAAACTTTTTGTGATACGCCAGACTGGCAGAAAGTAGTTTTGCGCAAAAACATTTGTTTTTCTCATTTATCACTCATACTGCAAATAATGAAATTTTAAAAACGTGTAAACATTAACTTTTGTTGTAAACTTGGAAAGTTAGCCATGGAAACAAATGAAATATTCGTTGCAGTTTATGGAGATTATGCTGTGATGTAAAAACAGTTTAAGTAGTTTCAAAGGTTTTGCAAGAGAAATTTTTCACTTTAAGATGAAGAAAGAAGCAATTGGCTGTCAATATCCTGAAATTATCAAAACATCAATGAAGTCTCTACCATCATTCACTCAGATTGAAGACTGATCACATTTGAGAATTGTTCAAGAGATGTTTCTTTCATTTGACTTGGTTTAGGCTATTTTGACTGGGATTTGGGCAGGAGGGAATGGGCACCAAAGATTGTTCCATGCATTCTAACTGAAGACCACAGACAACATTGAGTCCTCATTTCATCTGAATTGTTCAAGCAAGCTGTGTTCAATTCAGAATTTAGCAAAAATTCTTGGGTGTATGGATATGACCCAGAGACCAAGGTCAAAGCTCCAAATGGAAAACAACACCAATAACCAATGGGAAAAAACAATGGTGTGGCAGTCAAAACTACATGTGATAATTATACCAATTCATTTTTTTTAAAAAAGAGGGGATAGTGTTATCAGAATTCATCCTGTAAGGTGTCATTAATTTAACTCCTAAGTGCTAATTTTTGCTTTTAATGCAAGGAGTTTTTATGGCAATCTGCCATAAATAAAAAAAAAAAAAAAAAAGGGAAAATAGTTCGACAATTTCAACAAGACAATGTGCAGTGTCACTCTCTCTCTCTCTCTCTCTCTCTCTCTCTCTCTCTATCAATTTTTGAAATGAGAAAATCATTCCTGTTGTATCGTACCCACTGTATTCCCTGATTTGGCATTATGCAAATTTTGGCTATTCCAAAAATTAAAACAGGAAGTATTCACAAAAGAAGACCTCCAAAAATGTTTTAATCAGCATCAGTCATGTTGAAATAAGTGTGTGTAATTGCAGAAGATAATATTAAAGAATATTAACAAAGCAAACAATTATCAGGGAATAAAATAAAATTTTTTTTTTCCAAAATTCGAACTTTATACCAAACCGTTTAAGTTTTATAAATTACAGTATCTGAAAACTAGGCATCTGCATGAAAACCGAATTGAAATATTTAAGGGCTTAAAAGAGTTCAGTAAACTAAATTCTGATAGTAAATTTAATTTTTACTTTTTTTGTCAGGCAAAACAAGGGTATATATATTTAAACTGAAAAAGGATGGGATTTATTTTTTTGCTAATGCTTGCTGTATAAGTTTACTTCCTTTAGTCATTTTGCCAAGACTATACAGAATTGTGGAGCTGATGGTGCTAATTTTTGCAGAAATTAGCAACTAACATTTTGGAGTTTTTCAAAACCTCTATGAATGACAAATTATCATCTTATTTCAAGTAAACAGAAAATATCATAGCATGATCATTAAAATATAGCTAAATCATCCAGAAATATTGAGTATCTAACTGAAAGTGGAAAATGAGTTATAAGATGTGTTTTCAATATAAATAACCACTTTGAATATTACCAAAACACTCATTTATCTTCTAAGTATGGTTAGGAGAATGATCCCAAAAGGTAGGGTCAAAAAGTTATTTGTCCTACCTTGTGGAATCATTTCATATTTAAACATATATGATATTTACAGATAATTACACATTGAATATTTGTAAACAATGATGCTGACTATTTACAATCTTATAGCATCAGTTACATAACTGTAAAAATAAAAGCTTCTTCAAAGTCCTCTTTTAAAAAGTTATAGCCATTTAAAATTCATCAATATTTACATTATATGTTTTCATAAATAATCAAAAAATACAATACGGATTCATTTTGATTAACCACGATATGATTCTCCTACAAGATTGGTTGGTTGGTTTGGATTTTATTGGTGCATTAGCAACTAAGGCTATAATGTGCCACCCTACAAGATCATTACTATGAAGGTAACCCTGCATGCATCCTCATCACACACCAAGAGCACTGATATTATACAGGGTGTCTCAAAAATATTGGTAAAATCATTTAGGGGAGGTAGGTAACATCTAAAGGAATGTGAATCACATAGGAACCCATAACCGGAAACGTCACCGTAAGTCGGTAGATGGTGCTGTTCATCAGTTCGCGAGAAGGAAAAGTTTTGGTTTACTCATTCAAGCAGTAGTCGCCGCACGAAGACCATGCATCGATATATGAACTGTGAGCTGTCAGACATGCACCTAGTGTATGGATTAGCAGAGGGCAATGGATGAGCCACTCAACGAATTTATGGAGAATGCTTCCCAGACAGATATGTATGGACCACCGTTTGTTTGCGCATGTGAATTAAAATTTGTGCAATTATGGGTCATTTAGAGGTAACAGGAGTAGTGCGGCCAGACCACGTTCGACACGAACTCCCGCCATGGAAGAAAGTGTGTTGAATGATGTCCAGAATAATCCTACTACCAGCACATGTGCCGTTGCCTCTGCTTTAGGAGTGTCTCGTTGCAGTGTACAGCATGTCTGGCACAACGATTCCTTACACCCCTTTCATCTCCAAAGGGTTCAGTTACTGCTCCCCCAAGATCATCTTGCACGTGTGGCTTTTGTGCAGTGGTTTCTCCAAGAAAGTGTTCAAGACTTGAATTTTCCGGCCTATGTTTTGTTCACGGATGAGGCTCATTTCACTCGGGAAGGCTTATTCAATCAGCACAATGCTCATGTGTGGACTCACGACAACCCACACGGTGTGTGCCCCCATGCGGCCCAACATCACTTCGCAATAAATGTGTGGGCAGGTATGGTCGGTGATTGCTTAGTCGGCCCGTACCTGTTACCATCCCGCACGAACTCCACTAAACAGAATATCGGATCTTTCTTGAACAAGTTCTACCAGTGCTACTTGACGATGTTCCAGCAAATGTGAGACGCAACATTTGGTTTCAACATGACAGGATGCCTGCCCATTATGGAAGGTGTGTTCGTGACCATTTGAACAGGCGTTTTGGGCGTCGGCAGACCCGTTGCCTGGCCCCCACACTCAACTGATTTATCAAGCCTTGATTTCTCTTTCTGTCGGGGGGGGGCCCTCAAATCTATCGTGTATGAATCGCCTGTGGAGACGGAAATGGATCTCGCGGCGAGACTCATCTGCACTGCTGCTACTGTCAAAGAAACTCCAGGTGCGTTCGACCGTGTCCACCAATCCATGCTGCGTCGGTGTCACGCATGCATCGCGTCTCATGGTGGAACCTTCAAGCATCTGTTGTAACATCATGAAATGCATCCATCTTGTACTCCATTGTTAATATTATGTCAAATAAATGTTTGCCACTAATTACTGTCTTGTGTCATTTCTGCTTCTTGTGCCTCTGCTACTACTTTCCCGTGATGTTTCCAGTTATGGGTTCCTATGCGATTCACATTCCTTTAGATGTTACCTACTTCCCCTAAACGTTTGTGCCAATATTTTTGAGACACCCTGTATAGTGTTTTGCTAATAACATGAATATGTCATTAGCAGAATGGGAAGGTGGTTTTTTTTTTTTTTTTTTGGCTGATGATATATAAGCTTGCTTTCTTGCATCATATGTCTCTACTAATGCTAATATGCTGAAAATTCATATAACTATAAGCTTTTTCATAGCATGATAAAGCTTATAGTTACAGAAAAGGATAGAAGATTCAAAGTAGCATCGTGTTCAAAATATAAATTAACTAGTTATAATGATACAATCACATTTCATTACTGGCAAGATCAACTTTTGCATAACATACATAAGTTTGTAAGGATAAAAAAAAAATAAAATACAAGTTTATTTAGCCTAGTAATTGGATTATAATCTCATTAAATTTAAATTTTGCACAATTAATGGTTCTGAAGTAATGTGGATTCCCCCCGACAAAATTTATAACTCCATATCAATAATAAAACTAACAGCAGTAATCATAATAATTACCTGTTGAATAGTTATGTGTGGCTAAACCCTTAAGAACTGACCACACATCTGTAACCGCAGGAACTTCTGCTTTATGGCCATCACCAAAATCAAACATAAACGTTACATCAGACCCTCGCCAAACTGTAGCCTCAAAGATAATATTTTGTGTAGAAAAATAAGATGACTGATACATCATCTCATTGTCCCAGAAGTATTGTTCTATGAGGGGAGCAGCATAATGGCCTGCAGCTGGCTGTAAGTGGAGTTGTTCAATTGGTTCAACTGCTTGAATAGCTATATCCAAATGAGTTATCACTGGCTCCTTATAGAGATGATTAGAAATTCTTAAAGTGATGATATATGTATCTGCTATGCCATAGCTATGTCGAGCAACACTAGTATTTCCCATACTGAAAATAAAAATAATAATCATTCCTTTAATTTACTCTAACAAGAAAATAATAAAAACTTATATATATTTTTTTTTTTTTTTTTTTGTTTATACTTATAAAAAACAGCAATTTCAGATGGACATGTATGCATGAAAGAGAATTAAATATAAAAATACTTTTTTTCAGAGTAAGATTAAATTTTAATTTTAATTTCTTATTATAAATATAATTTTATAATAACTTTTTTGGATGGATTTATATTGTTATAACGCAATATGTAACAATGTTGAAATGTCCTCTCACAAAAAAATAAACACACTCTGTACCAATTCACAATTTTATTACAATACAATTTAGCATCCCAAGTTTTCTGTTTTAAAAATGAAATCAAACTCAATTGCAATTACTTCCACACAGTACTTTTCAGTAAATATTTTAACTTTTGGTATAAGCATCCAAGTTAGAGAAGTATTATGCCACTCAAAATTCCCAAACCATTAATTTAATTTCAATTCTTTACTTCTCCTTATCTTCTAGACTTCGTGATGAACTTAAAAGTTAAGTTCAAAACATCTTCACTGTTAGAGCAAGATTATCAGAGCCCACTTCATTTAGTCATTAAGTGCAATACAAATTGTTCATTATCCATAGACCTTGCAATTTAATGTGGAGTTAAGCATCAACTACTCAAGCGTTTAGGGCATAAGCCTCAAGCTATGAAGGAGTCTAGACTATGTATAAATATAGTGCAATGCATCAGGAATACATACATGCCGTTTTATTAATAATCTGAATAAATCAGATTATTAATAAAACGGCATCGTTTTAAGTTATATCTCATATTGTGAATACCTTCACAACGAGTTGCCATGATATTGCACTACTTCGAATAAGTAACGCTTCACCTAAGGAGAAGACTAATGTTACTTATTCTCAGATGGATACCACCACCCAGACGGCACCGTTTCAGGGCTATTTGGCCCTTCTTCGGTGGGTGGGTAGGTACCCAAGTGATGCAATGATGGCAAAACAGTTATGAAGTATAACTCCACAATATGAGAGATGCCTGATGGTGTATCATGTATTTAGACTCAAGCGTTTAGGGCATAAGCCTCAAGCTATGAAGGAGTCTAGACTATGTATAAATATAGTGCAATGCATCAGGAATACATAGCTATTATTTGTCTTCTCCTTAGGTGAAGCGTTACTTATTCGAAGTAGTGCAATATCATGACAACTCGTTGTGAAGGTATTCACAATATGAGATATAACTTAAAACGATGCCGTTTTATTAATAATCTGATTTATTCAGATATAGCTATGTATTCCTGATGCATTGCACTATATTTATACATAGCATCAACTACTTTATAATTTTGATTTAGTGATAATATGATAGTGATAATTATATGATAATAATTACACACAATCTTTCATACAATATTTGGTTATGATAATATTATAAAGATGAAACAATCACATCATTAAAAAAAACCCAACTGTAATCTTGACCTGTTATCTCTCTTATGACAGATAACAGGTCATGAAATGGGTGATTATGGGTCAAGATTATGGTTGAAATATCGAAGTATATGAAAATGAAAGAGAAAAAAGTAATTTATGAATTTCAGGATAAAAATAATGGAAGCTGCAATGACAGTTATAAGCTTATAAAGTTATTTTTTAAAGTTTATATAAAGTTATATTTAAGTTATAAAGGCCGACCGGGCTAGCCGAGTGGGTAAAGTACCTGCCCGGCAACCCAAAGGTCGCGGGTTCGATTCCCGCCTCGGGCTTGGATTAAAGTACTGCAAAAACCTTGAGAGGTGCAATATGGCCACAGAAGCCGATGCGCCAACAACTACCAAATCAAAAAAAAAAAAAAAAAAAAAGTTATAAAGTTATTCAAGGGGAAGAGCTGAGAAACACAAACAGAATCTGATTATTGGCATCCCTTGGATGATGTTTTTTTTTTTTTTTTTTTTACTGTCACATTAGAGCCATCCAAGAATTATCTCTTCCACCTGCGTTGTATAATGTTCATAAATTGCATCTGTCTTCTGGTTGGTTTGCCTGTTTTGCTGAGCAAAAAAATCCAAGTTTCTGGGAGGGGGGGGGCCTTACTATCCTGAGACCAACTAACTCAAGCCATGGAGTGAAAAAAGCCCATAAAAGTTCCTCGAATCACTAATCACTAAAGGGATTCAAACCCAAGCCTTTTCCACCCAGTATGGGGAGAACATTTAATTGCATTTGAGTTAACCAGTTAGCTAGATGCCCCTGTGCTTCCACAGATATGTGTCTGGAACTCAACTACTATTGGTTATATACATGGTGCCTCAAAAATAGACGGCATAACTTCAGGAATGAGTTCCTCATATGTAGACAATAAAAATATTTTATATCCAACATAGTTCCGGAAATGCTTGGTTTCCAAATTTTTAACCAGAATATCTTATCTCCCACAGGTGATTTCCTTCATCACAAAGTATGACAGAATCTGGTGGCTTTCCATTCCAACCATGTACTCAACTCAGGAGCAAGCGGATATGCACTTTATGTACGGTTGGCAGATGGCAATGCTCTGGAGGCTCATGGTTTGTAAGGTTCCCAAAACAAAGATGTCCAGACAGGAAAACGTTTGACGGTATCAATTGCCGCCTTTGTGAACATGGGACCTTTACACCTCGTGCTACCGACAGAGGATGACCAAGATCTATGACTCCTGAAGTAGATGGGTGGGCCAACTGCCTGGCCGCCACGCTCATGGATTTAAACCCACTAGATTTCTTCTTGTGGAGTCATTTAAAGTCATTGGTGTATTCGACTCTGGTAGCTGATGTGGAAACTCTCCGCAATCGAATTGTGTGGCAGGAACAGATGTGTGGCAGGTTGTGAGACAATACAAAACATGGCAGGAATTTGGCATCGTCTTTGCGAGTCCATGAGATGTCGATGTGAGGCCTGTATTCAGGCAGAAGGTGGACATGTTGAACAATTACTATAAGGTGATGTGAACAGTTAAGTATCATAGACAGACCTTAAAAACTGGGAAACCAAGAATTTCCGGAACTATGTTGATATAAAATATTTTTATTGTCTACATATGAGGAACTCATTCCTAAAATTATGCAGTGTATTTTTGAGACACCCTGTATAATCAAAAATAAAGCAGACCATCACCTTTGGTCAACTTAATAAAATGAAAAAGAAAGGAGAGATTTAACTAGCAAGTGACCATTGCCTCATGGTAGGAATGGGGCCATCACACTCCACACCATGAGTAACCAAACCCAACATGAGGTAGGTCACTATTATCCAATGCAAACATATCAATCTACCAATTCTAGTGGGCAAATCACAGCTAGAAAAATAACAGTAATGGACACTCACATGAAAGAAGGTAACATTATCACATCACTGAACAAAAACCTGCCCAACGTGCAGGGGCAGGTACCACAGCCCCACACAACAGCAAGCCTCAAGATAACAACTGAGGCAACAGCAATACTCTGAAGCATCATGATGCCATCAATTTACACTTCTAAGTCATATGCAAGCAAAACCACGGGGTCAACTCAACACCCAGAGTGCACATTATGAGTTAATCACCCATAATCTGTTCTTCAATGAACCACATCTAGCGATTACTCGTGCCCAACAAACTGGGACCAGCAGATGATATTACCAACAGCAAATTCTAAATGGGAAGCATTCAAGGAATTACTCTTGGAAGCTACCAGGCTTTTCATACCAATTAAGAAATATTCTTCGAGGTATAGGCCTAAATGGATGTCAGATGAACTAATAGAACTCATGGCAGAGAAGAAAAATGATTGGTATGCATATAAATTATCAGGTGACACAGAAGCCCATGGTACATATAAGCTATTCTGTAATCAATCACAAAGGAGTGACTTGATTACAACAATTTTTTTCTTTGGCAACGGATGCAAAGAAAAACAGCAACAATTTTTTAGTTTTGTAAACTCTAGAAGGAGGTGGATAAATCAGATTGGTCCACTTGTTATCAATGGTTTGACTGCTGATGATCCTGCTGAGGTAGCTGACACACACACACAATGAGTATTTTACATCTACATTCACACACGAGGCATTCTGTAGGGAAGTGGAGAATAGCAACTTATCAAACTCTAGAAGGGGCTATATGATTTTTAATAACTGAGAGCAAAATGGAGGTGAAACTGTTGAAGGTAAACATAAGAAAGGCATCTGGGCTGGATGGGATCTATCCAGTTATATTAAAGGAGGCAGCAAAGCAAGTAAGCAAACCCTTAGCCATAATTATGAGAGCTTTCACTTTCACTTCTGTTCCGGGAAAAATTATGGAGTCACTGGTTAAAGAAGCATTGCAGGATCATCTAGACAAGACTCCAGTAATAATTCTAACACAGCATGGGTTTGTTAAGGGAAAGTCTTGTCTCACTAATTTGATTGGATACTATAATGTGGTCACAAAAGAACTGGATGCAAAAAATAATTTTGATATCACATACTTGGATTTTAGGAAAGCTTTTGATACTGTTGCACATGGAAGAATACTGTACAAACTGGAGCAGAATGGCATTAAGGACAAGTTGCTACAATGGATAAAAGGATGATTGAGTGGGAGAAGACAGAGAGTGGTAATGAATGGGCACTGCTCTTCACGAACTTAAGTTATTAGTGGACTCCCCAAGGGTTCGGTGTTGGGCACATTGTTGTTTTGTATATTTATCAATGAAGGTATATCAGGCTTAATGTCCAAGTTTGCAGATGATATAAAGGTTGGCAGGGTTGTTAATGACAACATTAAGTCAACATTTGCAGTAGCATACTGTCTAAAGACAGTATGCTACTGCAAAAGAATCTAGAAAAGTTGGGTCGATGGGCTCAGAAGTGTCATCTGAAGTTTAACATTGACAAATGCAAAGTATTGCATATGGGTAGCACTAACCTCAGAGAAATGTACCAGTTATAGGGTGTTATACTCAGGGTAGTGGAGAATGAAAGAGTGGAGAAAGAGTCAGATATGAAGTTTTCTAAGCAGTGTAGACAGGCTGCTAGAGTAGGTCATGTCAATGATATACGGGAATTTTGTGAGCAGCGATTAGGAAGTGATTATCCCCTTGTATAAGGCAATGGTTAGGTCACACCTTGAGTACTGCACATACAGGCCTGGAAGCCTCATTTTAAGAAGGATGTGAAGTTGCTAGAATGAAGTTGTAGAACAGATGTGTGGAAATTTGCCTTTAGCCAGCAGTAGGTTGATTGTTGGAACAAACTTCCATCTGTCGCAGTGCAGGTCGACAACTTAAATAAGTTCGAGACAGAACTAGACAAGCATTTGGAGTGGATGGATGAATGAAATGGGAAGGTTTTTTTCTTTTGTTTGGCTGATACTATATAAGATTACTTTCTTGCGTCATAACATATCTGTAAGATATCTTATCAGCACTTACCCTTATGAAAGTTTTTATAAGACAGACAGTTTTTAAATTGTGCGTAATGGAACCAACAGCAAATTCTAAATGGGAAGTAATTAAAGAAGCTACTAGGCTTTTAGCATTAGTAGAGGCATATGATGCAAGAAAGCAAGCTTATGCAGCATCAGCCAAAAAAAAAAAAAAAAACACACTTCCATTTCACCCCTCCATTCTTTCGAACTACCTGTCCAGCTGAGTCTTAAATTTATTTAGGCTATCAACTTCCACAACAAGGGATGGAAGTCTGTTCCACCAACCGACTACCCACTGGCTAAAGACAAACTTCTACACATCTGACTTTCCTCAATTTGAATTTATGCCCTCTCAGGTGATTATTCTGAGCAAGAGGCAGAATCCCATCAGCATTGAGCATGCCCAAACCATTCAAGGATTTATACACCTCTATCAGATCACCTCGACGGTGCCTAGTCTCCAGACACTGTAATTTGCAAAACATAAGCCTTTCTTTGTAACAGCAACACTTTGTTCCATTCACTAATCTTGTTGCCTTCCTCTGTACTCGTTCCAGCAGCTCTACATCCATCTTTACCACTCTCTGTCGTCTCCCAATAAACCATCCCTTTATGCATTGTAGCAACTTACCCTTAATGCCATACTTCTCCAATTTGTACAGCAGTCTTCCATGTGCAACAATATCAAAAGCCTTTCTAAGATCCAAATATATAATATCAAAGTTATTCCCTGCATCCAGTTCTTTTGTGACTGCATCATAGTATCCAATCAAATTGGTCAGGCAAGACTTTCCCTTAACAAACTCATGCTGTGTTTGAGCTATAATTGAAGTCTTGTCTAGATGATCCTGCAGTGCTTCTTTAACCAGTGCCTCCATTAATTTTCCTGGAACAGAAGTTAAACTCACAGATCTATGATTACTTGTGTCAGTCTTTGACCCTCCTTTGTGAATTGGGGTCACATTTGCACATCTCCAGTCTATGGGTACCACCCCTGAGTCCAAGGAAGCTCTCATAATTATGGCTAAGGGTTTGCTTACTTCCTTTGCTACCTCTTTAATATAACTGGATAGATCCCATCCAACCCAGGTGCCTTTCTTGTGTTTATCTTCAACGATTTCTCCTCCACTTTATTCTCAGTTATTACAAGATTAGCTAGCTTACTGCCAGAGTTGAAAACACCTCTTGCATTCCCCTCGCTGAATATCTCCTCATGTGTGAATGTCGATGCAAAATATTCATTTAGTTTGTTAGCTACCTGAGCAGGATCCTTAACAGTTGAACCACCGATATCAAGTGGACCAATCTGATTCATCCCATTCTTTCTAGAGTTTACATAAGTAAAGAACTCTTTGCTGGTTTTCTTTGCATCCTTTGCCAAAGATTTCTTGTAATCTGCCTTCGCCTACCTAATGTCCTTTGCGACTTGGTTACAGACCAGCTTATATCTATCATAGACTTCCATGTCACCCATTAATTTATATGTATCCCATGTGTTTTTCTTCTCTGCCATATGTCTCCTTAGTTAATCTGACATCTATTTAGGCCTAAACCTTGAACAATATTTCTTAATTGGTATGTAAAAGCCTAGTAGCTTCCAGGATAAGTCCTTTGAATGCTTCCCATTTTAAATTTGCTGTTGGTAACATCATCAGTTGGTCCCACCATATAGAATTTAAATACTGTTTCAGACCATCGTAGTCGCCTTTACGAAAGCAAAAACCCTTCCCTTTACCCCGATGGTAGTTACCTCTTTGAGTAAATCCCACTTCAGCACACTGTGATCACTGCCACCTAGTGGTTCCTTTATCTGCAGATTCTTAATGCATGAAGAATCACTACTGATAATCAGAGCAAGAGTATTACTTCCTCCAGTTGCCTCCCAAACCTTCCAGAGAAAACAATTATCCAATAAATCCACAAAAGCCTTGCTAGTGTGTGAGTGACCAACCCACAAATTCCAGTCAATATCTATGAAATTAAAATCCCCCATTATAAGACTCTCTGATTTACTCGCCCACTCTATTTCCCTGTACAGTTTCTTATTATACTCATCAGAGTCATTAGGCCTATAGCACACTCCTATACTCAATTTTGATCTCCCAATGCTTAGGTCACACCAAATTGACTCGACACTGCACTGTCCAGTGATGTCGACTGGCTTCACTTCCTTGGATTTTGTGTTTCTTAATTAACAGCATAGCCCCTCCTCCCTTCCTATCCTGTCTATCCTTTCTGTACACATTGTACTCCCCAAATTCCATTTCTGCATTCCTTATATCTGTGTGACACCACGTCTCTGATATCCCAACAATATCTGCCTTTGATGTTTTGAGCAATACCTCAAATTCATTTACCAAACTCCTAGCATTTGTGTACACACAAGTATACATGCACGTGTTCCTATTCTTAGCTACCCTAACACAACCCACGTGTTTACTTGTACCGCAATGACTCCCAGCAGTCTCTGAAATATCCTGAATCTTGTTTTCCAGGCTGCTGCATATTTCAATTGAAGCAGTGTAAGAATCACTTTCACCTCTGCCAGTGGCTAATGTTAATCTATTAGTCCTTATAACCCCCCAAGCTAGCAGTTTTCCGAACCACCTAACACTGCCTTGATATCATCAGCAAATATTCTTGCACCCTTTCTATTTAAGTGTTTCCATCCCTGTAGAAGCAGTCTCTCCTGTTAACAAGTACAGACCAGGCTGAAAAAAATTCTACCCCTTGCACAGTCTTTCCAGGGCCGAATTGATCGACAAGGCTCTCATCATATACTCCCTCCTATCATGTTTTCATACCAACAAAGAAATGCTGTTCAAAGCTTAGACCTAAAATGGAGTCAGATGACCTATTCAGACACATAACAGAGAAGAAAAGTGCATGAGATGCATATAAATTAATAGGTGAAAAAGAAGCCTATCATAGATATAAATAAGTCTGTAATCAAGTCACACAGGAGATTAGGTAGTAGTAGTAGTAGTGGCATGTGATGTAAGAAAGCAAGTGTTTCAGCTTATGCAGCGTCAGCCAAAAAAAAAAAAAAAAAAAAAAAAATCACACCATTCCCTCCAAATGCCTGTCCAGTTCCTCCTAAAATTTATTTAACCTATCAACTTCCACAACAACAGATGGAAGTTTGTTCCAGCAATTAACCACCTGCTGGATAAAGCCAATTTCCACACATCTATTCTACATCTGTCTTTTCTTAATTTGAATTTATGCCCCCTTAGGTTCGTAATCTGAACAAGTGGAAGGATCCCATCAGAATTCAGCATGCTCAACCCATTTAAGGCCTTATACGCCTCGATCAGATCACCGTGCAGGTGCCTAGTCTCCAGCCACTGCAATTTGCAAAACTTAAGCCTCTCTTGGTAAGAGGATCCCTTCATTCCCCTCACCAATCTTGTTGCCCTTCTCTGTACATGCTCAAGCAAATCTACATCCTTCCTAAAATGAAGCCTCCAGTACGGTCAGGCCACGCAGTACTCAAGGCCTGGCCTGACCATTGCCTTATACAGAGGGATAATCACCTAGTTTTCCCTGCTAGCAAAATTCCTATATATCATTGACAAAACCCCATGACCTGCCCTGGCAGCCTGTCTGCATTGCTCAGAAAACTTCATATCTGACTACACAATTACTCCCAGGTCCTTTTCATTTTCTACCACCTTAAGTGTAGTACCACACAGTTGGTACGTTTCTCTGGGTTACTTCTACCCATATGCAGTACTTTGCATTTGTCAAGGTTAATCTTCAGTTGCCACTTAGCCCATCTGCCCAAATTATCTAGATCCTGTTGCAGTAGCACACTGCCATTACTGTCATTAACAACCCTGCCAACCTTTGTATCATCTGCAATCTTCGACACTAAGCCTGATATACCTTCATCAATATCATTAATAAAAATATAAAACAACAGTGGGCCCAACACCGAACCCTGTGGGACTCCACTATTAACATTAGTCCACGAAGAGTAGCACCCATTGATTACCACCCTCTGTCTTCTCCCACTCAACCATCCTTTTATCCATTGTAGCAAATTACCCTTAATACCATTCTGCTCCAATTTGTACAATAGTCTTCCATGCGCAACAGTGTCAAAAGCTTTTCTGAAATCCAAATGTATGATATCAAAATTATTTTTTGCATCCAGTTCCTTTGTAACCACATCATAATAATAGGTAAGCTAAGAAAGATTATGAGAGGTCTCTAGCAAAGAAAGCAAAGAAAACAGCAAAGACTTCTATGCTTATATTAACAGTAGGAGGAAGGGGAAGAATCATATGTTGCCACTTCATATTTATGGGTTAACTGTTCATGACCCTGCTCAGGTTGCAGACAAATTGAATAGGTATTCTGCTTCTACATTCATACATGAGGAATTCTTTACGGTAGAGGATGCCAAAAGTTTATCAAACTCTAACGAGGAGTTAAATGGCTTTGTAATACCTGAAAGGAAAGTGGTAGAGAAATTGTTGAGGATGGACATAATAAAGGACATAATCTGGGGCAGATGGAATCTATCCAATTACATTAAGGGAGACAGCAAGGGAGGTAAGCAAACCCCCAGCCATAATCATGAGAGTATCCTTGGATTCAGGGGAGGCAGGGAGAAGGGCAACACTATGGACTGGAGGAGTTCAAATATATCCCCAATTAATAAAGGGGGATCAAAAGGCAACATGAGTAATTACAGACCTGTTAGCTTAACATCTGTTCCAGGGAAAATAATGGAATCATTGGTTAAAGAAGTAATGTAGGACCATTTGGTCAGGCATACAATTATACTGCAATCACAGCATGGTTTTGTCAAGGGGTAATCTTGTCTCACCAATCTGATAGGTTACTATGATGTAGTGACCAAAGAACTGAAGGTAAAAAATAATTTTTACATGATATACTTAGATTTCAGGAAGGCTTTGATACCATTACTCATAAAAGAGTGCTGTACAAACTGAGGCAATGTGGTATTAAGGGCAAGTTACTGCTATGAATAAAGGAATGGTTAAGTGGAAGAAGACGGAGAGTGGTTATCAATGGACACTATTCTCCATGGAATAATGTTATTAGTGGACTTCCCTAGGGTTCAGTGCTGGTCCATTGTTGTTTTCAATATTTATCAATGATATTTATGAAGGCATATCAGGCTTAATGTCCAAGTTTTCAGATGATACAAAGGTTGGTACGGTGGTTAATGACATTCATCAGGGTGAGCTACTGCAACAAGATCTAGGAAAACTGGGTCGATGGGCTGAGAAATGGCAGTTGAAGTTTAACATAGACAAATGCAAGGTACTGCATATGGGCAGCAGTAACCCCAGAGCAACTTATGAAATATGCGGTATTACACTCAGGGTAGTGGAGCCGAGTGGGCAGGAGCGGGAGTGCAGTAGCACACGCTCTTTGAGTAGACCGGGGTTCAAGCCCCTGACTGCTGAATACGGTCGATCTGCCAACCCGCACTGGACCAGCGTGGCAGATTATGGTCCATTTCCCTCAGCATGAATTGTTGAGGAGGCTTCCACCCTGCAGTGGGTTGATAATGGCTGCACTTTACTTTTTTTTTTAGTGGAGAATGAAAAAGACCTCGAGTAATTGTGCAGTCAGACACAAAATTCTCTAAGCAGTGCAGACATGCTGCCAGGACAGCTCATGGGATTTTGTCAATGATATACAGAAACTTTGCTAGCAGGAATAAGGAAGTGGTTATCCCTTCGTATAAGGTCATGGTTAGGCTGCATCTTGATTACTGCATATAGGTCGGAAGGCCTTGTTTTAGGAAGGATGTAGATTTGCTGAAAGAGTTGCAGAGAAGGGCAACCTGATTGATGATAGGAACAAAAGGGTGCTCTTACCTATAAGGGCTTCAGTTCTGCAAATTGTAGTATCTCAAACCAGACACCTGCAGGTAGATCTGATTGTGGCATTTAAAGCCTTGAATGGATTGAGTAAGTTGAATGTTAATGGTATTCTTCCACTTCCTGAGACTACACACAATGGGACATAAATTCAAGTTAAGGATGGTTGCAGGATAGGTGCATAGAAGTTTGCCTTTAGCCAGTGAGTGGTTGATTGTTGCAACAGGCTTCCAGTTGTCATTGTGGAAGTTGATAGCTTAAAAAAATTCAAGGAAGAAATGGACAAACTTTTGGAGCAAATGTATGGGCGAGATGCAATGGATTTTTTTTTTCTTTCAATTGAGGCTTTCTTGCATCATATGACTCTACTAATGCTAATTGTTTTCTGCTTCGGTAACATTTTATACAAAGTTGATAAACATTTTCTGATAGGGACCTTGCTGGCATCCCAGAAGAAGAGTTTAGAGTATTAGGATTCATAGTTTTATATTTTTCAGTGCCTGGGCTTACCACCCACCACAAAGACGAAATGAATGTTTGCTACATGGCAAGCAATAAATGCACTCAGGAGAAAAATGCCAGAGCTACCTAGGCACCATACTTGCACCACGACCACCAACTTCAATCCTATCCCTGAGATCATGAGGGTAGGGGCATAATATGGCATGGCATTGACATGGTTGACCCTTGCAGGCAAACCCACTAGCGATTGATCGTGGATGAGCCACCTCACGACCACATCTTGTTGAGGCAGGGCCAAAAGTGGTGTGTTGAAGCTGGGCCCTTCATCATCAGGATCCTCCTTTCAGAGTTTCCATGAGTCACAGCATACAGCAAACACTCTGGGTTCCTATGGTGTTACCCTGGAACCTAGGATGTGGGCATTGGATCCCAGTGATACTAACCTAGAAGTCCAGCAGCATCACTGGGAGTTTCCCTCAACGGGTGCAGGTGGGTGCCATGTCAAGGGAGGAATGGGGGAAAATTGGAAATTATACCTCAGTAATAACTGTATGGAGCCACATAGATATCAAAACAAAAATAAAGTTTTATTTTTTTTAATTCAAAATTGTTAACCAACATTGCAATTTTTCATGAAAATAAATTAATTTTTTAACTTCATTTTTCTGCTATGAGTAATCTAAAGATTAAGCAAAACTTGAAATAACAAGAGACAACTGCAAATGCTACTTATTTTTTTTTCACTGTACTAATACTCAGAATAGTGTATGTACCGCCAGCAGTATTCCACCATTATACTGAGCTTGCTGATTGGCACATAAAATATAACTCTTTACACATACAAATAAACAAAATATAAAAAAACTCTTTGCTACAGCTAAAGTAACTTTTTGAACATGTGTTTATATTTATTTTAATGTTTTAATTAAAAAAAATAAATCTGTTATCAGCATTAAAAAATGAATATAAATTTGAAGATATAATCAGGGCTAATCAGAAAACTGGTAAACAGCGTAGTACTGTTGTCAAGTTTTTAATTATTTTAATTATTAAATATTTTACTTGAAGATACTTTACTATACCTGCTAACATTAGTATACTGTCCTCCAGTACCATCTCCGAAATCCCAAAAAAAATTGAGTTTTGTTCCACTTGCTGCTGTTGCCTTAACAGCAACCTCTTCAAACAATGCTACCATTGGTGTAGTTAACAATGTTAATATAATTCCAGATATCGGTTCCTCAACAGCAGCTATCGTAGAACATGATAACCAGCTCACAGAATTTGAAATATTTGCCCAGACATGATAATATCCTGGTGTCATGTATTGGTGGACCACAGTAATTATTGAATGAAACAGAGGTTGATTTTTCTTGTTACCCTTCTTAATGCCCTGAGTAGTGTGCATCACTATTTCATAATTCCCATCGCCAAAATTAATATAAATTTGTAATTCAGAACTGCCTTCCACAAAAAAAGTGATAGTAGTTTCACGATTAGCAATTGATGTTGGAATGGTGATATTGGCTTCTCTCAAAAGCAGACTTGCATTAAAAAGAACTGAGGCTTCAAGATGCACGAAAGAATTCTGTACTCTGGTCCTTAATGCATAAGATCCAGGATGAAGCATGACAAATGAAGACTGAAAAATAAAAAATAATAATTTAGTATACACAAAAGATATACAATTATTTGAAATGGGATGATACATGGTTTGCCATTATAAGAAGATTAACAAAAATGGAAGACACTGCTACACTACAAGGGAATTTGCTTTAAGATGTTTATTGCAATTTTACCATATCAATCTACACTTGATACAGGTTAAGACCATTTCAAGATTCTATAGAACCCTGGCTTCAGGTCTCAGTGGAGGGAGGAGAAAGCAATTACAAAGTAGTTCATGGTAATAATAAAAAAAGTTAACAGATATTTATTTAAAGTATACCCAGTAAAATAAAATAAAATAAAATATTTCCAGAAGCTTTCGGAACTCGTGTCCCTTTCTCAACTGACAGAATTTTTAAATACATTACAAGCAAACTGTGGCACGTTACTCATTCGTCATTGTTGTAGCACGGACGTGTGCTGCCTTGCGCCAGTGATCATCCATCAATAAAACGGTTGTCTCCAGGATTGGATGTATACGCATGCCTTTCTGGCGATTTAATGCCTTAGGGTTGTTCATTATGTTTAGTGACTCTAGCCATAGGCGGTGGCGAAAGTGTCGCGCGTGGTCCACTATCTCAAAGTCGCGCTTGGGGTCAAGATCGTGGTTGGTAGCCCAAAAATGTTCTGCAAGCGCGGACTGGTCAGTTTCGGCAAGCCGGATTGCTCTGTCGTGTTCCGTGAGGCGATCCTGGAGACGTCTCGATGTCTCACCTACGTAGCAACTGTTACAGGCCCTACAGGTGATACGGTACACTACATTGCTGCGTAAGACAGGTGTGACAGGGGTCTTCACACTGGAGACAAGTGAACGTAGGTTCCTACCTGGTAATTGTACACATTTTATGTTGTAACTTCTCAGGATCTTCGAGATACGTCCTGACACTCCTGGATAGTACGGAATGTAGGCGGATGATATGCCGACTTGCTTCGGAGGTCTTGGGTTGGAAGTAAGCTCTTGTGCCTGTAACAAGCATCTGTTTAGTACATGGGATGGATAACCGCATCTGGTTAAGTCCGCCTTCACACGGGAGATCTCGTTACGTCTAATTGTGTCGGTGCTGGAATGGCTCCAGGCCCTGGAGAACAGGGTGCGGGCAGTGCTATTGAGATGGCTTGGAGCGTGGCCGGACCCGTAGTTGGTGAATTGACCGCACCACATGGGTTTGCGGTATACTGAGGTCTCTAGATGTGGGCCTACGCGATGCACTAGCACGTCCAGAAACGGGAGCGAACCGTCCACCTCTGATTCTACGGTAAACTTGATGAAATTGGATAGAGAGTTGAGGTATTCTAGTAGTACCGTTTCAGAACCACGTGGTATTATGGTAAAAATATCGTCGACATATCTACACCACGTTGTAATAGGTGTAGGTGGGTTCTGGTGTATCTGCTTCTCCAGATCTTCCATGGCGATGTTAGCTACTACGGAACTGACAGGGGCACCCATAGCAGTGCCATGTACTTGTTTGTAGAGTGAGTCTTCAAAGGTGAAGATGCTGCTAGAGAGGCATAGGTTGAGGGCGGTACAGATGTCATCAGTGGATAGTGACGTCCTGGATTGGAGGCTTAAGTCGCTCTCAAGGAGCCTTCTGGCGCAGTGCACGGCCTGTTGGACGGGAATCGAGGTGAATAAAGAAACCACGTCAAATGATGCCATGACAGAGTTATCAGGGATTGAAATGTCCTTAATGGTGTTAATGAATTCACTGCTGTTTTTAACGGTGTGAGATGTATTACCTATAAGAGGCGAGAGGAGGCTCGCGATGTGTTTGGACAGTTCATACGTTGGGGCACTGCAGCAAGACACTATAGGTCTGAGAGGAATACCCGGTTTATGGATCTTTGGTAATCCGTAGAATTGTGGTAGTTGACAGCCAGTACCACGCAGAAGATGGTGAGTCGCGGTCGGGATCTTCTTATCTTTAAGCCATGCGTGGACAAGTTTATTAACATTTGCTTCCAGACGTTTCAAGACTTTAACGGGAGGATCAGGTAGAGGTTCATATACGTTAGGATCGAGTAATAGGGCCAAGGCTTTCTCTCGGTAGGCTGATCGGTCCAGCACAACAGTCCGGCGCCCTTTATCCGCAGGAAGTACAACGATGGAGTTGTCTTTTCTTATAGATGACAGGGCGGCACGTTGGCGGTGGTTGAGGTTTGAGCACGTTTTTCGAGTGTTGCGGAGGACTGCGGCAGTCTTGAATCGGATCTCGTTGGCAGTTTCTTCGGGAAGGTTGGTAATACTGGCTTCTATGCCCATAGCGAGCTGTGTGATGGGAGGTTTCGATGGTATAACGGCGAATTTCATACCGTTTGATAAAACACTCAGCTGCTCGTTGGACAGTTGTTTGTTACTTAGATTCAAGACGAAAGAAGTCGTGTCGTCTGAACGAGTGTTCGTCTTTAAGGAGTTAGTTTCTATGCTCAAGTTTATGAACTTGCGCTGTTGGCGTAAACGGTAGGTATCCGAGGTCTGACTAGCCCGATGGCAGATGGTATGTATAAGGTTTGTAAATACAATAGGCGAGACCTTACCTTGTATATGTTGTAACAGTCTGGACTTGTTGTAGTCAGCGTTCCTGATTTCATGGTGGAGATGGGATATCCATAAATTTAACGTGCGCAGGCTGAAGTTAAAGCAGGCACTGTCCATATGAGAGTTGTGGAACGGGGCTTTGTATCGGAACCCTTTAGGTATAATTCGATTGCTTTTGCATCTGTGGGCGAAGCGTAAATGTTGCCTGTAGCGAGCTATTGAGAGGAAGCATTTTTGCAACTGTGCACAATCGTTGTAGGTATTATGGCCATAAAGTGATCGAATAGTGACAAATGGGCCTGGAGTACTGGGGTCCATAGTTTAACAGATATTTATTTAAAGTATACCCAGTAAAATAAAATAAAATAAAATATTTCCAGAAGCTTTCGGAACTCGTGTCCCTTTCTCAACTGACAGAATTTTTAAATACATTACAAGCAAACTGTGGCACGTTACTCATTCGTCATTGTTGTAGCACGGACGGACGTGTGCTGCCTTGCGCCAGTGATCATCCATCAATAAAACGGTTGTCTCCAGGATTGGATGTATACGCATGCCTTTCTGGCGATTTAATGCCTTAGGGTTGTTCATTATGTTTAGTGACTCTAGCCATAGGCGGTGGCGAAAGTGTCGCGCGTGGTCCACTATCTCAAAGTCGCGCTTGGGGTCAAGATCGTGGTTGGTAGCCCAAAAATGTTCTGCAAGCGCGGACTGGTCAGTTTCGGCAAGCCGGATTGCTCTGTCGTGTTCCGTGAGGCGATCCTGGAGACGTCTCGATGTCTCACCTACGTAGCAACTGTTACAGGCCCTACAGGTGATACGGTACACTACATTGCTGCGTAAGACAGGTGTGACAGGGGTCTTCACACTGGAGACAAGTGAACGTAGGTTCCTACCTGGTAATTGTACACATTTTATGTTGTAACTTCTCAGGATCTTCGAGATACGTCCTGACACTCCTGGATAGTACGGAATGTAGGCGGATGATATGCCGACTTGCTTCGGAGGTCTTGGGTTGGAAGTAAGCTCTTGTGCCTGTAACAAGCATCTGTTTAGTACATGGGATGGATAACCGCATCTGGTTAAGTCCGCCTTCACACGGGAGATCTCGTTACGTCTAATTGTGTCGGTGCTGGAATGGCTCCAGGCCCTGGAGAACAGGGTGCGGGCAGTGCTATTGAGATGGCTTGGAGCGTGGCCGGACCCGTAGTTGGTGAATTGACCGCACCACATGGGTTTGCGGTATACTGAGGTCTCTAGATGTGGGCCTACGCGATGCACTAGCACGTCCAGAAACGGGAGCGAACCGTCCACCTCTGATTCTACGGTAAACTTGATGAAATTGGATAGAGAGTTGAGGTATTCTAGTAGTACCGTATTCAGAACCACGTGGTATTATGGTAAAAATATCGTCGACATATCTACACCACGTTGTAATAGGTGTAGGTGGGTTCTGGTGTATCTGCTTCTCCAGATCTTCCATGGCGATGTTAGCTACTACGGAACTGACAGGGGCACCCATAGCAGTGCCATGTACTTGTTTGTAGAGTGAGTCTTCAAAGGTGAAGATGCTGCTAGAGAGGCATAGGTTGAGGGCGGTACAGATGTCATCAGTGGATAGTGACGTCCTGGATTGGAGGCTTAAGTCGCTCTCAAGGAGCCTTCTGGCGCAGTGCACGGCCTGTTGGACGGGAATCGAGGTGAATAAAGAAACCACGTCAAATGATGCCATGACAGAGTTATCAGGGATTGAAATGTCCTTAATGGTGTTAATGAATTCACTGCTGTTTTTAACGGTGTGAGATGTATTACCTATAAGAGGCGAGAGGAGGCTCGCGATGTGTTTGGACAGTTCATACGTTGGGGCACTGCAGCAAGACACTATAGGTCTGAGAGGAATACCCGGTTTATGGATCTTTGGTAATCCGTAGAATTGTGGTAGTTGACAGCCAGTACCACGCAGAAGATGGTGAGTCGCGGTCGGGATCTTCTTATCTTTAAGCCATGCGTGGACAAGTTTATTAACATTTGCTTCCAGACGTTTCAAGACTTTAACGGGAGGATCAGGTAGAGGTTCATATACGTTAGGATCGAGTAATAGGGCCAAGGCTTTCTCTCGGTAGGCTGATCGGTCCAGCACAACAGTCCGGCGCCCTTTATCCGCAGGAAGTACAACGATGGAGTTGTCTTTTCTTATAGATGACAGGGCGGCACGTTGGCGGTGGTTGAGGTTTGAGCACGTTTTTCGAGTGTTGCGGAGGACTGCGGCAGTCTTGAATCGGATCTCGTTGGCAGTTTCTTCGGGAAGGTTGGTAATACTGGCTTCTATGCCCATAGCGAGCTGTGTGATGGGAGGTTTCGATGGTATAACGGCGAATTTCATACCGTTTGATAAAACACTCAGCTGCTCGTTGGACAGTTGTTTGTTACTTAGATTCAAGACGAAAGAAGTCGTGTCGTCTGAACGAGTGTTCGTCTTTAAGGAGTTAGTTTCTATGCTCAAGTTTATGAACTTGCGCTGTTGGCGTAAACGGTAGGTATCCGAGGTCTGACTAGCCCGATGGCAGATGGTATGTATAAGGTTTGTAAATACAATAGGCGAGACCTTACCTTGTATATGTTGTAACAGTCTGGACTTGTTGTAGTCAGCGTTCCTGATTTCATGGTGGAGATGGGATATCCATAAATTTAACGTGCGCAGGCTGAAGTTAAAGCAGGCACTGTCCATATGAGAGTTGTGGAACGGGGCTTTGTATCGGAACCCTTTAGGTATAATTCGATTGCTTTTGCATCTGTGGGCGAAGCGTAAATGTTGCCTGTAGCGAGCTATTGAGAGGAAGCATTTTTGCAACTGTGCACAATCGTTGTAGGTATTATGGCCATAAAGTGATCGAATAGTGACAAATGGGCCTGGAGTACTGGGGTCCATAGTTTAACAGATATTTATTTAAAGTATACCCAGTAAAATAAAATAAAATAAAATATTTCCAGAAGCTTTCGGAACTCGTGTCCCTTTCTCAACTGACAGAATTTTTAAATACATTACAAGCAAACTGTGGCACGTTACTCATTCGTCATTGTTGTAGCACGGACGTGTGCTGCCTTGCGCCAGTGATCATCCATCAATAAAACGGTTGTCTCCAGGATTGGATGTATACGCATGCCTTTCTGGCGATTTAATGCCTTAGGGTTGTTCATTATGTTTAGTGACTCTAGCCATAGGCGGTGGCGAAAGTGTCGCGCGTGGTCCACTATCTCAAAGTCGCGCTTGGGGTCAAGATCGTGGTTGGTAGCCCAAAAATGTTCTGCAAGCGCGGACTGGTCAGTTTCGGCAAGCCGGATTGCTCTGTCGTGTTCCGTGAGGCGATCCTGGAGACGTCTCGATGTCTCACCTACGTAGCAACTGTTACAGGCCCTACAGGTGATACGGTACACTACATTGCTGCGTAAGACAGGTGTGACAGGGGTCTTCACACTGGAGACAAGTGAACGTAGGTTCCTACCTGGTAATTGTACACATTTTATGTTGTAACTTCTCAGGATCTTCGAGATACGTCCTGACACTCCTGGATAGTACGGAATGTAGGCGGATGATATGCCGACTTGCTTCGGAGGTCTTGGGTTGGAAGTAAGCTCTTGTGCCTGTAACAAGCATCTGTTTAGTACATGGGATGGATAACCGCATCTGGTTAAGTCCGCCTTCACACGGGAGATCTCGTTACGTCTAATTGTGTCGGTGCTGGAATGGCTCCAGGCCCTGGAGAACAGGGTGCGGGCAGTGCTAATGAGATGGCTTGGAGCGTGGCCGGACCCGTAGTTGGTGAATTGACCGCACCACATGGGTTTGCGGTATACTGAGGTCTCTAGATGTGGGCCTACGCGATGCACTAGCACGTCCAGAACCTTATACATACCATCTGCCATCGGGCTAGTCAGACCTCGGATACCTACCGTTTACGCCAACAGCGCAAGTTCATAAACTTGAGCATAGAAACTAACTCCTTAAAGACGAACACTCGTTCAGACGACACGACTTCTTTCGTCTTGAATCTAAGTAACAAACAACTGTCCAACGAGCAGCTGAGTGTTTTATCAAACGGTATGAAATTCGCCGTTATACCATCGAAACCTCCCATCACACAGCTCGCTATGGGCATAGAAGCCAGTATTACCAACCTTCCCGAAGAAACTGCCAACGAGATCCGATTCAAGACTGCCGCAGTCCTCCGCAACACTCGAAAAACGTGCTCAAACCTCAACCACCGCCAACGTGCCGCCCTGTCATCTATAAGAAAAGACAACTCCATCGTTGTACTTCCTGCGGATAAAGGGCGCCGGACTGTTGTGCTGGACCGATCAGCCTACCGAGAGAAAGCCTTGGCCCTATTACTCGATCCTAACGTATATGAACCTCTACCTGATCCTCCCGTTAAAGTCTTGAAACGTCTGGAAGCAAATGTTAATAAACTTGTCCACGCATGGCTTAAAGATAAGAAGATCCCGACCGCGACTCACCATCTTCTGCGTGGTACTGGCTGTCAACTACCACAATTCTACGGATTACCAAAGATCCATAAACCGGGTATTCCTCTCAGACCTATAGTGTCTTGCTGCAGTGCCCCAACGTATGAACTGTCCAAACACATCGCGAGCCTCCTCTCGCCTCTTATAGGTAATACATCTCACACCGTTAAAAACAGCAGTGAATTCATTAACACCATTAAGGACATTTCAATCCCTGATAACTCTGTCATGGCATCATTTGACGTGGTTTCTTTATTCACCTCGATTCCCGTCCAACAGGCCGTGCACTGCGCCAGAAGGCTCCTTGAGAGCGACTTAAGCCTCCAATCCAGGACGTCACTATCCACTGATGACATCTGTACCGCCCTCAACCTATGCCTCTCTAGCAGCATCTTCACCTTTGAAGACTCACTCTACAAACAAGTACATGGCACTGCTATGGGTGCCCCTGTCAGTTCCGTAGTAGCTAACATCGCCATGGAAGATCTGGAGAAGCAGATACACCAGAACCCACCTACACCTATTACAACGTGGTGTAGATATGTCGACGATATTTTTACCATAATACCACGTGGTTCTGAATACGGTACTACTAGAATACCTCAACTCTCTATCCAATTTCATCAAGTTTACCGTAGAATCAGAGGTGGACGGTTCGCTCCCGTTTCTGGACGTGCTAGTGCATCGCGTAGGCCCACATCTAGAGACCTCAGTATACCGCAAACCCATGTGGTGCGGTCAATTCACCAACTACGGGTCCGGCCACGCTCCAAGCCATCTCAATAGCACTGCCCGCACCCTGTTCTCCAGGGCCTGGAGCCATTCCAGCACCGACACAATTAGACGTAACGAGATCTCCCGTGTGAAGGCGGACTTAACCAGATGCGGTTATCCATCCCATGTACTAAACAGATGCTTGTTACAGGCACAAGAGCTTACTTCCAACCCAAGACCTCCGAAGCAAGTCGGCATATCATCCGCCTACATTCCGTACTATCCAGGAGTGTCAGGACGTATCTCGAAGATCCTGAGAAGTTACAACATAAAATGTGTACAATTACCAGGTAGGAACCTACGTTCACTTGTCTCCAGTGTGAAGACCCCTGTCACACCTGTCTTACGCAGCAATGTAGTGTACCGTATCACCTGTAGGGCCTGTAACAGTTGCTACGTAGGTGAGACATCGAGACGTCTCCAGGATCGCCTCACGGAACACGACAGAGCAATCCGGCTTGCCGAAACTGACCAGTCCGCGCTTGCAGAACATTTTTGGGCTACCAACCACGATCTTGACCCCAAGCGCGACTTTGAGATAGTGGACCACGCGCGACACTTTCGCCACCGCCTATGGCTAGAGTCACTAAACATAATGAACAACCCTAAGGCATTAAATCGCCAGAAAGGCATGCGTATACATCCAATCCTGGAGACAACCGTTTTATTGATGGATGATCACTGGCGCAAGGCAGCACACGTCCGTGCTACAACAATGACGAATGAGTAACGTGCCACAGTTTGCTTGTAATGTATTTAAAAATTCTGTCAGTTGAGAAAGGGACACGAGTTCCGAAAGCTTCTGGAA
The DNA here is from genome assembly GCF_048544385.1 of Mastigoproctus giganteus. Classification (NCBI taxonomy): domain Eukaryota; kingdom Metazoa; phylum Arthropoda; class Arachnida; order Uropygi; family Thelyphonidae; genus Mastigoproctus; species Mastigoproctus giganteus. The sequence goes on along the minus strand of NC_143584.1, from coordinate 156,816,008 downwards.
ATATTTTATTTTATTTTATTTTACTGGGTATACTTTAAATAAATATCTGTTAAACTATGGACCCCAGTACTCCAGGCCCATTTGTCACTATTCGATCACTTTATGGCCATAATACCTACAACGATTGTGCACAGTTGCAAAAATGCTTCCTCTCAATAGCTCGCTACAGGCAACATTTACGCTTCGCCCACAGATGCAAAAGCAATCGAATTATACCTAAAGGGTTCCGATACAAAGCCCCGTTCCACAACTCTCATATGGACAGTGCCTGCTTTAACTTCAGCCTGCGCACGTTAAATTTATGGATATCCCATCTCCACCATGAAATCAGGAACGCTGACTACAACAAGTCCAGACTGTTACAACATATACAAGGTAAGGTCTCGCCTATTGTATTTACAAACCTTATACATACCATCTGCCATCGGGCTAGTCAGACCTCGGATACCTACCGTTTACGCCAACAGCGCAAGTTCATAAACTTGAGCATAGAAACTAACTCCTTAAAGACGAACACTCGTTCAGACGACACGACTTCTTTCGTCTTGAATCTAAGTAACAAACAACTGTCCAACGAGCAGCTGAGTGTTTTATCAAACGGTATGAAATTCGCCGTTATACCATCGAAACCTCCCATCACACAGCTCGCTATGGGCATAGAAGCCAGTATTACCAACCTTCCCGAAGAAACTGCCAACGAGATCCGATTCAAGACTGCCGCAGTCCTCCGCAACACTCGAAAAACGTGCTCAAACCTCAACCACCGCCAACGTGCCGCCCTGTCATCTATAAGAAAAGACAACTCCATCGTTGTACTTCCTGCGGATAAAGGGCGCCGGACTGTTGTGCTGGACCGATCAGCCTACCGAGAGAAAGCCTTGGCCCTATTACTCGATCCTAACGTATATGAACCTCTACCTGATCCTCCCGTTAAAGTCTTGAAACGTCTGGAAGCAAATGTTAATAAACTTGTCCACGCATGGCTTAAAGATAAGAAGATCCCGACCGCGACTCACCATCTTCTGCGTGGTACTGGCTGTCAACTACCACAATTCTACGGATTACCAAAGATCCATAAACCGGGTATTCCTCTCAGACCTATAGTGTCTTGCTGCAGTGCCCCAACGTATGAACTGTCCAAACACATCGCGAGCCTCCTCTCGCCTCTTATAGGTAATACATCTCACACCGTTAAAAACAGCAGTGAATTCATTAACACCATTAAGGACATTTCAATCCCTGATAACTCTGTCATGGCATCATTTGACGTGGTTTCTTTATTCACCTCGATTCCCGTCCAACAGGCCGTGCACTGCGCCAGAAGGCTCCTTGAGAGCGACTTAAGCCTCCAATCCAGGACGTCACTATCCACTGATGACATCTGTACCGCCCTCAACCTATGCCTCTCTAGCAGCATCTTCACCTTTGAAGACTCACTCTACAAACAAGTACATGGCACTGCTATGGGTGCCCCTGTCAGTTCCGTAGTAGCTAACATCGCCATGGAAGATCTGGAGAAGCAGATACACCAGAACCCACCTACACCTATTACAACGTGGTGTAGATATGTCGACGATATTTTTACCATAATACCACGTGGTTCTGAAACGGTACTACTAGAATACCTCAACTCTCTATCCAATTTCATCAAGTTTACCGTAGAATCAGAGGTGGACGGTTCGCTCCCGTTTCTGGACGTGCTAGTGCATCGCGTAGGCCCACATCTAGAGACCTCAGTATACCGCAAACCCATGTGGTGCGGTCAATTCACCAACTACGGGTCCGGCCACGCTCCAAGCCATCTCAATAGCACTGCCCGCACCCTGTTCTCCAGGGCCTGGAGCCATTCCAGCACCGACACAATTAGACGTAACGAGATCTCCCGTGTGAAGGCGGACTTAACCAGATGCGGTTATCCATCCCATGTACTAAACAGATGCTTGTTACAGGCACAAGAGCTTACTTCCAACCCAAGACCTCCGAAGCAAGTCGGCATATCATCCGCCTACATTCCGTACTATCCAGGAGTGTCAGGACGTATCTCGAAGATCCTGAGAAGTTACAACATAAAATGTGTACAATTACCAGGTAGGAACCTACGTTCACTTGTCTCCAGTGTGAAGACCCCTGTCACACCTGTCTTACGCAGCAATGTAGTGTACCGTATCACCTGTAGGGCCTGTAACAGTTGCTACGTAGGTGAGACATCGAGACGTCTCCAGGATCGCCTCACGGAACACGACAGAGCAATCCGGCTTGCCGAAACTGACCAGTCCGCGCTTGCAGAACATTTTTGGGCTACCAACCACGATCTTGACCCCAAGCGCGACTTTGAGATAGTGGACCACGCGCGACACTTTCGCCACCGCCTATGGCTAGAGTCACTAAACATAATGAACAACCCTAAGGCATTAAATCGCCAGAAAGGCATGCGTATACATCCAATCCTGGAGACAACCGTTTTATTGATGGATGATCACTGGCGCAAGGCAGCACACGTCCGTGCTACAACAATGACGAATGAGTAACGTGCCACAGTTTGCTTGTAATGTATTTAAAAATTCTGTCAGTTGAGAAAGGGACACGAGTTCCGAAAGCTTCTGGAAATATTTTATTTTATTTTATTTTACTGGGTATACTTTAAATAAATATCTGTTAAACTATGGACCCCAGTACTCCAGGCCCATTTGTCACTAAAAAAAGTTAAAGTTGCTTTGTAAGCATACAATTGATAATTGATTTAATTAACTACAATAAGTTCAAAGTAGCTTATATCTTGAGAAGACAATCAAGAATGCAATGCTAGTTCATGGTTCTCTTCTAAAGAGCAGTACAGTATTACTAATGAAAGTTATTAGCTTGGAAATGAAAACCAGTTATTATCACACCAAACTTATATTAAATTAAAAAATGGTTGACTATTGAGATTTAAAACAAACAAATCTTGATGAGAGAGTAAAAATTGATTAGTAAGTGCCTGCTAAATTTAGGTATACGGGAATAAACACATCAAACCTTAATACTTTGCTTAATGGAAAACAATTAGTCAGAAGGCACCACAATACTAGAAGAACAAACCTAATTTAATTTAAATGCTAAAAAACAGAGACAGAAGTAACTAAACAGATAGGGATGTTGGACTGAGACTGACCACAAACGTCAAGAGGAGTGCAATCCATTTTTATACATGAGTGAACCTTGATCAGGTGTGAAGGGTGTACCAATAGCAAAATCTTGGCTATTAGTAGGCTAATGCAGGCCAGTAATAGTGAAATTCCGTCTACAGAGCAGAATCCTACAGAAGGTTAGAGAAAATAACTGACAAACATAAAAAAGGATGCCACGTGTGTGGCATGATCAAAAAATCAGAAACCACAGCTCATGCCTTATGTTCACAAAGTGGTCACAAAGGAACTAGATGCAGGGAATAACTTTAATATCATATATTTGGATCTTAGAAAGGCTTTTGATACTGTTGCACAGGGAAGACTGCTGCACAAATTGGAGCAGCGTGGCATTAGAGGCAAATTGCTGCTATGGATAAAGGGATGGCTGAGTGGGAGAAAACAGAGAGTGGAAATCAATGGACATTGCTCTTCATGGACTAATGTTATTAGTGGAATCCCTCAGGGTTCAGCATTGGGTCCATTGCTGTTTTCTGTATTTATTAATGATACTGATGATCGCATATCAGGCTTAATGTCCAAGTTTGCAGACGATACAAAGGTTGTCAGGGTTGTTAATGACACTAATGACGGTACGCTGCTGCAACAGGATCTAGAAAAGTTGAGCAGATGGGCTGAGAGGTGGCAACTGAAGTTTAACATTGACAAATGAAAAGTACTACATATGGGAAGCAGTAACTCCAAAGTAATGTATCAACTGTGTGGAACTACATTGACAGTGGTAGAGAATGAAAAGGACCTGGGGGTAACTGTGCAGGCAGATATGAAGTTTTCTGAGCAATGCAGATGGTCTGCAAGAGTAGCTCATGGTGTCTTGTCAAAGGTATACAGGAATTTTTCTAGCAAGGATAAGGAGGTGATTATCCCCTTATATAAGGCAATGGTCAGGCCACACCTTGAGTACTGTATACTGGTCTGGAGGCCTCATTTTAGGAAGGATGTAGAGCTGTTGGAATGAGTACAGAGAAGGACAACAAGATTAGTGAATGGAACAAAGGGTTGCTCTTATGAAGCCTTAAGTTTTGAAAATTACAGTGTGTGGAGACTAGACACCTGCGAGGTGATCTGATTGAGGTGTATTAGCATTAGCATTAGTAGAGGCATTTGATGCAAGAAAGCAAGCTTATGCAGCATCAGCCAAAAAAAAAAAAAAAAAACCCACTTCCACCTCACCCCTCTGTTCGTTCCAAATACCTGTCCAGCTGAGCCTTAAACTTATTTAGGCTATCAACCTCCACCACAAGGGATGGAAGTCTGTTCCACCAACCAACCACCCGCTGGCTAAAAGCAAATTTCCTCGCGTCTATCCTACATCTGTCTTTCCTCAATTTGAATTTATGCCCTCTCAGGTGATTTTTCTGAGCTAGAGGAAGAATCCCATCAGCATTGAGCATGCTTAAACCATTCAAGGCTTTATACACCTCTATCAGATCACCTCGCTGGTGCCTAGTCTCCAGACACTGTAATTTGCAAAACTTAAGCCTTTCTTCATAAGAGCACCCCTTTGTTCCATTCACTAATCTTGTTGCCCTTCTCTGTACTCGTTCCAGCAGCTCTACATCCTTCTTGAAATGAGGCCTCCAGACCTGTATACAGTACTCTAGGTGTGGCCTGACCATTGCCTTATACAATGGAATAATCACCTCCTTATCCCTGCTGGAAAAATTCCTGTATATAATTGACAATACTCCATGAGCTACTCTTGCAGCCCGTCTGCACTGCTCAGAGAACTTCATATCTGCCTGCACAACCACCCCCAAGTCCCTTTCATTCTCTACCACTGTCAGTGTAGTACCACAGAGTTCATACATTGCTCTGGGGTTGCTGTTTCCCATGTGTAGTACTTTACATTTGTCAATGTTAAACTTCATTTGCCACCTCTCAGCCCATCTGCTCAACCTTTCCAGATCCTGTTGCAGCGGCATAGTGTCAGTAGTGTCCTTGACAACCCTGCCAACCTTTGTATCATTTGCAAACTTGGACATTAAGCTTGATATACCATCATCAATATCATTTATAAATACAGAAAACAATAATGGACCCAACACTGAGCCCTGAGGGACTCCACTAATAACATTAGTCCACGATGAGCAGTGTCCATTGATTACCACTCTCTGTCTTCTCCCCCTCAACCACCCCTTTATCCATAGCAGCAATTTGCCTCCAATGTCACACTGCTCCAATTTGTGTAGCAGTCTTCCGTGTGCAACAGTATCAAAAGCCTTTCTAAGATCCAAGTATATAATGTCAAAGTTATTCCCTGCATCCAGTTCTTTTGTGACTGCATCATAATATCCAATCAAGTTGGTCAGGCAAGACTTCCCCTTAACAAAACCATGCTGTGTCTGAGCTATAACTGAAGTCTTGTCTAAATGATCCTGCAGTGCTTCTTTAACCAGTGCCTCCATTAATTTTCCTGGAACAGAAGTTAAGCTCACAGGTCTATAATTACTTGTGTCAGCCTTTGATCCTCCTTTGTGAATTGGGGTCACATTTGCACATTTCCAGTCTATGGGTACCTCCCCTGAGTCCAAGGAAGCTCTCATAATTATGGCTAAGGGTTTGCTTACTTCCTTTAATATAACTGGATAGATCCCATCCACCCCAGGTGCCTTTCTTGTATTTATCTTCAACAGTTTCTCCTCCACTTTACTCCCAGTTATTTCAAGATTCTCTAGCTTACTGCTAGAGTTGAATACACCTCTGGCATTCCCCTTGCTGAATAACTCCTCATGTGTGAATGTCGATGCAAAATATTCATTTAGTTTGTTAGCTACCTGAGCAGGATCATCAACAGTTGACCCATCAATATCAAGTGGACCAATCTGAGTCATCCCCTTCCTTCTAGAGTTAACATAAGTAAAGAACTCTTTGCTGTTTTTCTTTGCATCCCTTGCCAAGGATTTCTCGTAATCTGCCTTTGCCTGCCTAACCTCCTTTGTAACTTGGTTGCATATCAACTTGTATCTATCATAGGCTTCTGTGTCATGTGTTAATTTGTAAGTATCCCATGCATTTTTCTTCTCTGCCATATGCCTCATTAGTTCATCTGACATCCATTTTGGCCTAAACCTTGAACAATATTTCTTAGTTGGTATGTAAAGCCTAGTAGCTTCCAAGATAAGTTGTTTGAATGCTTCCCATTTTGAATTTGCTGTTGGTAACATCATCAGTTGGTCCCATTGTATAGAATTTAAATACTGTCTCAGTCCATCGTAGTTGCCTTTACGGAAGCAATAACCCTTCCCTTTACCCCTAATGGTAGTTACCTCTTTGAGTAAATCCCACTTCAACACACTGTGATCACTGCCATCTAGTGGTTCGTTTATCTGCAGATTCTTAATGCATGAAGAATCACTGCTGATAATCAAATCAAGAGTATTACTCCCTCTAGTTGCCTCCCGAACATGCTGATGTAGAAAACAATCATCCAATAAATCCACAAAAGCCCTGCTAGTGTGTGAGTAACCAGCCCCCAAATTCCAGTCAATATCTGGGAAATTAAAATCCCCCATTATAAGACTCTCTGATTTACTGGCCCACTCTATTTCCCTGTACAGTTCCTTATTATACTCATCAGAGTCATTAGGCCTATAGCACACTCCTACTGTCAATTTTGATCTCCCAATGCTTATGTCACACCAAACTGACTCAACACTACACTGTCCGGCGATGTCGACTGGCTTCACTTCCTTGGATTTTATGTGTTTCTTAACTAATAGCATAACCCCTCCCCCCTTCCTATCCTGTCTATCCTTTCTGTAGACGTTGTACTCCCCAAATTGCAGTTCTGCATCCCTTATATCTGTGTGACACCAAGTCTCTGATATCCCAACAATATCTGCCTTTGATGTTTTGAGCAATATCTCAAATTCATCAAATTTATTTACTAAACTCCTAGCATTGGTGTACACGCAAGTATACCTGCACCTGTTTCTATTCTTAGCTACCCTAACACAACCCATGTGTTTACTTGTACCGCAATGGCTCCCAGCAGTCTCTGAAATACCATGCATCTTGTTTTCCAGGCTTCCAGTGTATAAAGCTTGTTTTCCAGTGTATAAAGCCTTGAATGGTTTGAGCATGCTCAATGCTGATGGGATTCTTCCTCTTGCTCAGAATAATCACCTGAGAGGGCATAAATTCAAATTGAGGAAAGAAATTTGTAGGATAGATGTGCGGAAGTTTGCCTTTAGCCAACGTGTGGTTGATTGCTGGAATAAGCTTCCATCTGTCATTGTAGAAGTTGATAGCTTAAATAGATTCAAGGCAGAATTAGACAAACATTTGGAGCGAGTGGATGGATGAAATTAGAAAACTTGTTTTTTGGGTTTTTTTTTTGGCTGATGCTATATAAGCTTGCTTTCTTGCATCATGTGCCTTTACTAATGCTAATGTTCAGAGGTTCATGGGAATTACACAAATATTAGTCCTCTCAACTTGTCTATTCCATGAAAACATTTAAAGGAGAGTTTTTCAATCAATGTTTTGAAGCACCAATAATCAATGGAGAGAAAAAAGCCTATTTTAGCAAAGTACTTTACAACATGTTCAACAAGGAAGTCAGGGAGAAAGTGAAGAAGAAACTACAATCCCAAAATGGATCCAATGCATCCTAGGACAAGGCATTCAAGTCCCAACTAGATCACACCTTATGTTAAAGTTAGTTGCCTGCAGCACTGTACTTTATATCCTTTATTTAATCTGTAAAGTTCCACCACAGGTCAGTATTGTCCTCACTGAAGATCCACTTTTCTCAGCATCCAAATAACAGTAACCTAAGTTTCAGTTTCATTATTCACTTGTGGAACAGGATAACTTCAGTCAATCTTAATTACCTGTTTCTTAACTTAATTTCTTAATATTCCTGCATCTTTTGGCTAAAAGGTTAATATTCCTTTTGAAGTTATTAGATGTATATTCTTTGGTCCAATTAGATTGGTTAGGTAATCTAGAATCCGATGTGTAATTGTTTTCCCTTAGGCCATGTCATCCATGAACATAATCTAGATATTAATTTTATGTGTAAAACATTAAACTCCATCATATTCACTTTCAACTATATCTTAGGTGAGTCACAATCTTGTTCCCAAAAATTGCCTTTCTTGACTCTACTCAGGCCACCCACAATTAACATTTCTCACTGGTTCAAACTAGATACCTGACCAAAATTTGCTCATATATAAGATGGGTTACACTCCTCTCATCCTTTGTGGTCAGTTCCAACCAGCAGTTCATATCTGTTTAAATAAATCTATCCATTGTTTAGCCTTTAAATTAAATTAGATTTGGTTTTCTAGTATTATGGCACATCCTGATTAATTCTTTTCTGTTAAGCAAAGTATTAAGATTCCATGTATTTATTCCAGTATATCTAATTTTTTAATAGGCCCTTACTTATGAATTTTTGAAAATTGGAGAAATAATGAGCAAGTCATCTTGCATAGACTGCAACCTGCCTTAAATTTCTTAAAGAATTACAAATTATTTGTTACAGAAAAACAATATGTAATTTTTTAAGAAAATAAAAGCAGACTACACCACTCCATGCAGGTTGTTGAAGTGCTTATCATTTCACCAATTTGCATTTCTTGATATACCTGTGCACCATGCCACTAAAAGAATATTTAACAATTTTTACTCTTTATGTCATCAAATTTGTTTGTAGTAAGTTTGAAAACAAATCTTGATAACATAAAACATTTTTAATTTTTACTTAATAAAGTTTTTAATTTAAAATAAGTGTGATCTGATGGCAACCATTTTTTTATATCCAGGCTAATACCTTTTCATCAGTAATATCATTAGTATTAGCATTAGCAGTGGTAAATGATGCAAGAAAGCAAGCTTATACAGCAAAAAAAAAAAAAAAAAAAAAACAATATCTCACATTTCACCTATTCATTCCTTCTGATAGTTTGTCCAGCTAGTTCTTCCTTGAATTTATTTAAACTATCAGCTTTCACAACAATAGATGGAAGTTTGTTCCAGCAATCAACCACCCACTGGCTAAACGCAAACTCTGCACATCTATTCTGCAAACGTCCTTCCTCAATTTCGGAGAAATACACCCTGATCTGCCACTTCCACCCGAGCCAGTAATCACAAGATGGGGATATGACTGGACACTGTCAGATTACAGTAATAGTGTCATATTACAGTAATCAAGGAGATTAGTTACTGTTTTAAATAAAACTTAAACATGTTGTATTTAAAGATATGAATAATTTTATTTTTATTTACAAGTAATTGACAACTTGGTACCTGAGTAAGCTAAATCCATATCTGAAGCACATGAAATTTTTGCTAAGGAAAAGGTATCCCAAGATGTTGCTTATATTGATAGTAATTTCTCTTCCCTATCTTCCTCGATTAATAAACTGGAGGCAAAAGATATGCCTCTAATTAAGGCTATAGAGATCATTCAAAAACCAGGACAAGATGAAACAAGTTCTGGGGGAGATCAGAAAAAAAAATTGTTAATAAACTAGATGTAGTTTTGGCTTATCCCACCATAGGCAAAATTTCCCAAGTTTTAGAGGGTAGGGCTGTTGAGGGACTTCCTCTAGCTTCCGATGTCATTAAGGCATTTAATTTTGCCCCAATCACATCTTGTGATGTTAAGAGGTCCTTCTCTGCTCACAAGTGAATATTAGCAGATGATAGAAGGAGATAACTCCAAAACATTTGGAGTGGACACATGTATCGCAATGCTATGGAATAGCAACTTAAGTGTTAGTAGCCTTCTACCGTAGTCTATACATTTTGGTTTTTATATGTTTAAAAAATTTTATTTTAATGTTTATACTTAAAAAATAAAACTTGCAAATTGTGATATTTTCATTATATTGCTTGTTAGAAATTTGTATAACAAGTCATTGTAGAACTTGAAAAGAATACATAAAGAAAATATTATCATTTATACGATATGTAAAGGTAAATTATTTTGTCATATTTGGTTAAATTTATTGACATTTTCATCATGTTTTGACATTTTTAAGGCCATAAAAATCCAAGCCCTAATTATCACTATACTGTCTGCACACTAATTTTTGTTTCTTTTTTTCGGGCTCGTCACTTTCAGTACTTGCACTCATGGACGGAATACTCCTTACGAGAAACTTAATTGTTAAAAGAAGAAAATAGTAAAATCAACATTATTATGGCTCATGATCACAGTTTTCTGACTATTTCAGAGCACAGCTGTGAGGAAACTGAAAGTAATAGAGGCGGGACCAATTCTCTTCGAATGGAGGAAGGGGCACATCTCTCACTTTAAAATATAATCTTATAACAAAGGGTGGGTGCATCGGCACAGAAACAAAGTAATCAAGTTGAAGTAGCACGGACAAACAGGAGCAAATATCAAAACAAGACAATAAAATAAAAAAAGACAGGGGATGTTTTGTTAATCCCTACACAAAGGAACACCACGTACATATCTAACTTTAACAAGCGGCATCTTATTTCAGCATGCGCAGTGACAAAATAAGAAATATTGGAAGGGCAAACACACAAATAACTTTAGAAAACACGTTGGATACTCATGCAAAAATAATTTACTGTCCCACACGTACAACATTGTGTTTCAGTAAAAAAAAATGGCATATTGTAAAATATAACAATGAGTAGCATTGCAAGCATATATAAAAATTATAATTGGGAGTAAATAATTTAAAGTTAATTTCTTACAATTGGTAAAAGTTCTCAATTGTCAATTTCTAATCATAATATGTATAGTATTATTTATAGGTATACAGCACACCTGTAATCTTCTGATGGCACACCGGTTGTGGAACACTGCTTTAATAGAGGGCCACAAAATTGCATTACATTCATGGTTCTCTTCTCAAGGCATAATATTAGGCTTCTTTGAGCTAACTGATAATTTAATTGCATATCAGATGTACACTTACAGGAACTCCTTGACTTACGTGCTTAATTGGATTTTTTTCATGTACGTAAGTCGGTTTTGTACGAGAGTCCAACTTCGGTATTGTACATACAAAATACATGTACAGTACAGTACAACGCACTGAGATTATAACCCCCAACAACTTCATCATGTACAGCATTTTACGAGTTGTAACCGAGTTAAATGAAGCCGAATAAAAAACATACAATTAATAATAATGTAGAGTACAGTATTTATTCAAAACTAATTTAATCTAAATATGATACGTAATTTAATTTAATCTACAATCAAATCACTTTACGACGGACTCTCCAAATAAAATATACTATACGTTCACTATACGATATGTAGTAAGCGCCGGTCATTGTGATTACATTTGCGAATTGACTTTTAATTGTGTTAAACGGCTATTCTAGAAAGCAAGTGGTAGCCGAGTGGTCAGGAGCGCGAGTGCAGTAGAACACCACGCTCCTTTGAGTACACCGGGGTTCAAGCCCCTGACTGTTAAATATGGTCGATCTGCTAACCTGCACTGCACCAGCAGGCCAGATTATGGTCCATTTACCTAATAAGTGAAAATAGGAGACACATTATACACAGGCTATAAAAGTAAAGATATAGAGCACAAATTTACACTTTACTTCCTCCAATTAACAAAATTAAATGATGCATTAAAATCAGAAGAATATTTCCCACAGATTAGCAAAATAAAAATAAACTTACGCTTACGTGCATAGCTTAATTGATATGTACTGTAATATGTACATATTAACTAGGTGATGTTTCTGTTCACTAACATTTGGGGGGGGGGGGTAAATTTAAAACAGTAAAAAAGATAAGCAATCAATAACAAAGAACACGACACGCTCAAATTGCAACTAACATGATACGCGCAAGTGAGATACATTGTTACTCCGTATCTCACTTGCAACTAACATGATACATACAAGTGAGATATGGAGTAACAACTTTAAGAAGCTCAAAAAATAGGAATGAAGAGAAGGTTCTGAAAATTTATTTGTTTTTTATATGATTTGAAGATTTCAGTGAAGGAGAAGCACATTTCACCATAATAATGTAAAACTCTACAGAATTCCGGCTATCAGTATCAGCAAATGCAATAAGATCGAGTTTGCTACCCGTTTTTAATAGATTGCGCACTAACAGAAAAGCCCAATAAACCGGAAACTGATTATTGTTTTATGGTAGTGATCTCCAGAAATCTGCTTTAGAAAAATATCATGAAGGCGTTCAAAATTGATTCTTATAACCAAACATAGCAACGGCTTCGTGCTTTGTACGTATCTGCAAGTTGTACGTAAGTAGAGGAGTGCCTGTACATAACATTTACACGACAACTTTACTTTTTTTATATTATAATGACTTAGCATTAGCATAGGTACAGGCAGTTCTCGCTTTACGAGTTTTTACTTTATGAGTTCCCGGGTTTACAAGGGTTTTTTTTTTTTTTTTTTTTTTTTCCAAAGTATCAAGTATCAACAAAATCGAAAATATGAACATTTGCACAAAATGAATGCCAAACATTCATAAATACCACATTTCAAACCACGCACACATAGCTATACAATACAGTGTACCCAGCTTTACGATATTAATCTGTTCCAGAGACACCATCGTATCGTGAAAATATCGTAACATAAACCCAATAACAGATTGTTTTTTAGTGATTCGTTCCACGACCTCGGAAGTTGAAATTTTCATTATATAACTCTCTAAAAGGTCGTTTTTATAGTGCAAATTGTATTAGTTACCAATTAAAATCACTAAAATGCACTACACTTTCATCATTATCATATGTTCTGTTATCAGAACCAATTTTGAATGCATTTGTGACATTTTCCTAAATTTCTGGAAGTCACTACTATAAAACAATAAAAACAATTGGCACTTTCCGGTTTACTGGTCTTTTCTGTTAGTGCAAGCAATTATAAACGGGTAGTAAACTCAATGTTATTGCATTTTCGAAAATACCAATAGCTGGAATTGTGTGGTTTTTTGCATTATTATGGTGAAATGTACCCCTTTACTGAAATCTTCAATCACATAAAAAACATAAATAAATTTTCAGAATTTTCTCTTCATTCCTTTTTTTTTTTAAAGATTCGTAAACTTGTTACTCCGCGCAAATTGTGTTAGTTGCAGTTTGTGCGTTCCGTTCAAAAACTGCTTATGCATCTATTGAAATTTATAAAGAAAATAGAAGATTATCTTGGAAACAAATGCCTCTTGGAGAATTTCTGAAGAAGAAGACTCCTTGGGCAACAAACCAACGAGTGCCAAGCCAATAATGAGTGAGCAATGAGTGTGCATCTAGCCGATGATGAAGAATAAACATTCTTTAAAATTTGTAAGTCATAAATAATTTCTTTATTATTATAATTTGCTTGATTTTACAGGCTACATTTTAATTTCTTTGAATAAATCAATCATTGTTTAAACGTTAACTAATTAGCTAACTAATTTCATTGTTGAGAACATAACCCCTATTTTTAACATTAGGTCTATGGAATTTAATTCCAGCTTTACGAGTTTTCGCTTTACACGCGTGTACTAGGAACGAATTAACTCATAAAGTCGAGAACTATCTATATATAATAACACGAAGGTGTTCAAAATTCATTCTTATAACCAAACATAGCAACAGCTTTGTACATATCTGCATGTTGTAAGTCATTTGTACGTAAGTAGAGGAGTCCTTGTACATAACATTTACATGACAACTTTACTTTTTTATATTATCATGACTTAGCATTAGCATAGATATATGATGCAAGAAAGCAAGATTATATATCACATCAGCAAAAAAAAAAAAAAAAAAACATTCCCATGTCACCCTTCCATTCATTCATTCCAAATGTTTGTCTAGTTCTGCCTTGAATTAATTTAAGCTGTCAACTTCTACAAAGACAGTTTGTTCCAGCAATCAACCAGCCACTGGCTAAAGGCAAATTTATTTCCACACATCTATTCTACAACTGCATTTCCTCAATCTGAATTTATGTCCCCTCAAGCAATTAATCTGGGCAAGAGGAAGAATCCCATCAACATTGAGCTTGCTCAAACCATTCAAGGCCTGATACACTTCAATCGGATCACCTCGCAAAATATTTTTCTGTAATTCTTTCTTTCTCTGTCCCTCCAGACTTTAAGATGGTGTTCAGCAAATCTAAACCCATCTTCTTGTGGATTGATGTGGTAACACTTCAATAAATATCTTAAAACAAAGTGTTTTTCATTTTAATCTAATTTTTATTAAGTAATTCTAAAAATCCAAAGTATTTTTCCTATCACATACAGCTTTTTTACACACAGTTAAAAATGTTTTCTTGGATACACAGTCCATGTATAATTACTTAAAACAGCATTTCCCAAACAGGGGTACACAGATCCCTGGGGATAAGTAGACCAGTTCCAGGGTATCTGCAAAAATTCACCTCTCTGGAACTGGTCAAATTATTCATTCTATGTATAGCAAATTGATGAGAAATAAAGTTATTATTATATATTTATATAAAAATAAGAATAAAGTTGAGTTGTTTTAAACATGAACCTTTGAATTTTCTTTTCAGAAAACCCAGTGTTCATACATATACACACACACAGAAGCACATGCAAATATATATATATATATATATATTTTTATTTTTATAAAAAATTTTATTTTTTTATTTTTGAAGGGGTCCGTAAATTTTTTTGATTTTTCAAAGTGTCTGTAGATCTCAGTAGTTTGGGAACTATCTAGACAAGACTTCAATTATCGCTCGGACACAGCATGGTTTTGTTAAGGGAAAGTCTTACCAGACCAATTTTATTGGATACTATGATGCAGTCACAAAAGAACTGGATGCAGGGAATAACTTTGGTATTATATACTTGGATCTTAGAAAGGCTTTTGATACTGTTGCACATGGAAGACTGCTGCACAAATTGGAGCAGTGTGGCATTGGAGGCAAGTTGCTGCTATGGATGGAGGGGTGGTTGAGGGGGAGAAGACAGAGAGTGATAATCAATGGACACTGCGTGGAATAATGTTATTGGTGGAGTCCCTCAGGGTTCAGTGTTGGGTCCATTATTGTTTTCTGTGTTTATGAATGATATTGGTGATGGTATATTGGGGATATACCATCACCAATATATCAAGGACACTACTGACACTATGCTGCTGCAACAGGATCTGGAAAGGTTGAGCAGATGGGCTGAGAGGTGGCAAATGAAGTTTAACATTGACAAATGTAAAGTACTACATATGGGAAACAGCAACCACAGAGCAACGTATCAACTCTGTGGTACTACACTGACAGTGGTAGAGAATGAAAAGGACCTGGGGGTAATTGTGGAGGCAGATATGAAGTTCTCTGAGTAGTGCAGACGGGCTATAAGAGTAGCTCATGGTGTCTTGTCAATGATATACAGGAATTTTTCTAGCAGGGATAATGAGGTGATTATTCCCTTGTATAAGGTAATGATACAAGGTCAGGCCACACCTTGAGTACTGTATACAGGTCTGGAGGCCTCATTTCAAGAAGGATATAGAGCTGCTGGAACGAGTACAGAGAAGGGCAACAAGATTAGTGAATGGAGAAAGGATTGCTCTTGCGAAGAAAGGCTTAAGTTTTGCAAATTACAGTGTCTGGAGACTAGGCACCGGTGAGGTGATCTGATTGAGGTGTATAAAGCCTTGAATGGTTTGGGCATGCTCAATGCTCATGGGATTCTGCCTCTTGCTCAGAATAATCACCTGAAGGGGCATAAATTCAAATTGAGGAGAGACAGATGTAAGATATACATGCGGAAATTTGTCTTTAACCAGCAGGTAGTTGGTTGATGGAACAGACTTCCATCTTTTGTCGTGGAAGTTGATAGCCTAAATAAATTTAAGGCTCAGCTGGACAGGTATTTTGAATGAACGGAGGGGTGAAGTGGAAGTGGTTTTTTTTTTTTAGCTGATGTGCATAAGCTTGCTTTCTTGCATCATATGCCTCTACTAATGCTAATGCTAACCACTGACTTAAAAGATGTGTAGTAAGCATTAAAATAAAGTAAACCAAAATATAACAGCATCTAATGAAAGCAGAACTAGAAGCAGCTGTTTTGCCAAATATCTCATTCGTAGTATCCATTTGCTAGCCAATATGCCATTATTAGTATAAAATTACCTCAACCATTGGGCAATGGCCTATAACAATCTGACCAATGCATATATTACATGTATATTGTAAATTTACTTATTAAGAGACCTGACTCAATTTTGGATATCATCAGCCAGTAAACCTAGAATAATACCCAAACAGTGCAGCTTGTTGATGAGGTACACAATACCAATCGATATTAAGACTGTATTGCCCTTGGGATAGTTGCTAGACAACAAGTTGAGTTTGATTAGTAAATTCTCAGCATATACATTGAAAGTCTGAAATAACAAATGCAAAAATATCATAAAGATATTCATTTTAATGGATTTTTGCAATATTTAAATTAAATTGGTCTTATATCTCACAAAAAGGATTCTTCTGCTCCTATGCTTATCTTTAGTGACACTCCGATTTCTAGGCAAAATTATATCTCTTTTGGGGATTACTCTAACTTCTAATCTCTCTTGGCACAAGCACATTACAAATATTGCTTCCTCTGCATCTAAAAAACTTGGTTTTCTCTTTCGCTCTCGCCGTTACTTTTCTTCCAAACAGCTGCTCACTCTGTATAAATCGCAAATCCGCCCTGCCATGGAATATTGTTCCCACATCTGGGGTGGTGCCCCCAAAACCTCTCTCAGGCTCCTTGATTCCATTCAGAAGAGGGCAGTTAGGTTAATTAATGATTCATCTCTAATGAATTAATGAGTCTTTCCACTCGCTTTCTCATAGATGTACTGTTTCTGCTGCATGCCTCTTCTACAGATACTTCCATGGGCACTGTTCTTCTGAATTTGCTTCCATAATTCCCGCTCTCTCTTTCAAAACAGTCCGAACACGTGCCGCCACCAGCCAACATCCATTTACTGTCCAACTTCAAATCCACAGAACCAACTTTTCATCTTCCTCATTTATTCATTCAACTGCCGTTTTCTGGAACAACCTTCCTTCATACGTATTTCCTGAAAATTACAATCTACAGAAGTTCAAGTCCAATGTCAACAAATATCTTCTTTCGTCCTCTCAACCTAAAATCCAAGCATGGTACTAAGTACTATAGGTTCTAATACCTCTCGTGTTTGGAGTTCACATAAAAAAAAAAAAAAATTGGTCTGTACAGATTTTGATGTTTTTAAACCCATGTTTCTGGGTGTAATTTTAGTGCTAATTCTAAAAATCAAAACACTTTTTTTTTACCTATCACGTACAGCTTTTTTACAAACAGTAAAATTCTGCTTATAATAATAGACAATACTTATGTAAGGTCTAGGATGAAAGTTGTTGGGTAGAATACCAATTCTGGGAAGAAAGCAAAGTAAAGTGAAGTAAAATGGAACATCACAGCAAACTTTGTCAGGTGACCACAACTATGATGACCACTGGAGCCATAAGGTTTTATACATTCCTGTCAGTGAGAGTAGATCAAAACATAAAATTAAGAAAAACCAAACAAAAATCAAAGTACTATGATTTTAGAATACGCATAAGAAAAAACAGTGATCCAAATGCTATGGACCACATGTTGATATATTAACAGATAAGATATTAAAACATAAATAGCAATTTAAATTACTAGTTATGAATTAAACGAATTTTAAATTTTATAACTTTCATATACCCATATACATACAGACATGCACTAAACAAATTCTAATTAAATGAATAACATTAGTAAATTAATCAGAGGAGTTTACCTCAATATAGTACGTGGAACACTTCCGTATGAAACCCTCCAGAAATTAAAACGGAAAAAACGAAAAAATCGACAACTTACCGGTACATTAAAGTAAAATATAAATAATTAAAGTAAAATATAAATAATTAAATAATCAATTTAACACAATTCAAAATCAATTCAAAACAATAAAATTCAAATTAACGCAATTAAAAGAATCTAACGAAAATATTCAAAACGATTTTCCTTCCTGAAGCTGACAATGCTTTTCGACCGACTGTTGTGATCACAGGAATGAAAATTCAGCTTCAGGAAGGAAAATCGTTTTGAATATTTTCGTTAGATTCTTTTAATTGCGTTAATTTGAATTTTATTGTTTTGAATTGATTTTGAATTGTGTTAAATTGATTATTTAATTATTTATATTTTACTTTAATGTACCGGTAAGTTGTCGATTTTTTCGTTTTTTTCCGTTTTAATTTCTGGAGGGTTTCATACGGAAGTGTTCCACGTACTATATTGAGGTAAACTCCTCTGATTAATTTACTAATATTATTATCAACGTAGAACATATTGAGTATTACAGCTCTGATTCATACTATCCAATTAAATGAATAACAAAAGAAAGAAAATAGAATGATAAATTAGGAAAAGAAAAAAATATATTAGTAAGACACATCAGTGGCCGAAAATCATCACCTACTGTATTATTGCTAAAAAACACAAAAAATAGAATATATAAATTAGGAAATAGGAGCGGAAATTCTTTTCTAAATTTTTTCTTTTTGTTTTTTTTGTTATCCATTTAATTAAAAAAAATTTTTTAATGTACATCGTATGGTTCAGCAGTGCGCTGAAATGCCACCTGTAGCCTACTTCCTTTTTTGCATTGTCATTTAAGCTTTCTGTCATTGGCTCAGTACAGTTTTGTAAATATTCTTATCTGTTATGTTATACTTTTAAACTGCATAAGGGTGACTAATACTCACTCAAATCTGTTTCTTTGGCAGGCGGATTAGCAAACAGTACATTGTTAAGTATTTTTTTTGTCTGTGTTTTTTGAAAATTCTTCTGGTTTCTAGAACATATTATAGAAATGGAATGATTATAAAAAAGGAGCCAGAGCAATATTCATCCACTTTTTTTTTTTTTTTTTAAGGTGCGTGTGCCGGGAACTTGATTTCTTGTTATATATGCATTTGGGTGTATCAATATCCTAACACTTTTAATTATGAATAGTGCTGAGAGACTTCATAAAAAAAAAAAAAAAAAAAAGGATTAAATCTGCAGCAAAAATTTTTAAAAGAAACCAACTCCCAATAAAAAAAATAATAATTCTTGTAATTTGAAATATTTGGTGATATTGCTATTATTGCAGCCAACTTATAGTTGTTATTTATATGCATCACATGAATATATCACTATTCAACCTTGGAACTAAATGTAGGTTACAATGTTTTAATTGTTAAATAACTCAGTTTATTAATGTTTGATGGAAAAGTATCCACTATAGAAAATAATATTCCATCTTGGTCATGTTTTAATAACTCATAATTGCAAAATGACTGTATTCACTAGCCAAGCATTATGTAAGATTTTATGCATACAGACAGGACTTGTGTCCTGAGGATGTTCACAATGACCCAAGAAATGTGCATCTATCAATCTCTCAAAGAGTTGCAAAAGTTAAAGAAACTGTGGCAAGAGATTGTCATTTGACCCTCAAATGATGGCAGAGGAGTTGGATAAGACTAAAGAGATGATTTTTCAAATTTTGTGTGAAGATTCAGGGAAAAGAAAGGTCTGGGCAAAATTTGTGCCACAACAGCCAAGCAGAAGCAATGAAGGTATCATCATGCAAAGATTTCATTCAGACTTGTCAAAACAGTCCTAATTTCCTCTACTCTGTTGTCACTGGAGATGAGTGTTTCAGTAATACTCAAATACAAAGTGTCAGAGCATGCAGCAGATTTCAAAATCATCACCAAAGCCAAAACGTTTCATTTACAGAAGTAAATAAATAAATAAATTTTCTGTTTATATTCGGGGATGATCACACAGTCAGAGGAGTTCACAAGGTAGAGATAATACAAGAAACAGCACCATATTCAGTAGTCACAGGCTTGAACCCAGGTCACTAAAGGCACATGTACTTATGCACCCGCGAGCCTGACCATTCGGCTACGGAGGCCTAATTCGAGGATCAAGATGATGCTGATCGAGTTTTTCAACAAACAGGGTGGGATTCACAAGATCTGTACCTGAAGGGGAGAGAAAGTCAATGCTGCATTCTACGTATGAGTGTTTAAAAGACTGTTGAAGCACATTTCCCAGGTGAGCCTGCAATTTTGAGAGAAAGGCAGCTGGTTATTGTTGCATGACAATGTCCCCACCCATTCCGCAAGTGTTGGGAAGACATATCTCAGAAAAAAAATTCACTGTACAGAACAACCATCCTCTCTAACACCAGTGGTATTAGAGAGGATGGTTGATCACCTTCTTCGTCTTTCCAAAGCTGAAAACTGTCCTCAAAGGAAAGAGATTTCAGGATGTTGAGAACATAAAGAAAAATGTAACTACCAAACTGAATGCCATCTCTTTAGATTCTTTTACCGACTCTTTTCAGAAACTTGTACAATGGCATAATAAGTGCATTCAATCAGGTGATGAAAACCTTGAATAAAAATAAAACCATTTTTGGGTTCCTTCAATTTGTGTTCCTTTTATTTCACCAGTTCAAGAACTTCATATGTATGCAAATATGTATGCCTCATATGTATGCAAACATGCCAAAAAACAAATATTATTGAGTATCCTCATGTAGCAGGAGGAGGCATGACGCAAATAACTGCACATTCATAGCCAGCTTTTCTGTGAATAGCCATTTCTTTTCACTGAAGAGTAACTCAACTTTACTCTTGCATTCTTACTCTTTCTAAACAGCAACAAACTTAAATTGAAAAAGAATGTTTGCAAGATGGATGTGTGAAAATTTGCTTTCAGATAGAGAGCAAATTGATTGTTGAAACAAACCACCATCTGGTGTTGGTTGTGGAAGTGGGTAGTTTGAAACATAATATGGAGGTACGCTAGCTTGTTAAAAATATACCAACGTATCAACAAGCAAGTATCTGACTTTTGGTACAGCATAATCCCTCAACATATTCAGATAATTTTTTCCATTAACACTGAATCGTAAGGGCAAATTACTCCATGTGAACAGAGCCCCATCCAAACAGTAATGCCTGGTAGACTGACATCTTTCTGTAGAATGATGTGCGCATTTTCAGTGGCCCAGTAAACACGATTGTGACGATTTATATGGCCATTCATTTTAAATGCGGCCTCATATGACCACACAACTGTATCCTGAAAAGCAAGACTCTCACCATTTTTTTTTAATATACTGCTCACAAAATTGCGCTCGTCGATCCAGATCATCTTCCTGGATTGCATGCACTAATCAAGGTATTTAAAGGACTTAAAGTTTAATTCCTTCATCATTCTAAAACCACTTGTATGGTTTAAACTTAGCTCTTGTGAACACCATCTTGATTTTCTTGGTTGCATTTCTTACAGCTTCAATGTTTTCATTACTTCTTGATGTAATCAAGAAGCCTATGATAGATATAAGCTGGTCTGTAACCAAGTCAAAATGGAGGTTAGGCAGGCAAAGGCACATTACAAGAAATCTTTGGCAAAGGATGCAAAGAAAAACAGCAAAGAATTCTTTACTTATGTAAACTCTAGAAGGAAGGGGGTGAATCAGATTGGTCCCTTGATATTGATGGTTCAACTGTTGATGATCCTGCTCAGGTAGCTAACAAACTAAATGGATATTTTTGCGTCTACATCCACACATGAGAAGTTATTCAAGGAGGGGAATGCCAGAGGTTTATTAAACTCTGGCAGTAAGTTAGATAATCTTGTAATAACTGAGAGTAAAGTGGAAGAGAAATTGTTGAAGATAAACATAAGAAAGGCACCTTGAGTGGTGGAATCTATCCAGTTATATTAAAGGAGGCAGCAAAGGAAGAAAGCGAACCCTTAACCATAATTATGAGAGCTTCCTTGGACTCGGGGGGGGGGGGGGGGACCCATGGACTGGGGATGTGCAAACATGACCCCAATCCACAAAGGAGGATCAAAGGGAGACACAGGTAATTACAGACCTGTGTCTCCCTTTGAAGAGAAATTAATGAAAGTACTGGTTAAAGAAGCATTTCAGGATCCTCTAGACAAGACTTAAGTTATAGCTTGGGCACAGCATGGGTTTGTTAAGCGGAAGTCTTGTCTGACTAATTTGACTTGATACTATGATGTGGTCACAAAAGAACTGGATGCAAAAAATAATTTTGATATCATATATTTGGATCTTAGAAAGGCTTTTGATACCGCTGCACATGGAAGACTGCTGCACAAATTGGAGCAGTGTGGCATTGGAGGCAAATTGCTGCTATGGATAAAGGGATGGTTAAGTGGGAGAAGACAGATTGGAAATCAATGGACACTGCTCTTCGTGGACTAATGTTATTAATAGAATCCCCCAGGGTTCAGTGTTGGGTCCATTGTTGGTTTATGTATTTATTAATGATATTGATGATGGTATATCAGGCTTAATGTCCAAGTTTGCAGATGATACGAAGGTCAACAGGGTTGTTACTGAAACTAATGACAGTACGCTGCTGCAAAAGGATCTAAAAAAGTTGAGCAGGTGGGCTGAGAGGTGGCAACTGAAGTTTAACATTGACAAATGTAAATTATTGCATATGGGAAGCAGTAACCCCAGAGTAATGTAGCAACTGTGTGGTACTATGCTGACAGTGGTAGAGAGTGAAAAGGACCTGGGGTAATTGTGCAGGCAGATATGAAGTTTTCTGAGCAGTGCAGACATTCTGCAAGAGTAGCTCATGGTGTCTTGTCAGGAATTTTTCTAGCAGGGATAAGGAGTGATTATCCCCTTGTATAAGGAAATGGTCAGGCCACACCTTGAGTACTGTATACAGGTCTGGAGGCCTCATTTTAAGAAGGATATAGAGCTGTTAGAACAAGTACAAAGAGGGGGAACAAGATTAGTGAATTTTGCCAGATGGTTTGGCACAAACGGTTGCTCTTACGAAGAAATGCTTAAGTTCTGCAAATTACAGTGTCTGCAGGGGCGGACTTTGGCCTAGGCAAATGCCTAGGGCCCATAAAACAGTTTTATTATACATTTTTTCGTTATTTTATTTTAAATAAATTTATAATATTCTGCTTGTCTCGCGATGATCAATCAAAGCGTCTTTATATGCTGCACTATCTGGTGATTGCTGTTGTTGTTTTTGGAGATTTTATGGTGCAACGGCAGCTAAAGGCCAATATGCACCAAACAATGGTAGGAATTACCAGGTGTCCTTAAAAGTAAGATATGTATTTCATGGGATTTAAACACTATATTCTGTGATAGCATTTTATCCTTTTTAAAAAAGTAAAAACTGCATCAATGTCAGACCTTTCATCTAAAATAAAATTTTTGTAAAGTTGGTACGATCTGGGCTGCATGGTTTGATAAGAAGGTGGTTTGCCGCACTCCATTATAGAGAGGGCAAACTATGATACGCTGGACTATTACTTGAGCATGGCAGTCGGACAGAAAGGCGGATCTGAGGAAGAAAGAAGATAAAAATGAGTAAGGTGTGTATGTCCTTCAAAATCTTGCAAGTGTAAATATTTCTTTTTGGTTTGAGTGGGAACTAAATGGCCACGACTGGAGATTAGGTTTAATCTGAAGGAGTTTGTTGCCTTCTTGGTTTTGCCAGTGATCCATACTTTGCCTTATTATAAGACTTTTATAGTCAGTGAAAGGGATTTTGAAAGAAGCATCAACTCGTTCCACAGTAGATTTGGCTGCTTGGTCAGCACTCTCATTGCCAGGTATGCCAACATGGCTAGAGACCCAACAAAATTTTACTACTTTCATGTCCTTAGCTAAGTCAGTCAGCAAGTTATGAATATTACCAAGTAGGTAGTTGAGATGTTTTCTTGGTTTCTGTAAAGTGAGAAGGGCACTGAGGGAGTCGGTAAAAATAACGCTATGGGTAAACTGATGCAATTTTATAGATTCCAGGGCAATTTGTATGGCATGTAGTTCACCAGTAAAGATGCTGCATTCTAAAGATAACTGACTGGAGATTGTGGACAATGACAGAATAATGGCAGACCGACATGATGGTCAGTTTTGGAGCCATCAGTGTATTATCTGGGTATAAGATTCATATTTTTCAATCAGAGATTTCTTAAGCTGTTTTATATTCTGTGAAGAAAGTATTTTCCCCCATTCTTGCAGGAACAGATCACATGCTGCAGGACAGAGAGCCCATGGAGGAGCAGTGAAACTAGTGGTGGCTAATTTAGAAAGGTCTAGCTGCCAATTATTGAATAATGAGTGAAGACTTATGCCATCAGGTTGATTTATTGATGGATAAATGGCATAAAAGTTCTCCCAATCTGGAGTAAATAAATGTTTCCACGCTGGATGGAGGAGTTGACTTTTGATTTTGACTGCATAATTTAACAGTAAAATTTGTCTTCGTAAAGAAAGTGTAGCATCCTGAGTTTCAGGGTAAAGGCTCTTGACTGGAGATGTGTGGTAGGCTTCAAGAGCAATGTGCAGGCCACTGTGGTGAATAGGGTCTAAAAACCTTAAGATGCTGGGTCTAGCAGAGTTGTAAACTGGAGATCCATAGTCTAATTGTCATCTTATGATAGCATGATATAAATGAAGTGTATGATGGTCAGCACCACATGATGTAGCTGATAATACTCTCAATATGTTTAATTTCATTAAAGGTCAATTTTTTATCTAAGATTAAGCCAAGAAATTGGATAGTAGGCACAACAGGTATGTCATAGTTATCCAGCTTCAGAATTGGGTCAGGATGGAGATTACATCTTCTAGAAGTGAACTGCAACAGTTTTTTCAGGTGATATGCAAAAACTGTTATCTGCAACCCATATCATAATCTTGTTAAGAGCACCTTGAAGTTGTCTCTCAATCATTCTTATGTTTTGGAAGTGACAAGATATACTCAAGTCATCTGCATATAGAGTAGTAAATACAGTGGGTGGAATGATCTTTGACACAGAGTTGATTTTTATAATGAATAGCGTGGCACTTAAAACTGAACCCAGTGGAACACCTTCTTGAATGAAATTATGAGAGATATGAGAGAGGGTGGATTGAATGTGCACCAGGAATGACCGCTGTTTCAGAAAATTCTGTATGAACTGTGGCATATTGCCCCTGAAACCTAGGGTAGAGATCACGAAGAATTCCATAACGCCAAGCTGTATCAAAAGCTTTCTCGATGTCTAAATAAACTGTAGTCAGATGTTCCTTCCTTACAAAAGCACTACGAATCTGATTTTCCATTTGAGTCAAGAGGTCTAAAGTTGATCTACCTGTATGAAATCTACACTGCGAAGGACTGATAAAGTTATATTTGTTCAGCAACCAGGTGAGGCCAGTAATGAATCCACGTCATTACCGGCCTATTGCCCATACAGCTGGTGAGGGAAATAGGCCAGTAATGATGTTGATTCATTGAGTCTTTGCCAGGTTTTAATAATGCTATGACATATGCATGTCTCCAGGTATCGGGGAAAGCATTGTTCTGTAAAAATTCAATTATATAACAGCAGTAAGACATGAAGTGACTCTTTGCTCAGCTCTTTTAACATGGAATAGTGAACTCCATCACCAGCAGCACTAGGTCTTGCTCTGTTAAGAGCAAGTCTTATTTCAATTAATGTAAAGGGACAGTTGTCTGATTGATGGTGGTTAGTTCCAAAATGTAACTTCTGTTTTTCAGCAAGGGACTTTAATTTCTGGAATTCCGATGGGTATGAGGATACGGCAGAGGTTTGAGAAAAAGACTCTCTGAGAGTGTTAGCTATGTCCTGAGGCAGTGAAACGTCATTGCCATTTACATTCAGCATTGACAGATGTGAAGGAGGATATTTGTTATCCATTTTCCTAATATTTTTCCAGATAGTTTTTGTTTTGGTGGTCCTCGTAATCGTGGAAGCGAAACATTTCCATGATTCTCTTTTGCTTGACCACTATCTGGTGAATCATCATGTATAGCATGCCAGGTGCAGTATACATGCCCATTGATTAGGTAGATCTCTGTTGTACATTGGTATGAACTATTTGATTTAAGTTGGCAACTTCAATAATAGAGTTCAAATGTATTTTTATATTTAGTAATAGAAGACCTTTTTTAACCCATTAAACTGTGAACTCCATTACATTTTCTGAAAGGTGGCAACCCTAGGTGGGGACCAAAATGAGAATCTTGCCTAGGGCCTGTTGTTGTTTGTTATTTGGTTTTTACGAGCATTAGCAACTAAGGCCATATTGTTCCGGGGACATGCGGTGGTCATTCTCTGACCTTTCCACATCCTCCGTATTTGGTGGTCACTGGCTCGAACCCTGGTCTAATCAAGAAGTGTGTGCTACGCACTGCTCCTGCCCACCTGGCTATGGAGGCACCCTCTAGGGCCTGATTTTTCCTTAGTCCAGCACTGAGTGTCTGGGGACTAGGCACCTGTGAGGTGATCAGATTGAGGTATATAAAGCCTTGAACAGTTTGAGCATGCTCAATGCTGATGGGATTCTTTCTCTTGCTGAGAATAATCACCTGAGAGGGCATAAATTCAAATTGAGGAAAGACAGTTGTAGGATAGATGTGCAGATGTTTGCCTTTAGTCAGCAGATGGTGGATTGCTGGAACAAACTTCCATCTGTCGTTGTAGCAGTTGATGACTTAAATATATTCAAGATTTAAATAAACTCACTCCAACATTTGGAGTGAGTGGATGGGTGAAATGAGAGAGAGAGAGAGAGAGAGAGAGAGAGAGAGAGAGAGAGAGAGAGAGAGAGAGAGAGAGAGAGAGAGAGAGTGAGTGTGTGTGCTGATGCTATATAAGCTTGCTTTCTTGCATAATGTGCCTTTGCTAATGCCCTCTTCCTGCCACATGCTAAGCTACTGATATTCTGAATGGTTCCATGGGCCTCAAATTTATTCCACAAACGAGTAATTGTTAAACGTGTGGGTGCTTTTGTTCCAAATTGTGAAGTTTAAGAAAATTAAATTGGTGCATATTGTTCATTAAAGTATAAACTTTTAAAGTGTGTATATATAATTTTAAACTGTGTGTGTGTGTGTGTGTGTGTGTGTGTGTGTGTGTGTGTGTGTGTGTGTGTGTGTGTGTGTGTGTGTGTGTGTGTGTGTGTGTGTGTGTGTGTGAGAGAGAGAGAGAGAGAGATGTCCTTCATGAAATATTTCAAATGCAGAAAGAATACATTAAAGTATAAAAATAATCAGAAAAATATCTCATTAGATGAATATTAATTAGCACCAGTAAAATTCTGAAAAGAAAAATTTATCAACTTTATCCTACAAGATGGTGACAATAAAATAGTACAAAAGCAATGCAAATAAATTCTAATTCCTTTAATATTGGCATGTAAAAATAGCAATTTCCATATTTTCCAAAGAAGGACAATAAGGTTTTCCTTAGAGAAATGGTACCATAAAATATTCTATCTTCCTTTCCTCTGGAGAAATCCATCACTGTCATGTTATAAGCATCATGACTCAGTATGTGGATTTAGTTTAGCAACAAATTGAAACAGTATATTATCTACATCTTGCAAGATCTATGGTAGCAGCATTTTATTCAATCACAAGAGTGTTTGCAAAAATTTATGCAACAAGCTTTCTTGACTGATTCATCAATCATCAGCTTATGCACAATATACAGCAGTAACTATGCTTTTCTACATATAAAAATGTTTTACTCTTTTACTACCAAACTATCTGGCACTCAAGGTGAAATATATTACCTTGTTTGAGGCAGTAATTTTTTTCTGATTCCCAATGATCCATTCATAAAGCAGGCCTGTAGAAGATACTGGATGCACTGTTATTTTCCAACCATGCTGAACAGGTAATCTGTAAAAGTTAAAAAATAAATTTTTGGGAAAATAACATAAAATTATAAATATTAATAATAATATAATAAAAGTAACGAGAAAGTAAACTGATTTGCTTTTTGATATACTTTTATGTATACGGATGAACAGGTGTGATCTTGAACCTACATTCCCCTGCTCCAATGCGGAAAACTGTTCAAGTTTTCTAAATAGCAATTTAAAAAAAAAATTGTAGGTTTGACACATAAATGCTGCAGTCAGAAGCATGACTAAGAATTTTGATACCTTTATCAAAATATCAAAAATGCACTTTTGTTTTCATAAATTATAATATTCATTAAATTACAAAAATAATTACTGTTAATTACTATGCATAATACAGTATTTTTATATAAGAGATAGGCTTTTATAAGAATTGATTTAGATAACTACTTCATTTTATTAAAAGACAAATTCAGTTATTCTAAATTAAGTCTAACTCCATTCAGTGCTTACAACGATTTGGTGCCTATTGTTGGGGGCCACATTCACCTTACCCTAGTTACAACTTTGACTGCAAAATAGCAAATAATGAAATAATTGTTAGCATGCTAAACCTTTTAATTTTTAATAATTAGGCAGTAACTTTTATATGACAATGTTGTAAGTGGAGCTTGAATATACAGAAGAGAATACGCCAACACTCAGAGGCATATTTAGGTACAAAACCCATCTGCAATGCAGGATTTGTGAATACCATGGCTCCTTGTTATCAGACAGTGCAAGCACAACATGTAGTTATTGACTTAGATAAACTAAACCAATAACACCAACCCCTCCTCAAGGTCAGCTAGCTGTCTGAAATTTTCACCAAGGCAGTTAAGGCCAAGAGACATTGGTATTAGTACTGTAATAGTAGTAGTGTCAAAATGATGAAACAACCTTGCAGCAATAGCAAAAAAACACCTTCATTTGCCCAATCCTCTGGAGGAAAGAACATTTCTACCATTTCTAACCACCTATCCCACAACCACCATTCTCCAATTTAAATTTATGTCCCTTCATGCATGTTGTCTGAGAAAGAGTAAAGATATCATCAGCATTTAGTTAACTGACTCCAATTAAATCCTTAAACACTCCATTCAGGTCGCCTTACAGATGCCTAGTTTCCAAATGTTACAATTCACAGAATTCCAAGTCTTTCCCCACTAAGAGTATCCTTTTGTATGTGCTCCTGAGTAGCCTTGTTGCTCTTCTCTGCACATGTCCAACAGATCTACATCCTTCCTAACATGAGGTTTCCAGATGCATACAGTACTCGTGATGCATCACCTCTTTATCCCTGCTGGCAAAATTCCTCCATTTGTGCGATGCTATTATTAAATGCTACTTATTTGAAAGTAGTGCAATCTCAGAAAAATTCACTGAAAAGGTGAAGCTAATTCTGAATAAGAGTCTAAGACTAAGTTAATAACTACATGTTGCGCAAGCACAACATGTAGTTATTAACGAGATTTTTTGTTGTTGTTTTCTTTACAGGCCAGAAGAGAAATTAAAATTCAGAAATGTTCATTTGACCCAATACACACATTTTTAATCAATTAATTTGCTTTATTATTATATACTGTATATATATTTTTTATTATTATTTTTTTTTAATGTTTGCAAACACATTATTAGTTGGGATATAGGAAATGAATGCACTGATATTTTACTAACTAGAGCAAAGCCAGATTTCCTGTATGCTGCTGCACCCAGGTCAGAAGATTGTGTGGAGGAGGGGTGGGGCAATGTAGTTACTAAGAAGTAATTACATTGCCCCAGTCTTATTAAAAGCTCAGTTTTGAGCTTCAAATAAGAAATTCAAAATAAACAATAATAAACTTAAAAATTCAATGATATGAAAACGTCATTGAGAAACAAAACTTTTTTTTCTCTTTCTGTAAGATGATAGCAATAGCTAAACTCTTGAATCTCGGCCTTCACTGGGGGACAACTACAGTCACGTGAAATGCGTATAATTAGACAGCCGTAATCGCAAGTTCATGTCCGAAGAACACGTCTCGCGGCAACTGCATGACCCAGTTCGTGACGGAACGCGCCTCTACGCGTCTTTCTTCCACCGTGACAAATGAGAGGTCACTCTCATGCTCCGGCTGGTCTTACATTATCGCTGACCTCCGTGTCAGTGTGCTCTATCGACTTCTCTTGCACCTGCACTTGACAGGTGTTTGTGTAAACAGGTGTATGCTTGCTGGGAGCGCTCCGCCTTCTGCCTCCGTCGACATCAAGCGAGGCAACGGCTTCCTCCGAGCACAGCAATAACGTGGAGCTTAATTTACTGACGAATAGCTTAAAACGGAATATGCGACGCCAATGATGGTTGGCTATCTTCACAAAACACCTCCACCACCACCAAGATTATGACATGTTGATGCAAAGCTGAATAAACTGAAATTAAAATTTCACACTTCTCACCGCGTAAAATATTGGGCAAAATCCTTCGTTAGAACCAATAAACGAAGAGCTACTTAAATAAAATTAGAATAATTTATTCAGATATTTAGAAAATTCTTGTCATAAAGTATTATTATAAAGATTGGAAGGAGGAAAAAATAAGCTTTAATTCAGATGAAAAAGGGGGAAGTATGGAATATAAAAACATCGCGAGAAAGGTCAGGATGACGAACCCTATTTATAAGTACAGTTTACGCAACAGAAAACGCACTCACCGCACCGGACGACGTAGACATATGTTTCCAACGTGTATTGGTACTTGAAACTTTTAAGAGTACAAAGATTGGAAATCGTAAGATTCAGTGGGAAAGATATTAACGCCTCATTAGACAGCGGAATGATAAAAGCACACACACATAAATATTATAAATATGAGCACTAAAATATCGTTGCGATCAGACAAAATAAACAAAGCACATACATATACGAAACTAATAAAATTCAGAGTCGCTTTTAAACTTTCTCAGAAGGAATGCTTTACATTATATCGTACACCTAAGTGAAAATTTTAAAACTGCTTGGTGGAAAAGATATTAACGCCTCATTAGACAGCGAAGTGATAAAAGCACACACACACACACACACACAAATATTATAAACATGAGCACTAAAATATCGTTGCGATCAAACAAAATAAACAAAGCACACACACGCACATACGAAACAAATAAAATTCAGAGTTGCTTTAAACTTTCTCAGAAGGATGCTTTACATTATGTCATACACTTAAGTGAAAATTTTAAAAACTGCTTTACTGCTCCCTCGTTTAAAAACTACTCTGCAGTTATTTTCCGTTTTTCTCTATTTGGTGATACCACAATCACCATTTCACCGTGTCAAACGGGCACTAATTACAATAAATAAAATTAAAAAAAAAAAAAAAAAACATATTCGTGAGGGGCATCAATGCACTGGTTCCCAAACTACTAAGATCAACGGACCCTTTCAAAAATAAAAAATTTTGCGGACCCCTATATACAGTATGTTAGTTGTCTGATGGCACCAGTGGTTCCCCCATCTCCCACCCCTATATACATTTTTTTTTTTTTTCATTTATTTACACACACAATTTTATGTACATTTTCACGATATATATACAGTATAAAAAATGGTAATCAAAGTACTGTGTGTGTTCTTATATCGGGGTGGCTCCTAGGCGCTAGTCCATCTCCACCTTTGTACTCTGTTATGGTGCAGAAACTCTGCATAATGGGCCTGAAAAAGTGTAAGTGTATGTGTGTTGTTTTGTTTCTGTCAGGCTACTATGCCACCAGGGTGCAGCCAACACATGGGCAGCTGCTTCCTAGTGCCCATCCCTAGCACCGGGATGGGCACTAGTAACAACAGTCATCCTGTACCGGTGTAATTACCACCGAAAATCTTGCACCCGCCAGAGGTAGTGCAATACTGGCGGGTGCCTGAAATCCCACTCCCAGGTTCTTCATACCTGAGAGCCAGCAAAAAAAAAAAAAAAAAAAAAAAAACAACTAATAGTTATATACATTTATGATCTGAGTATCTCGACCACACTCTCCTGTTCTTAGAAGATATGTAATTTTGGTCCCGAGTCACCAGGACCAACCACTCCAAGGCTAGGGAGGATGTTCTGGCAAAACAATTGTAACAATTATATTAACATATATACATGATTTCCTAAGGTCTTAGTCTCTTTCACCACAGTCCAAATGTTCTCAGTACATTTTCTTATTTTCAAATGAAGTCACAAGTTGAACTGTCCAGTTTGATTTCGTTCAAGAAAGAAGTCAGTCCCAGTAGTCTTCTCCGTTCTGTGCCAGCATAAGTCTTAAAAAACTCTTCTTCAGGTGTTTCTCTTCTAGTTGTTGAAGACTTCTAATTATTCTCTTTTTCCCGAGAATCCTAACGTGTATGATTTGGAATTCCAATGACACTCCATATTACCTGTTGACAGGACCAGAGTCTTTTTAGGTTCCATTTATCACAAACAGACCTCTGTTCGTGTGAATCACCAGAGAGTTGGGATCACATCTTGTTTCATTGCTTCCTGTATGACTTCCTCTTCAAGCACTTACTAATTTTCAACCAGGACAGGAGTCGTCTCTGCTTCAAAGCTCGGAGTCATATCCGATTCTTCACGCTTTCGCGCAAGGCATATTTCTTCGAAGGCGTGCAGTGTCGACAGATCTCAACAGATGCAGCACAATGGTCCTGCTGATTAGATCTCCTTTAATAATATATAAACTCAAATCCTCGAGAAGTGAAATTTTTCCTCGGCCTGCAGACAAAATTAAGTGCTTTCTTTCTCGTTTTTTTTTTTTTTTTTTTTTTTTAAGTAGCATCACTTTCTTTTTTTTATGTATTTATTTATTATTATAACGTCTTTCTTTTTTTTTAGGAGCACCACTACTTTCTTTTGTTTATTTATTAAATTAATTATTTTTTTTTCAATTTAATATATTAAAAAAGCACCACTTTTTTTTAGCAGCACGACTACTTTCTTCCATTTTACTTATTTTTATTTATTTATTTATTATTATTATTTTTTAAATTTTATTTATTGATTTCATTTTTTTTATTTTTATTTATTTTTTAAATTATTATTATTTTTATTATTATTATTTTTTAAATTAATTAACTTATTTTTTATTTATTTTTTTATTATTATTATCTTTATTATTGTTATTATTATTTTATTTTTATACATGTTTTATTTTATTTTTATACATGTTTTATTTTATTTTCTTCTACTTCCTTTTTATTCATTTCGGTTACATATCCAGCACCATGGGTGATCGTTCCCCCCCCCCTCTGGAATGGGCCCCCAGAGGATCCTGACCTACCTTCTGGCAACATTAGATCAGAGTCTCTCTTGAGACAGTACGTGCTTTACATGGACTGGTTCACCTTCCCGTGATGTGGACGAGTACCCAGAATCATCTGTCCAGGTGACTGATGCTTTTGGGTAGCCAAGCGGCCAGAACAGAACACACACATACATAATACACACAAACCGACGTCACACACACATATCTGGCCCATTTGTAGTGATACTGTTCTTCACAGAGATACGAGGCGGAGTTGAACAAACGTTCTAGGAGCCGCCCTTTACATATACACATGTCCACATGTAAGTAAATCTCGCAATTGTGTGAGTAAGATTCCTGTAATGCAACAGTCAGATTCCAGGAAGTGGAGTAGGGGTTGGACCGCTATCCTGTCACAAGCGGCTTTGTCCAGGAATAATTTAGCATGTGGCAGGAAGAGGATATCAAGAGGCACTAGCATAGCTACCCTTTTTCGGGCCCGGGGGCAAAGAATATGTTCGGGCCCCTACTTGATTAATGAAAATTGCAAAAACAGGAGACAGCCAAAGACGCCGGCCAGCTAAAAGGCCCAGAGGCAATTGCCTTGCCTGCCTACATGGTAGCTACGCCACTGTTAAGAAGTAATGAAAACGTTGAAGCTGTAAGAAATGCAATCTTGTGCACCCCAAGAAAATCAAGACGGTGTTCACAAGAGTTAGGTTTAAACCATACAAGTTTTTTCAGAATGATGAAGGAATAAAAAATTGAAGAAGCAGAAAACATTTCACCTGATTTGTGCATTTCAGTACGTAGATCTGCTGAAGATAGATGCTGCTCATGCATTAATGCTGATGAAGGGCATTTTGAACAATTAAGGTTTTATTGTTGAAAAAAAAATTATGTCTTTTTGTCTTCAAAGTGTCAAAAAATTTACATTTGTATATAGTGTTCATTAAATATAAATTTTCAAAGTGTGTATACATAATTTTGAAACATCCTGAATGTGTGTGTATATATATATATATATATATATATATATATAATGAATATAGCAAATAAATTAACAATTATTATGGCAAGATAAACAATTATAGCAAATTATACAATAAAAAACTAAAAACTGAAAGGAGGAGAAGATTGAGGATTGAGGTACTATTGCTCTTCTTACACCCTATATCCGTTCTCCTTTTTTATCTGTTGCTCCTTTGTCATCCACTAACATGATATTTAAAAAAACTATTGATTCTCAACTACCACTATTATTCGTCTTTCTGCTTGATTCATTGTCTTGGCTATCGGTCGGGCTAAAGTCATCCAGCCTGTTAACCACCTCAAATTCGTCTAACTACACACAAATCGTCTAACTTTAACGTAATTACTATTATTATAGCTATCCTTATTTTTGACTTTTATTACCATTCGGCACGGATTAACAGGCAGATGATATCAAAAGACCTCCTACAATTAGCGAGCTGATAGCTCGCTAATTGTAGGAGGTCGCATTGAAGGGGTTAGCCCTTGATAAAGTCCCTTTCAATGTGTCACTATTTTTCCTATAATTGGCATGGCATATGTATTTAATTATTATTTTCTACATTTATGCTTTATTGATTATTTTGTTTTTTCAATATTTGTTATTTCCATTATTTATGGGTATCCTTACCAAGCTAGAACCATGGACTAGTTATAACTATTATAGCGTTTAGTTGCCACCAGCTTATATATACTTGCCTTTAATAAATTGCACGTTTAATAACTGCTCAAACTATGCTCAAATATATATATATACTGTATATACACACACACACATGTAATCTCCGACTTCTGCTCGATGAATAGGAAAACGGCCGGTTTGAATGTATCATCGTTGTCTGGAAGAAAGGAATATGGGGGAGGTCGTCCGTAATGCCGAGAGTATTTCTCTCTGGCACTTCGGCATGCCAGATGTACAGTGATCTAAAAAGCCATACCACGAGATCATCCTTACACCAGAATTCCGCCCTCGCAGACTTTTGTCCTTGCAAGATAATAAATAATACATGAGGGATCTAATGAGCGGTGAGACTACACATAAGGCTTGCCAATTGTACAAAAACATGTGAAGCAGGATTCATCATACCGTGCGCTTTTTTTTTTCTTTCTTTCTTTCCAGTCCACAATCCATTGTCGGTTAATCTTTGCATTGTTGAAATCACTTTCGTTTGTTCTGCCCTCGGAGTAGTGAAATGGTTACGAGCATTGTTTTTCTATACCGTGAGGAAAAGGCCTCGGCTCGGTTCAGGAGCGAATCAAACTGTTTTTCTGGGGGAGGAAGGGCTCGGTTGCTGTCTGCAAGGAAATTCGCGTTCCGTTTCTCCAGGGTCGGATTTAAACTTGTTGTGGTCCTAAGCTTTAACGTGTATGAGGCCCTTCTCTCTCTCTCTCTCTCACAGTTCATCTGTGACAATATTTAAAAAAAAGATTTCTTTAAGATGGAACGAGGCCCCTTGTAATGTGAGGCCCTAAACTGTAGCTTGTTTAGCTTATGTGTAAATCCGGCCCTGCGTTTCTTTCTCTCTTACTTTGGGAAACTCGTATTTTTCATCTTTCAAAATACCTGTCTCGACCACAATATACTTACGTGTATTATGTGGTCGGTCTAGTGCTAACCTACTCAGGAGGCATCACTTGTATAGTTATATGAAATGTGGCATAAGTTACAGACATTGAAATTTTATTGCAGAGACCATTTGCCGGAAGGCAAATTTCAAGTGACTTTTCGAGTGATGTGATCATGATACCTCACGGACATATCCTTATAAAGAGAGCTCAATGTGGAAGAATCTTTCGACTGTAGAAATTACCAGTAATAGTGTAGTCATGGGTGGTAAATCAATTCCACCCATGAAAATTTTGTGGAAGCCGCTACTTTGTTTAGCATTTGTAAAACCCAAGTTGCAGTAGCTCATCGAGGCCACAAAACATCTGGGGGGAAGGGGGGGAGACAAACGTTGAATTTTAGGATAATCGAGCAGGCTAGGGAGTTGACATCAAAAAACACTCTCGACAATGACTGCTATCTTACACACTCCAGTTAACAAAAACAGCCAATTTCCGTAAAATGAAACAAGAATGGTCACAGGCCATTAGCGAAAGCGTCTTACCATCAACAGTTCGTCGTCAGCTCATCACTAAACACTGCACGAATACAAAAAAATCAGAATGTGTGTGCAGCGCAAAGTCGCACGTGGAAAATTTTACATTGAGTTTTAAAAACTTTCTTTCGGCCAGTGAAATTTATGTGCTTTCTATTTTCCTCGTTTCAACAAGATGACGCTGTTGTCTTTTTTGCTGAAACAACCAGTCGCGAAGCAACAAAACTTACTAACTGGTCAAAAATTGTCAGGAATGTTAGGCTTCATCATCGAATCTTCATTCAGCTATTATAATAAAAATTTATGTTTTTATGGGAAAACTTAGATATATATCTCTGTAAAACTTTAAGATGGTCTTCGCAACACTTTGTAGTACTAATACTCGAGCATTAAGAGAGTTTCAATCATAATTAATATGTTTTATAAATACGTTTGCCACCTTCCCTTGCAATAAAATGCTATATTCAGAACCGATTCCAAATTTTCTGTAAATACATTGTAAGAATTGAATAATATATAAACTACAAACAGGTATGTACTCAATTACACGATAATCATTTGATTAAATCATTTCTAATCATATATTCCGCAGCACAGATTTGAAAGGTATACTGAGCAATCCATATTTTTGCACATTAATGAAAATAATAAAGATCAAAGATAAGAAGTATAAGACTAACATCAGAAAGCCTACTGGACAGTGTATATTGTTGTATTCAGCCCTTGTCTGAACAAAACACTATAAACTGTCACAGCCCATGTCAGAACAGAACAATACACTGTATACCCCCATTTGGTGGCAGACTGGACTGCCGCCACACGGGGAGGCATGGATTCTATAAGGCCTCTAAACGTTGCAAGAGGCGAGGTATGTTTTACCATTTCGCCAAGACTGTACCATAGATCTGAGGCAGTCCGTGATGGAGGATCCAAAAGCCGGATCTACATAATCCCAGAGCTGTATGGGATTCATATTCAGAAAAATCGGCGGCCAAGGTAGCACCTGGAAGTTACTTTCATGTTCGGCGAGCCACTGTCAAACAACACCGAAAACGTGGCAGGGCGCATTATCCTGCTGGAACATACCATCCAAATCATTGCCGGAATCCTACCACTTACCTATACGTCACATTCCGGAGGCTGACATTCAGGATAAAGAAAAACATCCCTACAAAGTTCCCTGACATTGGGCTCAACCGCAATGCGGTTCCCAAAGCCCAGAAGTCAACATGTTAAAATGAGCTCCTAAACATCTGGCAAACCCGATGGTACACTTCCACTCTTAGAGCAGTCATGCACAGATTCCTCCTGGGAGTTACTTATCGCGCCTTCAAATTTGTGCAGAAATGGTTCACCCCAGCACTAGAAACCTCATTCTTGATCACAAGCCATGGATCGATGAATGGAAAATTATATCAACTGGGCTTGCATCCTACAGACCTCTGTAGGATGCAAATAAAATTGGTGGCACATCCTCTTTACGACGATCCCCGTCTAAACTTGGTCGTCTGCAATCGAATTTCTCATGAACACCTGG
Organism: Mastigoproctus giganteus; assembly: GCF_048544385.1. Lineage (NCBI taxonomy): Eukaryota > Metazoa > Arthropoda > Arachnida > Uropygi > Thelyphonidae > Mastigoproctus > Mastigoproctus giganteus. The sequence goes on along the minus strand of NC_143584.1, from coordinate 156,778,151 downwards.
AGCTCCTATTACAGAAAGCTGACAATTTCTCAGCTTTGCAGGACTATGCAACGAGGGTCTTCAAACGTAGCAGAATGATGTACAGAACCCCATCGGTGCCAATGAGGACATGACAGCTACTTGATAATTTAATTTAATTTTATTTACTATTTTTTATTTATTATTATTTTTTTTTAAGTCTTAATTAATGTTGACGCTGATAGCACATTTCTGCGCTCTTCACTTGTACAGCACATAAGCATTTTTTGTTTTCCCGCTGCGGGGTGAATTTTTTCCATCCACTGGAATGCCCCCCCCCCAAGAGGAATCTGGTCCACCTTTTGGACACATGTGAGTCAGAGTCTCGAATTGAGACGGAACGAGCTTTACTGGGACTGGTCCACCTTCCTGTAGTGTGGACAAGTACCAGAATCATCTCTCCGGGTGACTGATGCTTCCGGGTAGCAAAGTGGCCAGAACACACACATAATACGCATAATCCTACACTACTCTCATATTTATATTTGGCCATTTTACAGTGGTATTGTTCTTCACAGAGATACGCGGCGGAGTTCAACAGACGTTCTGGGAGCCGGCCGTTACAAAAACAGATGCTGGAACACACCTGTGCCATTCGAGAGAAAAAAATCACCATGAAGGAGTGTACCTGATCAGCCACAATAGATGGGTAGGTTTTAGCATTCAGAGTGAGGTCTAATAATATGAAGGGCTCCAAGAAATTCACATGAAAACATTCCCAAACCAAACACTGCCGCCACCTGTCTGTCTGTCTGTCTCTGTTGGGCCAGGACATCGGAGTGATTCCGCTCAGCAGTTTGTCGCCATACCCTCCATCTACCGTTCACACAGCAAAGTAGGAAACGTGATTCATCAGAAAATGCAACTTTTTTCAGTCTTCAATGGTCCAATTACGCCTTCAAATGCGAAATTTAGGCGTCGTTAGCTGTGGGTACCTTGACTGGACGCCTGCCCATATGGAGGAGCAGTTGGGTCTTGGAAACACTGCTGGTTTCCTAATTCAAGTCCACGGTAAGCCGTACCATCGTTTTCCTTCTGTCGACTCGCACAGGGGGGGGCAACCTCTGTCCGGTACGAAAACCGATTTTTTTTTATCCTATGATGTGGGCAATACACGGAGGAACCAGTTTTTTCCTGCTTCCCTCGTGTATCGTGGCCGTGAGATCCAACCGGATAGTGCGGCACCATCGTGATATAAAAGCCCGAGGCGAGAATCGAACCCGCGACCTTTGGGTTGCCAGGCAGGCACTTTACCCACCCGGCTAGCCCGGTCGGCACGAACACCGATGAGACGTGGGAGCCCGCTTTTGGTCTAGAAACTGCTGTTTGTTTGTTTATGGGCTTTGCGGCTCAAGAGCAACAAGGCCATAATGCGCCTAACTATGGTAATATTAAATACATGGTTTTATCTGTATGAATGTGGTTGAAGTTTACACTGCAATGTAGAGTTGTATCCATTTGAGGAAAGTAAAAATTTTGGCCACAGGTGACGTATCTGCTAAGAGATCAGCAATGCTGAAAGAGGTTATTGTTGTTATTTGGTTTTTTTAGGGGCATTAGCAACTAAGGCCATATTGCTGCGGGATATGCGGTGGTCATTCCCTGACCTTTCCGCATCCTCCGTATTTGGTGGTGACGAGCTCGAACCCCGGTCTAATCAAGAAGCGTGTGCTACGCACTACAGAGGTGTTCGTCATGGAAATGAGGAAAGCATAGCTTGTTGATCATTACTGTATGAAAACATGCTGGACAGTAAGTTTGATGTTGCAGTTTGTGCACTGTGGTGGGTCAGTGCCCGCAAGCAGATAACGGTGTGTGCGTGTGTGAGAGAGAGAGAGAGAGAGAGAGAGAGAGAGAGAGAGAGAGAGAGAGAGAGAGAGAGCGCAGCCAAAGTATGACTTCTTTATGTCTTTTCTTTTTTTTTTTTTTTTTTTTGTATGGTGGCACCCCTAACTTAGTAGGTCTCACCTAACTCCGCGTTTTTACTCTGTGTAGAATATAATAAGACCAGGATGTGTGTTAGCGTGTTTTGTGAAGTATTAGTGTGGGTTGTGTTGTTACTCTGGCCACTTAACCTGGGGGCCTGTGGAGAGCCACTAATATTCCGCGTTTCCATCACCGCCCCGGGTGAGGCGGGTCAGGACACAGTAGGAGAGAAGAAAGCTCTGGCGGGTTGAATCCTGGTATAGCCTAGGCATCCAAGGAGAGCGAAAAAATATATATATATTGGAAAGGAGATAATGGGGAGATAGGAAGAGGGTGGGATAAAAGGAGCAGAGAACAGAAGTGGGGGCAATAGTTGAGGCACTCGCCTGATTTGAAAGGGGAGACAGTAAGGGTACTCCTGGTACAGGATACCCATCCTGGTCCAGAGCATGGGAGTTGAAAGTGGGTGGTGGGGGTGAGCCACTATGAAAAAGGGGTTCCAGGGTGGGGGAAGGGTTTGGGAAAGGAGACAACCACCCTAGATGATATGAATAAAAGAACATAGGTAAAGAGATTCTTATGGTGAAGCATACTTTTTCGCAGCTCTGTCCCACACTCTGGCCTGGGGGTTACCTTAATGGCCAATGTCAGCATCCCACACCATGCCAGCTAGGAAAAGATACAGCATGGTGTCAGCTTGGATAACCAGGAGGCTTCTGAGGGCCTGCACAGCCATCAGTCTGTATAGCAAAGAGGCTGAGATAGAACAAGCAATTAATAATAACTTTATTCACTCAAAATTCGCACAAGTTTACTTTTATAGTTTTTTCTTACACTTTCTAATTTTTTTATATATTAGATTAGATATCTATCAGTGCGTTTCGACAGGTGTATCTATTACGTAGAAAAGATTTGACTTACTCCATCCTACCTCTACATATTACGTAGAAAAGTGTGCGCGGGGGGTTATGAAGCCCCCTAGTTTATTATTATTATTATTATTATTATTTTATTTTATTTTTTTGGTGGGGTTGCGTTTTACAGGACTGGAATGGAATGCTCCATAGTGGTCAAAACTGTGTCGGCTGCTCTGGGATTAGTTCCAAGGCAATTCCAACTAAAAAATCAACGGTGAGTGGGGGAAGGGGGTATACCCTCACATAAGTCTAATTCAGCTACATGTGAAAAGGCCTCATAATAAGTTCGTGATGCTACTGACGGGATTCAAATCCCAAACTTTCCTAAAGAGTTGCGAGACAATAATCTAACACACTTCTTTAATTAACAGAAACCTTCTCTATTAAAAAAAAATATATATATCAAATATAAATACCTTTCATCATTATTAATTCTCATAAACTTACAAGAAGTAATAAAATGAAAGTCGCCATTAGCTGAAAGATATATCTTCTTTTTTTTTTTTCTCTCTCTCTCTCTTATTGAGAGATTGTACTAAGCCTAAAAGCAATCTTCTTTTAGAATGTGGTGATTAGTGTTACTAGCTAGGAAGGGATAAAATGTTTTGATTCCACATTCTTCCCACACAGTCTCCGGGAAGAGTGAGGGACTGGTTATTCCAGCAGACAGTTGTACGTAAAGGTCGATGGAACGTGCACTATATGTGGAGGAGTGAGGTGTTTGTTGCCCGTTACAAAACATTATATTCCCAATGCGGCTGATATAAATATACAAAATACGGGCGCTTCCCCTTTCGCTGTTGGTACCGGACAAGGTCGGCGATACAGCGAGGTCTCCCCGATTGGCCAATCAATCAGTTAAGTTCATCAGTGCCACGTAACTGCATCCTCCGCATTCTTCATCCCAGCATCCGGGAATAAGGATGCTGAGAGCCCAGCAAGCAGGCGCCTCGGAATGCCGGTATTGATATGGCACTCGATTATCCGAAGAAGGTGTCGTGTTCAGGGCGCGAGCGGGCTGCTCCCGTGGGGGCAATTTTCAAGGCCATCCATCACTAGAGCCGCTACTCAAACAGGGAAGAGTGAGATGCACGGAATGACAATGACCATCCTGGGTTTAGCAGATAAACCTTTCGTCGAGCCGCGTCTCAGATACTGGCGGGAAGCCACGCAAAATACAGCGTTGCTCTATAGGCGGAGATTCATCATCGATCGTATACAAATAAAGAGGGCTAGGTCGGAACAATATCGAACTGATGGCGACAGGAGGAACGAGCTGTTGAAGAGGGAGAGTAAGCAATATTACAAAGAACAGTGTTGCATTCTGAGGTTACTGGAGCTCAAACCTCCTCTTCATGAAGTAACACAGTCAATCAGTTTAGCTGGAACTAGCCCCTTATTTTGGGGTATCGGAGAAAAAAATGTTTCAAAGCCATTTACTTGAATGGTGTGTGTGCTCAAAGAACAGCAACTGTCTATTCACTTGTTGCTGTAAGAGCATCGGAATGGATCACTTCAGAATCCTGGGCAGCGGAAGGATATCAACAAAAAATATACGTAAAGCAAACGTATATGTAAAATCCATCTGATGCTAATGTGGACAGTTAAGCATGGACGTTGACTAGATTTCGCTAAGCGGGAAACAGACCAAAGAATTGCTTCAATGTATTTTATTCATTGGTGAAACAAATATTATTTTTATTTCATTTTCTGAATCTCTCCAAATATCTGTCTTGGCAGTTTTCTGGCGTAGGATAAGGAAATTTGTCGACAGAGCAGGGGAACAATTAAGTTACATATAAGAAAATTGCATTGCGCAATTTTCTTATATGATTTATTTATTTTTTGGATCGTCTATTGTGTTTCAATAGGCCACACAATTCAACAGTAGGCCATTTTTTCAGACTGTAATAATTTTGGCAGACTGAACTCGCCTAGGTTCACCTACATCAGTGGTTTTCAACCGGGGTGCCGCAACAACATTCCAGGGGTGCCACGTAATTTAGGTTTAAGTTACTTAAACTTATTATTATTTTTTAATTTACATGTTTATTTCATTTTAAAAAGGTGTACAGTATCTTTTTAATTTTGTGGTGATCTATAATTGATGTTTACTTAGTACCTCTATATAAAGAATAAAATTATATACTGTATACATATATAATTTGTATTATGAAATGTAATTTTTATAATTATATTATTGTAATACATATCATATAACATATATAAATTTTAATATTATATATATATATATATATACACACACACGGATATATACAGAGAGAGAATCGGATCTAACAGGCAAAAAATTGAGTAGGGTGCCGCAAAATAAAATAAATTGCTTAGGGGTGCCGTTATTAAAAAAAAAAAGGTTGAAAACCACTGGCCTATATAGACGGACCGCCCCTGCTGCTCAATGTGAATGAAATGAGAACCAACTATTAGTTCTTGTCTCACTCACCAGTACACATATTCTATTAAGATTTTGTAGTTGTGCGCTTATCCAACAAAATGCAAAATCTTAGGGCAGAAAGCACAGTGATTTTGTGAAGATTACTTTTGGGCAGCAAGTCGTGGAACGTTGGAATAAATTGCTAAACAAAAGCGGATAGTTTGGAAAAGTTTTGGAAAGCATTGGAGAGCCACTTTCTGACGATAGAAATAATGATTTTTTTTTTTTTCCTTCCTGGTAGAAGTAGAAGTTCGCTTCATTGCATCATTATGCCATTTTAATATTAATATGAGTACTAATCCAATTTTTGAAGTTCTACAGTACTCACTTAAACGTATTAACATATAATATTCTTAGTATTTATTCATGTGTAATCGATCCTGAAAATAATGGTCCACATGTTAAGAAACATCCTGTATATCTTGGCCACATTTTGCTTCTCGCAGAAACTTCGGATTTTTGATATACCATAACTGGTATATCAAAAATCCGAAGTTGCTGACTTTCCTTTAATATTCAGACTAGAAGTCCTAAGGCAGGGGTGGCGATCCCAAGGCACGCGTACAAATTTTTTGGGCACGCGGAATTTAGAATATCCCAAAAATTTTCAAACTTCATGCAGTGATTTGTTTGAAGTCGGAGTGGTGAGATGTACTGATGAAATTGTGAAACGCAATTTAGAAAATAATTCTTATATTTCACAAATTTATTCAGAACATAAGTTATTGGTAAAGTTATGTGAAATATATTATTCACATTCAGTATTTAGTAAAGCCTCCTTCACTGTCAATTACAGTGAAGGAGGAATTATGATGGGCGTGGAGATTGGAGATTATTCTTCAATCATTCTCATAAATATTTTAATTGCTATTTGCCCATTACAGATTGTTTAGAATGTCAGCTCAACCAGCAAAGAAAAAAAAACTTTCAAACGAAGAGGGGAGTAGCAGAGAATTTCAAGAATCTTGGAGTGAAAGATTTGGTATGATTAAGAAGGATAATAAAGCATTGTGCATTTTGTGTTCTTAAAGGAGAGGGTAATTTTTTTAAAAATTACTCTCTATTAAGCTAATTTTGGCACGCATCCTTAAAAAGGTTCGCCACCCCTGTCCTAAGGTGTACAACAACGGTTCTTTAATACCGCATATTATAGTCGCGCCTTCAGATGGTTTAAAAAAATAACATTCTAAGGATCTACTCTGAATGTATGACCTTGTAATTTCTATAAAGCGTAGCTGGTTTGTTTGGATTTCGAAGACAACCGAATCCATCAGACGTCATAGGAATGACAATTATTAGAGGTCGCTCTCATTTTGTCATAATTATTACACTTCCCCTTTCCAAGATGTAGTGAGATTTTATTTAATTTAAATTTTTATCGTTGCATTTGAAATAAATCTGGGGATTTGTTTCTAATTCGAACAGAAATATTGAATTTAAATTTACTGGTGTGAGTCCATGTGGTGACATACAACTCCGCTCGGATATATATATAGTTATGATGACAGGTCTAAGAATTTATTCCAGTGAAAGAACATTCGACATTGTAAATTTTACACGAGGAGAATTTTTAATTTCTCCTCGTGTAAAATTTACAATGTTTCAAACTGATAGATAAAGAAGAGCAGAGAGTACTGTATACTATTCATAAGAGATGTAAGCTTTCGGGCAAAGCTCATCTTCTGATGTGGCTACATTTCACATTAAGGGGAAATGCTAACAGATAACGCATAACAAACAAAAGAAAAGTGTCAGAAATTATTTTTATACGATATTTTCTTCATTTATTCTTCCCAGGTGGCGATACTTCCATGATTGTAGAATATAACTATTCGTTTGGTATAATCAGTCTTGTGTGGCGGCTCTCTCAGCAAAACAGAATTAAATGTAACAAAAATTTCCTAAGAAGGAAGTTCATTTAGGCAGGGTATAAAGCATTCGCACAAAAAATCGGGAAGAGAGAGAATGACAAAGGGAAAAAAATAACCCTTAAATGTATTACCACTAGGAGAAATTTTAATTTCTCTTCGTGTCAAATTTACAATGTTTCAAACTGATGGATAAAGAAGAGCAGTACAGTATACTACAATATTCGTAAAAGATGCAAGCTTTCGGGCAAAGCTCATCTTCTGATGTGGCTACATTTCACACTAAGGGGAAATGCTAATCGTCAAATGTTAGTATTTGAATAAAAATAAAATCTGGCGGAGATATGTAATGTAACATGAGAGCAAATCCCACGATTAATACATTTTCAGCAATTCCAAGGAAAGTGTAAATGGGGGCTGTTCTTTTCAGAACGTCGTTCCACAGGTAAATTTCCAAGTTTCACTAAATTCCTCAAGACGGAACTTCTTCGCACTCACATCCAAAGATAACAGTATATTATTGCTGGATTGGGAAAAGAAATCCTACGACCTCCTAAATATCCGGCTTGTTTGATATGGAATTATGATGACGAACACACATGCCGTGACATCGGATCAACATGTGCAGGGTATGGAGCAGTTCGAAACGAAAGAAGCAAGCAAGGCTGCTAGTAAGCCAGATCAATTAGAAAAACTCAAGTACATATCATTCTCCCTTGAAATTATTTTATTTCAAATTAATTCATATTACAACAGTCTTGTTTGAGTGGGTAAGAGGAAATTAACTGTTTACGAACAGACTTCAGAAGTTTCTATCTCGCTTACGCATAACTTTTTTCATACGTGTATACTTTTAAATAATATTGTAATATGAATCAATTTGAAATAAAATAAATTATTGTTAGCAAACGAACCTTTACTGTGTACAAAGTATTCCCATTAATTAAGTTAAACTCTGATAAATAATCACTTAATAACTGGCAACGTTTCTGGATTCCATATCGGATCCTGTCATCAGATTTCAGAATTTTTCATGAGGACTGATGACTGAATTAGGCGAAATGTCACCAATTATTATGTAGCTCTATTGTGCAGGAGTTTAAATTATCTACCTTCGTCGTACACAATAAACTTCACCTGGTTTAATTAGTGTTATTCACTCTGATAAAGAATCACTGATAAATGTGTGCAAGTGAACCTACTTAAATAACTCATTTCTTGTCCCAATACATTTCTGATTACGCATGCGATGTTATTTAAGCAACGAAAATTTATTTTATTTTATTTTATTTTATTTTATTAATAAAAAGATACACAACAGGTAACCATTAACAGTGTATCTGAGATCAGATCAATAAACATAATAACAATAATGTGAAATCCTACAGGACGATAAACATTGATACAAATTCAAACAATAAAGCATATGTACAAAAGAGGATTGTATTAAGTTAAGTTACCGGTAAAACAAGTAATAATTAATCCGTTAGAGAATAGAAAAATAATATAACAAATAATAAGCTACAATAATTAGATGTGAGCTAGTCACTTTGCAGTTTAAGTGAAGAGGCAAACTTGTGGATGGAGTTCATCAGTGATTGGGAGTTGTCAAAGAAGTCAATGCGAGAGTCATTTGCTGATTTGCTGATTCTGTTCAGTGGACTGAACTTCATTAAGTCCGTGTTGGCAGAGTCAAGGCGAAACGGTGTAAGGTTCCTGACTTGTCTACAGGGAGCACTGAAGTTTATTTTACTCAGGATATCAGATGCTTCATAAATTCCAGTGATTACTTTGGCTAGGAGGGCGATGTCAGCAGTAACTCTTCTAGTGCACAGAGGCCTTAGATGAAAGTAATCACACAGCGATTCATAATACACTGAGTGATAGAATAGAGGATTGCGGTACGTAAGGTAACGGACAAAATTTTTTTGGACTGCTTCAATTTTGTTAGTTAAAGTCTTTGTGTGAGGATTCCAGATGGGTGAACTGAATTCAAGGATTGGCAGTACAATAGTTTTATAAAGGATAACCGCATATCTGTAGTTTTTGAACTTGTATGTGTTCCGTTTGATGAATCCCAGTGTTTTGAATGCTTTGCTGGTGATTTTAAGGACATGGGCATCGAATTTAGCACTGCTGGAAAAGAGAATCCCTAAGTCATTAACTTGGTCACACCTTTCGATGATCACAGAGTTAATACTATACTCTGTATTCATTAGTTGTGGAGATCTGCAAGATGAGAAAGAGATAACTTTGCACTTCGAGGGGTTAGCAGACAAGCCATTCAGAGATAGCCACAGAGAGAATTTATTGAGAGCACATTGAAGTTGTTGAGAATCGGTAGTCTCCTTCACTGCTGAGTAGATCTTAAGATCATCTGCATAGAGAGCAACTTGAACATTGGAGGTGTAGATGAAAGAAGGAAGATCATTTACGAAAACAATGAAGAGAAGAGGACCTAAGGGAGAGCCTTGTGGTACTCCGCTTAGTGGTATAAAACAGTCTGAGTTCACTTGATCGATGATAACGCTCAAGGAACGATGCGTAATATAGCTGCGTAGCCATGAGAGCAAAGGGTCACGGATGCCATACAGCTTAAGTTTTTCCAGAAGTTGTTCGTGCGGGACTTTATCAAATGCCTTAGATATGTCTGTGTAGACTGCATCAACTTGTAGGTGGTTATCAAGAGCTTCAGAGGTGTATTGCCAGAAAGGAAGTAAATTTGTGACTACTGACTTGCCACTGCAGAAACCATGTTGATTCTGATCGATAAAAGGCTTGAAGAATTCGAAGAGATTCCATCATTTAAAAGAGATGTCTAGCAGAAATCCACCATTGTGCACGTACAAACAGAGGCGATTACAAATGATCTGCACAATTTCGAAATTTTACCTCAAACAAACCACGCATGTCAGAAAAACAATAACGTACAAAGACAAGCCCGACGTTTACACAACCCTATCAGAAAAACATTTCATACAGGTCAGACGACCAATGATTCGGCGGGATAGACTACAAACCTATAAAAGCAGTCCATCTACCAGTTTGTCAATCATTCAAGAACTTTACCACCGTGTAAGAGTATGTTAACGGTCTTGATTAAAAAAAAAAAAAAAAAAAACCACTACAACATTCACCAGAATCATCTTTAAGCTCAGGATTCAGCAGGTTTTCCAATATGTGTTCGAAAACAACTCCTGCGATTTGCTTTATTTTATCTCTGAAAGCAAGCAACAAAAGACCTTAGAGATTTGATCTCTCCCCTCCGCCGATGTAAGATGTTGAGCATTAATGTAAGGTATTTCAAATCCTAATGTTGTGCCAATTTATTGTAAAATGCGGAATGTAGTTTCAGTGTCAAATTGACAGCACATTTTCATCTATAGTAAACAAGTCCACGAAGTCGCAACAAAATACATAGTTTATCTCATCATGAGAAACCGATTGCACAGCTGAAACCATACAAGGCTTCATTTGAAGCAGTTTCCATGATTTTTCGCAGTTAGCATTTTGGATTTATATACACCATGTTTTCGCATGGTGTACCGTACATAAATCCTAAACAGCGCTGAGTGTATCGTACGAGAGCTAAACTATTCCATCATTAACGGTCGGTAGATCTGCGCTTTGAGCCTTGTACAGATACCGGTCTCGGCAAACCGTTTTGTATTAGGCACTGAAATTTGTCTTAGTTGGTGCCTAATTAAGAAACATGGTTTGGCAGAAGTGCTGAAGAAATACGGCTGATTTGTTTTCGCTAAACCAAAGAATGTAGTGCTCCTCAATTACATCACCAATTTTCTTTTGATTAGGATTGTAGCAATATGTGTGAAGGTTTCTCTAATTAAACTAACTTTAAAAAATATAAAAAAATAAAAATTATTATTAGCAGTAGCATTTTGCTTTGAATGACCCTGTTTGAAATAGTCTTATGACGCTGTGCAGCTCGTGTATAACCATTCTATATATGCATAAACAAATAGCACATGCACCTAAAAGAGCTTATTGAACTAAAAGAACGAATATATAAAAAGCACAATGAATCGCAACTAAAAAACAAAAAAAAAACAAAGAGACAGACTTCTTATTGGTCAGAATTACCAGTTAATCCCTGTAAGAATTAATTGGCTAGGATCACTTTAATCAAGAATTTCAAGTTCAATAATATTTTATCGATTAATCGCAAAGATACAGATGCAACTGAAAGAGATGTAAACTTAATTGTTTTTTCCTTAAAGAGAAAAAAAAATTGGGAAACACTGAGTTACAGGGAATAAAACAATATGGTGCAATGGATTAATGATAATTTTCTTAATCAAGCATGGCAAAGAATTCCGTTGGTTTGCTCACAGTTCAATCTTATTACGTAAGTTGGTTAATGAAAATGACAGGAAACCGCTGGTACGTCCCTATTTAAACACTGAATCAAATAACAATAAAATAAAATCACTCAACTGATGGATCCCAATAGAAATTTCAATGTCTTCTTTATTTGTATGTGACGAATAAATACAATACATCAACATCTTCCCAAATGCTATATTTCAAATGAACCAAAATTAAATTCGTAACTACTTTCGAATTTTGCTGCACAGTAAATGGACAGTCAGAAGACTACTCGTTGCTTACTTCCCTCACAAGGGATGACTCAGCAGCGCGAGCCTGTAATTCACTTCGCAGCACCATCTTCACTGAGGTAGCCGTACTGCGACAACTCCCATGTGCTGTGAGGAACACGGCGACATACGCTCCTGAACAGATAGCTCGGAGGTCAACTGATGACCTTCAGAAAATCTAATCTTGTTACAAAACTCATTTATCACTCCGAAATAAAATCTGTAGAGAACCACGCAGGTGATTTCCATAAATTTTTCACTCATCACAGAACCACCATTAATCACAATGTCCGCACCGCCCTCTCCTGTGCTTGCTAATCCCTGACGTTATTTCTTCCAAGCTGTCAGACAATGTAATATTTATCAGTGGTATTTATGCTGGCTATTATTTACCACAACAGGCATTGTGTTACGGAGAGAAACGAGTTTTGGGTTGCCACTTTTCTATAACGTAGCTTCCGCACTAACCGAAATATTACGGTTTGGAGAAAGGGTGGTTAATGTAGAATTTCATGACAGCGGGTAGCGGTCGGATACAATGTGAACCTCAATAAAACACTAAGATCTAGTTATAGAGAAAAGGCTCTCCTTTTTCCCCTCTTTCGGTAACCGAAAGAGGGAATTCAGGGATGGAGAAGTTCGTTCTGAGCCAATTTTAAAGGAAGTAATATCGCCCCTCTTTCTCAGTGTGTGTGTGTGTGTGTTATAATCACTGTTATAATTAAAATCAATTTATTTTCATACCTTTTCAGCTAGGAGGGTGGTGTTACATTCCATCCGAATACAAATACAACAATTTACATTTTTATAAGCATGTCAATTTGTTTCAACTTAAATAGGACTATTTTCCAATATTATTACATATACTGTAAATTCTTAATGATTTAAGCACATCAGCTTCCTTAGAGTATGGAAACTGAGAAATTAAAGTGCCTTGTTCTGTGTCATAGTAGTTTGACTTAAGAGAGTGCATTGTAAATATCTTTAAATCTGCGCTTAGGGTCTGGGCAGAAACCACTGGGTTTAGGAGGCAGATACGCGAACTAGATTTTACTATATTTTTCCGAAATTGCACAGTTTAGGGTTCTTTAAGAATATCAGATTTAAAAATGAAGAAAGCATAGGTAATGCTAGGATGGAATGGACTGAACAGATTAATCAACCCCGCTTGTAAACTACTGATCACCTCATTGCAGATATATCAGATTGGTCGCCTGTCAGTTTTAAATTAAAATAACACTAAGAAAGCAAGTATATGATCTGGGATTGAAACAGTGAGAGTGAGAGAGAGATCATTAATTGCTTGATACTATAGGTATTGCCTTAAATCTTGCAGACTTCTTAATAATCATTTATATAATTCTACTCCTACCTGCACATATATGAAGATGGATTTGGGATCAAGAAATCTTATCGGATGCGTGATCCTGTCAACTAACAGAACTCTATTCTTAGGTAGAGAACTTAGATAAACAAATAGGAATTGAACTATAAATTATTCAACGGCTTAAAGTACACTTTTTTTTTTTTATGTTAAACACCGATGGATTTTTTCAATCAAGTTTATAATGTTTAAAATAAAATGATTTTGGTAATCCATAATCAAGCGCCCACCTTGACAAGCCAATAATCTGCATACCCAAAGTGCTTAACAATTACGATTCTACACCACAATAAAAAAAAAAAAAAACATGCTCCAGGAATCCTTTCCCCATTGTGCCAACAACCCCATTTATAGTCAATCCAATAGAGATACGGCAGCGAACAGGATTCATATTAATCAAGCAATTTAAGTAGTGGAATATTTTGTTGTTGCATTTCCGAGAATGGATTCCAAAATGGCCATTACACGCCAGCAGTTTTTACTCGGTTTCATCATTCATGCGGCATTACAACGCCTTTGACCGTGAGAAAGGTTAGCAGCACATTGGTAATTCCGGAGGGCCACAATAAAGCGTTCTAAGAGGGTGAATTACTAGCTAAATAGCTGTTTACAACGGAGAGCACATAAAAGTCAACAGGAAAGGGTCTTATACTGATTGATGGGCCTCCTAAGCCGAAGCACCAGTCTTAAAGACACGCGGTCCACTGCTTAAACTCTGACCATATCGTGAACAAAAGAGAGTATCACAGGAGGATATAAAATACCTTACGAAGAAATAATAACAGTATAAAAAGGTTGGAATTTTGAGCAGAGTTTTGGTAGTGATCATATTTACCGATGTTCAGGTTATAAAGGAAAATTAACAGCCCCTCACGTGCCCTCGCTTTCTCTTTACGCTGACGAGTTGCGTACAAAAAAGATATAAGGGTTTAAGATTAAATATGAAATCGGCGCATTGTATTATCAACAAAACTGTGTTATTACAGCGGTGGAGAAAAATGACCCGCTTCACTAAATTTAAAATGCAACTGATGGCACTTAAATAACCGAATGTGCTTGGGCTCTCTCTCAAAAATTCTATTTCAAATAATAACACTTCCAAGTTAAATTTCTCTGCCTGTGTTTGAATGAAAGCATAAAATTAATCAATATTCTCATTTAGCTCATTTTAATTTAATAATAATAATAATATATATATATTAAAATTCTTGGATTAACCAATCAACACATTCAGTTCATTAAAATTCTCTTCTTTTTAACTTTAGTTATGGAGAATATTCCAAAGTAATGAAAATACAAGTTTGATGTATGCAGCTTTATTTCGTTGCAACATTTTTTTTTTTTTTTTAATTTTGAAGTAAAACTTCTTTAGGCGTGATCCAGACAGTTTTCAGATGGGAGTAACTCCCGTTCGTGGACTGACAAAGAGCGCAACGAAAATGCAACATTACAGTCATAAGTAAACGCATTACAGGCGCTCTAAACACCCAACTATCGTACTAGGTTAAATGCACCAAAGTTAAGCAGGTTAGCCTTGGGTAATAATTGGGAGGATGACCGCCTGGGAATACCCGGTTTAGTTGACTTTTTGCCGTCCTTCCTTTTTACTTTATAAGGTAATAAAGTGAAAATCTGCTTTATATCTTTACTTTTATAGCCTGTGGATAATATTCCTCCTATTTTCGCTTATTACAATCGCCGTTAATAAAAGTAAAATTCAATTCGTAAACGTGTTCACAATGACCGGCGCTTACTACATATCGTATAGTGAACGGTATTTTGTTACGGAGTGTTCATCGTAAAGTAATTTGATCGTACAGTGAACCAGTCGTAAAGCGGGAGTCCACTGTAGTGAGCGTTGTAAGGCATATAGAGCACATATACGTGCAAAGCGTCCGTGTATAAAAATCGCCAATAAAATTCGACACGAAATGATTCATACCCCCCCCCCCCCCCCCCACACACACACACCACTGTACCACTCTGTACCAGGAACGAGCGAAACATGGCCCAATCAGTACCCCTACTGATTGCGTCATGCTATTTCTTTCGTAATTCTCCAGCGTATTTGATTAGACCGGGGTTCGAGCCCGTCACCACCAAATACGGAGGATGAGGAAAGGTCAGGTATTGACCACCGCATATCCCGGAGCAATATGGCCTTAGTTGCTAATGCTCCTAAAAAAACGAAATAACAACAACAACCAGCGTATTTAATAAAAAATTTCGACGAAAAAGAATTTATAATTCAACATGTCGAAGACTAATAGTGAGTGTTGTAAGGCATATAGAGCACGTACACGTGCAATGTGAACACCGAAACCACCTCCATTGAGTACAAAGGAGAGATCTAAGCTATTTTAACAAGGGAAGAAATTACAGGGTGCGATGGAGTTGCACAAAGGAGCAGGAGAAGAGTCATCCACATCTTCAGAGCCTTACATCTCCCCAGAAATGTTAGAAGTGAATTTGGAAGAAGGAGTCGTGGAAGTTGATACCGCAAATGAAAACGATGAAGAGTCCTTGAAGCCCAGTCGTATGGGAAAAGCGAAGAAGCCAAAACCGACTGCCAGAAGTACTCCATCAAATCGTTCAACATGTAATACAAAGCCAGAGCAGCAACAGGATTTTAAGAAACACGAAGAATTCACGCACAGTTTAAACGTACATTTCTGGATAATGAATTCAGTTCAGTCTATTCCGTGTGTGATCGGCTTTAGTTCAAGAACGATGTGAAGATTGTAGCAGCTTGAGATCACGATCTTCTTCAAACAGCATTTCCAAATGAGGATGTAAATCAAATGTTGGCCTGTAACAGTTGTCGTGGCTCTATCGAGAACAAAGTGGTTCTGGCTCTATCAAAGATCCGATGCCACAAAACTTTCCGAAACTAGATTTGGTAACAGAAGGTCTCATATCTCCTATTCCGCCTATTCATGCAGATTCGTCGCCTGCGGCATTCACGCCCAGAACGAGTTTTGCGGTCAAGTCAAACGTTCGCCTAAAGAAGTTTCACTTAATTTCCGCTATGGCTAGGCATGTTCAGCACACACACGTTTTTTTTTTTTTTTTTTTTTTAAAGGACAAAGGGCTAAAATAGGAGACACTGAAAGGACACGAATACGATAATTAATTAACAATGTTGAAGTACATTGTTATCGTTTGCTATCTAGCGTTATAATAATAAATAATTTTTTGAAGACTAAATGCACAAGACAATGTTATGGGTGAAATTAAATATACAATATATGTGTAAATACACCATAGTTTACCCGTAAATTTAACTACACAAGTAGAGTAACGGCATCGTTTGATTTTATCTCATATTGTGGCTACCTTCACAACGAGATACCACCAGGTATTGCACTACTTCGAATGAATAACGCTTCTCTAGTAGAAGAGACAACTGTTGTTAATTCTCAGTGGACACCACCATCCAGACGCATTTCGGAGCTTGTTGGCTCACTCATCGGTGGGCGAGCAGGTACCCTGATAATGCAGACACGCCATCACGGTTGAGAAGTTAATTCCACAATATGAGAGATGCCAAATGGTGAAGATAATGGTAATATTTTGAAGACTAAATGCACAAGTCCCACTGAGAATAAATAACAGTAGTTTCCCCTACTAGAGAAGCGTTATTTATTCGAAGTAGTGCAATTCCTGGTATCTCGTTGTGAAGGTAGCAACAATATGAGATAAAATCGAACGATGCCTTTATACTACTTGTGTATAAAGTAGTATAAAGTAGTATAAATTTAACTACTTGTGTAGTTAAATTTATGGGTAAAGTATGGCGTATTTACATTGATATTATATAGATAATAATAAATAAAATAATATTCAAAGAAGGCTGCCATAATAAAGTGCAACTGAATTGTAACACTGCCACATTAACACAATATAAAATAAATACGTTTTTGTACTTATCACAGATTTGTATTTATTTTGTTTATTTAATCTGTATTTATAACCGATGTTATAAATAATTAAATGTCATATTATGTATTCGTAAGTCTACAGAACGAAGCAAAATGTTACTCTAAAGCCTGGCTCTCGAGAATTACCCAACCATTCTCGTAAGAGAATGCTTGAGTAATCCTCGAGGATTCATATTTAGTAAGATAAAACTGATACAAACTGATGTTTATAATTTGTAAATTAAGAATAGTTGATGAGAGAGAGATAGTGTAGTGTACTGTAGTATGGTTCAAATATATGGAAATTAGTATGCTTGTATGTAATTATTTGTTTTTTTTATGTGAATGCTGTATACAAACAGACAGCAAATCACCCATGCATGCACATAGCGACGCTTTGGAACTCTTTTCCTCTTGGCCGATGGATGGCGAAGTTACTCCACTTGGCTCCAGTTTCCAGTCTCCTTCCCCCCCCCCACCCCCGATAAACTTGAAATTAAACGATTAGACAGATCTATATTAAATTAAATATTGTGGAAAAGCAAAGTACTTTTTTTTTTTTTAAGCATTACCAGTTGAAATCGCCAGTGACCGCTACTGACAATACGAGTCAATGATAACAAACAAAAAAAAAAAAAAAGGACTGAGGCGAATCTAGAGATTCCTCATTGCTTTTTCTGTTTAAGGTTTTGAGCGATAGGAGGCTGAAAACCTACTTTTTACCGCGTGTGTCTAATGTGTTTGGTTTCGCTTCCGAAGAAATAATTTTTGATGTTATCCTCAATTTGACGTCCATGTTTGGGAACCAACTCCTGTTTTAATAATGAAAATAACGTAAAAGTGGATATTTGGTGAAACCAATTTAACCGTGGTACAATAAAATTTTTAAGGCCGATGAAGCAAATAGACATTCTCGGGTCAGTGAACGTTAAGGCCCAGTAGAGTGCAGCAAATTCACTATGAATGTCAGTGAAACGCAGCTATTATTTGGGAAAGCGCAAACTGTTCAGACTTTAAAGGAGTATCTTGGCTCGGAATATTAGATCCACAGATAGCAAAAGAAAGAGTACATTAAAAACGATTTGCCATTTTTTTTAATGCAGCGGAAGTATTTTTTTAATGAAAACACCAAACACCAGAGGTATTAGAACCGTGCAAGGATCTTGTGTGGGTTGGAAGGATGAAACAAGATATTTGTTGACATTAGACTTGAACTTCTGTAAATTGTAATTTTCAGGTAATAGGTATGAAGCAAAGTTGTTCCAGAAAACGGAAGCTGAATGAATAAATGAGGAAGAAGAAGAGTTGGTTTGTGAGTTTGAAGTTGAACAGTAAATCGATACTGACTGGTTGCGGCATGTTTTCGGACTGGTTTGGAAGAGCGAGCAGGAATTATAGAAGCCAATTCAGCAGAAGTGGCCATGGAAGTATCTGTAGAAAAGGCATGCAGCAGAAACAGAACGTTTATGAGAGAGACACTGTTAGATATAAGTCATTAATTAACCTCACTGTCCTCTTTTGAATGAAATCTAGAAGCCTGGGTGAGGTTTTGGGGCGCCGCTCTAAATGTGGGGACAATATTCAATGGTAGGACGGATTTGTGGTTTTTACAGAGTGAACAGCTATTTGGAAGAAAAGGAAAGCAGACAGTGAAAGAGAAAAGCAAGTTTTTTATATGCAGAAGAAGAAGCAATATTTGTAATGTGCTTATGCGAAGAGAGATTAGAAGTTAGGGTAGTCCCCAATAGAGATATATGGTCTTGCCTAAAAAATCAGAGTGCCATTGAAGATAATGTAAGATGTAGATCTTACAAATTAAAATATAAATATTTGTTTTGATAAAATAAATCAAGGAAGGGCGATGGAAAGTGAGAATTAGCATTAATGCCCGATTATTAAGTTAAATATAGTAAGTATTAAGGTACAGGGGTAATAAAAAGAAAGTAATAGTATAAAGGAATTTGTAAAGGAATTATATTTATAGGGGTAATACTGTAAGGATATGTTAACCTATATCATTAAATTAGGCCAGGTGCCAACACAAGATAACATACGAGCTGAGGTGTAAAGAGAAAGAAATTTTATTAATAAAGAAACCTCATGAGTAAAGAGGGATGACTAAGATAGTAACTAGAGAGTAACTAAGGTAGAATGAGTGATTTATAGTGAACATTATTGAGGTAAGTGAATACCAGTTGTAATACATTTCATTTGTTAAAGACTAGAAACAAATATACAAAAACAGTAATAAGAGCTGAAATGAGTTTACTGATGTAAGTGATAAAAATTGGTAATGTAAGAGAATGGTTGAGTAATCCTCGAGGATTCATATTTAGTAAGATACAACTGATACAAACTGCTGTTAATAATTTGTAAATTGAGAATAGTTGATGGGAGAGAGATAGTGTGGTGTACTGTAGTATGGTTCAAATATATGGAAATTGGTATGCTTGTATGTAATTATTTATTATTTTTTTATGTGAATGCTGTATATAATGTTCATTAAAGGTTGTAAATATTTTGTAAATAAATGGTGTCTTTATTGTTCTGCTAACATCCACTTTACACACCCTAGAATCTAGAATTTTCTGTGAATTGCAGTCAGATTTGCATTTATTTTGGTTCAAAAATTCAAAATTAAATCAAACAAATAATAATTTTATCCCCCCCCACACACACAATAAGTATAGGAGCAGAAGAATCCTTCTAAAACAAGAGTTTTAGAAGGATTGAAATCAACTAAGTTATTTTCTCCCCACTGGAGAATTACCTGGAGATCAGCATTTAAGGAATTGGTAGTGGATATATGAGAAGTTGGATCTATTTTTTCAGGGAAAGGTTTCTCAAACAAGAAGGTGGAATGCAATTTTCTATCATCAGCAAAACTATCGATAAGATTTCCAGTCAATTGAAGAAGGTCATTAATATACAAGAGGAAAAGAAACAACTAAACTTCTCCACTAGTGCTAGTGTTCCTTGGGGAACACCAGCGTTAGCTGAGAAGTTAAAAGACAGAGATAAATCTACCATTACTCGCAGTGAGCGGTCTGTGAGAAAACTGGATACTCAATTACAAAAAACAATTTGCAAACCATAAGATGGAATCTTATTTAGAAGTCCTTTATGCCAAACACGATCAAAAGCCTTTGAAATGTCAAGAGCAACTGCTTAAGTTACATCAAACTTTTCCATTGAATTTGTCCATAGATGGGTAACAAAGGTCAGAATATCACCAGTGGATCGACACTGAAGGAAACCATTGACGATCGTTGTTCAGATGGAAGGTTTCTAGATACACTGCTCGACAAAATAAACAGAATACATAGAAAACGTGGTGCAGTTCTGTACTATGATGAGTCCAGTTTTAGCCTACAAACGGATTATAGACGTATTTCATCTGGAGAGAACGTGCAATTCGGCACCATTCCTCCAACATCAGAGAAAGGGACACTTATAATGGAGGCGGTGTTCTCGTGTGGGGCGGAATAAGTGTAAAGTGTATTCGTGTCAAACGGCACCAGGGGTTTCCCCCATCTTCGCTTAGTTTTCATTGTGGGTGTAACAGATCACTGTATAGGCCAGAGATTTAAAGTGTATGGGGTATGGAAGTATTGTATTATGTTATGTATCGTTGTTCCTCTAGTCATTTAGCCGCTAGACCCCTACTGAGGCCCAACGTTGCCCCACTTATGCCCCGTGGAGACAGACCAGGTACCTGCCAGTAGATTTTTGTATACTCCGGCAGGTCATACCACCTAATTTTCTGAGATTTCAGTGGTTAGAGTCTTAAAAAAAAAATTCCGCGGGATAGTTCGCTAATAAGATTAACGGCGAAATTGGTACGCGACTTGGCTGTCAGAATTTGGAAGTTTATTTAGATTTTGTCGCGTGGGGCATATGCTGTGTTGTATAGGAATAGTAAAGGGGAAAGACTGAAAACTGGAGGGAAAGATAGAAGTATGAGGTCAATAGGG
This sequence comes from Mastigoproctus giganteus, assembly GCF_048544385.1. NCBI lineage: Eukaryota > Metazoa > Arthropoda > Arachnida > Uropygi > Thelyphonidae > Mastigoproctus > Mastigoproctus giganteus. The sequence continues at coordinate 156,757,076 of NC_143584.1, read as the reverse complement.
AAGGCGACCCCAGTTTTCAGTGTGGCATTCCCATGCCACACCAGAAGAGAAAGTAGGGGGGTGACGGGGGAGGTGACCAAGAGATAGTTACCTCCACCCTGCCGAGGATTTAGAGTGAAAGAGGGCCGTGCAAGGGTGCAGGTCCAGTTCGCCAATAAGGCGCGTCAGCATCGTGACAGCAGTATGTCTGTCTGGTGGTCCTTCCTAGGACCATGTCCCATCCTTGTTACACATCTATTCGTGGGCTTCCGTCACGGGTATCTTCCTTGGTTGGCTTGTAGCAATGGTCAATTGTCCCGCTTTATTGGCCTGTTATGTATAGATTTAGACATAACCGACTCCGTATGTTATAGCAGGGAAAAATATAGTTTTGTAGTACAGGGATAGGATTTTCTTGTTTAGTCCCCAATGCCTGCGTGTTACTCTAGCTATTAGCGCAGCGTAGTTCATCATCTTATCCTTTTTGATTGATTAAGTGCTGTTTGAAGGACAGGTTTGAGTCCAGTATAATGCCTAGACATTTCATGTGTTTTGCCAGCTTGACTGTGGTATTTGCGATTTTAATCTGTGGTGGTCGTCTGATGTTGAGGGCCTCTTTCAACGAGACTGGGTTGGTTTTAGTGGGGGAGATCTCTAGCGTGTGCAGTTTTGTCCAGCTTTGTAATAGCTTGATTTGTAAGAATTAAATTGTGATCTGGAGCCCGCAGCTATAGTTAAGACGAGATCGTCGGAAAACGCTAGTGAGCCTACTTCACCCAGGTACAGAGCCAGGAACTCGTAGAATATGATGTTCCACAGGAACGGCCCCAGGACGATCCCTGCGGACCGATCTGGTCAGTCTTCGGAAATATGCCATTACTTTGATGTTTCTGTTAGAAAGGCAGGATTTATTACAATTGTATGAATTGTAATAAATGAATTATGTGTTATGTATCGTTGTTCCTCTGGCAATTTAGCCGCTAGACCCCTACTGAGGCCCAACGTTGCCCCACTTACGCTCAGTGGAGGCAGGCCAGGTGCCAGTTGACACTCGGCCACCACAAGGTGTCGAACGCCCATGCGAAGTTGATTTCGATGGCCAGGAAATATTTTTTGTTGCATTGTGCTGTGGTATCCAGGAGGTTTCAGATAGCTTCGATGGTTGAGAGTCCAGGTTTAAAACCATACTGTCTGGGTGACTCTAGGTTTTCTGCTCTGTAGTGGTTAACTATTCTTGTGTATACTAGCCTCTCCATGAGTTTGCTTAGCGTTGATAGAAGCGCCATGGGACGATATGAGTTTGTTTCTTCGGGTGGCTTCGTCGGCTTTTTCAGGATTAGCTTAAGGTGCGCTGTTTTCAACTGAATGGGTATTTGCCTGTAGTGAGCTGTAGCAGGGTTTCTGGGATGTTCTCCGCTGCCATTTTGATTAATTCTGCGTCCTGAAGGTCCGGATTTTTTATTCCACATTTCAAGATATCGGAATATCTTGAAACTGAAAATATCCAATGACTTCCGTGCCAGCACGATCAGTCAGACTTAAATCTGATCGAACATGTGTGGGACGCCCTTGGGCGTCACATTTCACGCTGACAACCAACTGCTCGGTAATTGGCGAGCTAAGGTCTGTGCTGGTGGAAGAATGAGATTTGCCACAGAATCTTATAGACACCCTTATATGGAGCATGGTTGACCGCTTCAGACCTGTTTAGCCGTTGGATGTAAACATACGCCATACTGATGTCATGTAACCATGTTTTAGAGCATCTTGTATCGGCTTCTGTAATATGACCTTTTTGATAATTCTTGTACAACCCTATAAATGTCCCTGATACCAGTCCGAAGTTTCTCGCTGTCTCCTGATTTAATCGTTATTCTATGGTACATCACCATTCCAATTTTCATTCCACCTTCATCGCAAGCTGCACGAGTTATGCAGGGTTCTTTACGTGTTCTGTTAAATTTGTAGAGCCGTGTAGTTTAAAAGTTGGCGGTTAACTGATTTCTCCATTACTTTAGAAAGAGTAGAGGTAAGTGCAATGGGACAATAACTTGATGGGAGGGATTTGTCACCCTTTTTTTTTTTTTTTAGGAACTGTGTGGATATGAGCGAATTTCAAAGCAGAAGAGGAATAGCAAAGAGAAAAAAGCGACACAACACGAGTACGTTCAGGAGCACAGGTTTTGAGAACAAGTGGAGAAATACCAGCAGGATCTGGAGCTTTCTTGGTATCAAGATTGTTCAAAATCCTTTTGATGGAAGACCACAGGAGGCATTGAATGAAGCGTACTATAAATGGTGGGAGGTGGTTTACCAAGATCATTAAAACACGAATTGGAAGAAAAATAGGATGATAGCAGATCAGCTTTATCCTTGGCTGAAGTAGCAATAGAACCATCTGGTTTGGACAAAGGTGGGAAAAAGATGGGCAAAAGTTGCGTCCAATAGCTTTGGCAAGAAGCAAAATTGCTCGACTACCATTTGGACAAGATGCGAGTTTTCTACACTTAGCCTATTTTAAATATATTTTAGACTGATTAATAACTGCTTTACAAGTGCTGCAAGCTTTGGTGTAGGTAGAAAATGAAGCTGGAGATTTGGATACAAGCCAATTGCGATATGCAACATTCTTATCTTGAACATCCTTGGCGCATTTATCGGAAAACCAAGGTTTAGATTAAGAACGAGATTTTAAGGTGAAGTGTGGAATAAAGGATTTCATCCCTACAAGAATAATTTCAGTGAAACGATCTGAGCAAACGCTGAGATCAGAAGATTTGAACTAGTAGTAATCCGACCAAGGAAAAGAAATCTTGCATATCATCCTATCTTGCATTCTTGTAATGCCAAATAACACGAGGTTGAGAATGGCCATAAGAGAAAGGTTCCATTGGAGAAGAGACCATCACCAAGTTGTGATCTGAGGTGTCTAGAGGACAACTCAACTCAACTTAGAAGGGTTATTAGTGAGAAAACGATCAAGCCTTCGGCTGCATGGTAAGGATTTTCTCGTATTACAGCAGGTAAATGAACAATCTGTGCGAAGTCATTAGTAATTGGAAAAGCTTCAGCATCTCGACCAGCTGGGTCGGTGTGACTAGAAAACGGAAGTAAATTTGGAAAATACTAATTTCGATTATATTATATTAATTGAAGTTGCATACTGGTATTGATTAAGAGAATTTTAAAAGAATGAAAAGAGCTGTAAAAATAACACATTGGAAATTTAATTGAAGAAGGAAAGTGATCCTTCTTCTGACGTTTTCCCGTATGTGTGTAAATTAACCTTCTATAATAAATGATTTGTTATATAATTTTGCGTCAGCTTCAATTGCTCATGAAATTACAATTCATACTGGATAAAATAAGCGTTTGTATATTTTGTCCAATGTATATGTGTATATTTAAAAAAAATAAGAAGAAACCCTAGGCTCGTGGATTTTCTGATCACAGTGAGAATTACAACATTGCAGTCAGATTGAATTGTGGGCCTTAAGTGGTTTGAGGGGAGCTATTATCACAAAAGATGACAATTCTCTGATAACAATACTAAGGTAACGAGGAATACAGATAAATTAAAATAAAAGGTAAAGAGCGTAAATAAACTAAAGAAAAGGAATCCCTACAAATAACATACTAATTATCCCTATATTCGAAATGAAATTATTCATAACGTGCAGGTCCAAAAGCTGACTGCTGAAAAGGTTCGTCGGGTTTTATCTTTGGTTGGTTTTAAATGAGTCAAGAACCCGAAGTGGGGAAAAAAAAAAGAAAAAAAAAAAGTTCCGCGATTAAAAATGCCCTTCCATATGCAATGGAATAACATTTGTATGCCACCCATAGGACTTGTTGTTTGGTTTTTAGGAGCATTAGGCCATTAGGAGCATTAGGAGCAACTAAGGCCATATTGCTCCGGGATATGCGGTGGACATTCCCTAACCTTTCCGCATCCTCCGTATTTGGTGGTGACGGGCTCGAACCCCGGTCTAATCAAGAAGAGTGTGCTACGCACTGCCGCTCCTTCCCACCTGGCTACGGAGACGCCATTTTGTATGCCACAAGTTATCTTATCTGGAAACTGTTTTCCACTAGACACATCCTTTCATGGCTATAGTATATCCATTTGCAAACGGGCTCTTTCTAACATGATAAGAAACCATGTCTCAAGGCTAGAATTGTATAGAACTAGTTCCAGGATTTGTTTGATGGGTTTACGGGCGCAACACAGCAGCTGTTGGCTATAGGGCAACACACTTATAGTACAAGAGTGTCGCTGGTCAGAAGTGTGGTAACTGGTTCATGGAAAATGAGAGTGAATTTAGCCTACTGAGGTAGCCTCCAGAGTCAGCAGATACCAATCCAATTAAGCACTTGTGGAATCAAATGGAACGAAGAAAATATACACTCTTCGGAGTAGTAACTGCAAGCAACCAATTTGAGACGACACGAAATATCGTGTCAAATTGGATGGCGCACTTTCGACACTTCGTCGAGACCAGGTCACAAAGAATGATAATTCTTTGTGACCTGGTCTCGACGAGGTGACAAAGAATACACACTGTCCTGAAGGCTAAAGTGGGATCTACTCGCTTTCAAGTGACTGTAGCTAATAAAATGGCCTCTCAGTGTAGATGAGAAATAATATCTGTAACTAAGTTAAACAGTGCATAAATATATTATATCATAAAGATAAGAACGCATGTTATTTGTAACATCGTTTAATGTAAACGTAAAAACTATCCGTTCCTCGTGTTTTCATGTAGAAATTTAATAAGATGGCTGTAACTGAAAATTTATTATCCTCATTGGAAGCGGTCACGATAGGGAGACGATGAAGACTACTAGTTCCGCCGATGCACAATACACGGTCAGACCCTCGAGACAGCATAAATCAAGAGAGGATTATTTATTCATCTGTACTCCGAAAGTAGCAGCACCAATTACGCAACAGCACTACTACGGAACACGTAGTTTTATGGCTTTCTTCTAGACGAACACTGATCAATCAAGCATCAATGTCAGTGTTGCGTAGCTGCAGCGCGTGCCACATCCCCAACAGATATTCCGCGCATCAAGAAGAAAATATGCACTGACGCGGAACTGAGTTTTACAGCCATAAAAGATGGTTGCATGGGACGTGACCCACCCATCACCTTCTCAGCCGTATGCACTACACCTAGGCCAACAAATCTTGTGAATTAATTATGGAAATACGAGGCATTCAGGACCAGACACAACGTGTTCAATTATAGTAGCTAGGACTTCCAGACAACTACAATAGAAACCAACTTTTAACTAAACAGAGCACGTGATCCACTCTTTCCTCACTTTTTCGTTGTTGTTGTTGTTGTTTTTATGGGAGAAATGGTGGTGGGGATTCTTCTATAAGCTCTGATTCAAACCAAGAGAACAATCATCAGTAGCTATGCGGACAAACAGCATTGAGATGGGATTAATAGGTGTCGGAGATAACTTTACCTTAAAACCTGCGTTATAATCTAACCCTGAATATAAAAATCCAGATTTATTATTTTTTTTTTATACGAATACGCAATGACTGAAAATCATGAACTACAAGTAAGCGTTTTCATCTGTAAGCAAATTTAATTTCTCACATGTTTATTATTATTATTATTTTGCTGCCTGTGGATGAATAGCTAAATGTTTTAAGTGGCAAATACCCGTTACTGTAGTTTTTACAGTACTGTGGCAGAATTACAAAACCAAGTAACTGCGACCAGCAGTAAACTAAAAATATAAAATATGGAGTGTTCATCGGTTCATGCACGCTTTGCATCATGCCTTTAGCTAAAAGTTGTTTCGCATTTGTCCTTGCAATTACCGTTAAATTAGTAATATTATTCTTTTCTTATTATATCTTTCACACACACACACACACACACACACACACACACACACTACAAAGGGTTGATAATATAGCAATGGAAAAGGATTATGTAATATCTGACCTTAAGTGAAAATTCATACAATAACAAACTTGCAGTCTGTGATCGTCACACGGTAACACAATTTTTCATGCATACAGTACGTACTGTATAAAAAAAATGTCATATTAGGGTTACCAGAGAACAGTGTCATCCAACCATGTGTATTATGTGCACAAACTGCGTGTGTTCTCTGGCCGGTTTCATCTTACTGGATGAAAAACATTGCTGTCCTTGTCTGAGACAGAATAACTCAGCCGGAATAGGGAAAAAAAAAAAAAAAAAAGTCCATAAAATTCCTCTCGAGATTCGAAAGCCTTTTCCACCAGGTGTGGGGAGGCCGGTTCATATAACCACTGTGCTACCCACAAGGCCAGCATGTACTATATTTCAACGTCGTCGTATCACACATATCGCGGCGCCGGAATGAAATTTTTTTTACAAAGCTGTGTATTAGTCTGAGCTAATACACAGCTTTGTAAAATGGCCAGACATGAGTATAATGTTATGCATGCGCGTGTGTTTTGCTGGAAGAAAAACCCGATTTTCCGGGAGGAAAACCTTGTCCACGAGCGACTACAATAAGTCGTACTCCAACAAGTTTAGTATTAATAGTCAACTGATACTATAAGCACAAACTAAAATAGCTCGTGCATCGTTACATAAAAGGAGACTAAGGCTGATAATTTCAGTATATTGGGGAAAAAAATAAATAAAAAAAATAATATATGTATAAAAACAGGCAGGAATAAGTCAAGAATAAAAGTAAGGAAATTTGACCTCTACTGATCTACATATTCAGATAATAAGAAAGAATTATAAGCCTACTAATAAAAATAACTATTAACTTATAATAATTAACTATTAATAATCAGAACGGTCTCCTTGGTATACTGCATAAAAGATTACGGCATTATGTTTATACCTAATGCACGATTCACATTCCATATGCAAAATATAATCGAAAAGGCTTATCAAACTATTGGTGTAATCAAGCGGTACATCTTGTCCCCTAAGAACTACACAATTGTTCAAACAGCTATATTTTATATTGGTATTGCATACAGCATTTGTAGTGGTCTCTATTTGATGTTCGGAGTCTATAACTATTAACAAACGGAAAACTTACAAAAACATGCGACCAGCAGCTTACATTCATTATCGTAGTGCTAATTATGGAGATTATTGGCAGACTTCAGGGATACAATCATTAAATGTTAGAATATTAATCACAGGATTGAGATTTACTAGTAAGTTAATGAACAATAAAGTAATCGATAACAATCTTGTGTTGTATTTTTGTACATTGTTCGGTGGAAATTTGGTGGAAAAACTTTCGGTGGAAAGAGACGTTTTAGCCTTTTTTTTTATTATTATTATTATTTTTTAAAATTTTTATTGAAAAGCTCCGACAGACTAAGCAACAATTAGATAAGTTCTTTAGATATCACAAATGAGGGTGAACTGGATACATATCTTGAGCGTAATGATTTCCTAACATCCAGTGGATAGATGAAACACACTTCACTCTGTTCGGCGAATCGAACATACGAACTTGTGTCATTTGGCGAGAATTAGATCCCCATTCCACTGGGCAAACTTCCCTTTATGACGTGAAAGTCACTTTCACAATGTCACTGCACCATACCCGTGTCAATTTCGTGTGGATTCATTGCTCATTTTATCCTGTTCCGTACAATTTTTAAGGAACCAAGAGCCGAAGGTCCAAACACATGTACCATCACGACACCACAGGTCGTTATCTACCTAGGTCACGCCAACTCTGCAAGAGTGAAAGGCAACAGGAAAAGTTTGTCTTCACGGAAGACGCTACTCCACTTCACAAAAATCAGGGGTTTCATGACCCTTCATTTTAAGTATTGAAGCTCTATCTAGCATGGCATCCTGTCAATAAATCTGTGTATTCAGTTTACCTATACATTTGATTTATTTTATTTATATGACTTTATGGACAAAATGATGCAACCTTATCAGGCTCCAGAGAAACATAAATTACAGGAAAAAATAAAATAAATAAATAAAATTTAAATTAAGTTTAAAAATATATATTTTCGAGTATTTATCCAATTCTTCTTTAAATTTATATAAACTTCCAAACTCCAGTCAATCATCCTTTGACTAAAGGAAATTTTAGGAAAATCCAGTCAATATTTTTGTTTATTATTTAATTTTTAATCTAACAAAAAGGCAAATCGATCATTGAAATACAGACAACAGAGAGCCCACTACACTGATATCAGATGGAATTAGTTGCTTCGGTATTTTGTTTTAAAGTTAACAGTCAACCATAAAAAAAAATTGGAACAATTCTTTACTTCTTTGTCTTTAACTTGAGTTGAGTTACTTAAGTCATGGGGCGCAAATATCTCATAAACTGTGTATTTTGGTCGGCGTGCCTATTACGATTAACTTGAATAACAGAATAGGCAATAATATCAATAACAGCAATATGCTGAAGGTTCGAATCCAAAGCTTTTTCAGACTGTTTGGAAAAATGGTGATAATATGCACTCTGGCGGCTAAAGAGAGCAGGGGAGGGGCTATTCTTAAACCTTCAGAGAACATTTAGAATTAATTGCTAAAGATCCAAATCAAAAAACAAAACTTCCTCAAAGCAATCATTATTCTGAAAAGAACTATCCTTGTTTAGAAAATCAGTTTCCGTTATACTTTTTCTGAGATTAGCGTCTAGCTTAATACTTGTCAAAAAATAACGTTCTCGCACACATGCGTAAAACGTTCTATCAGAACTGCTGAAGCCTACTTCAATTTTATTTAGAGATGGCGCATTGGAGTATAAACAAAATTAATTAACAGATCTCGCCACCTACACACACACACAAACACACACACCATGTTCTCACAGGCTTGCTTTCCATCTTGGACACATGCTAATAAAATTAAAACGGAAATTAGGGTGAACTAAGGCGCAACAACATTTTAGAAAGCTTTCACGAAACCCTTCAGCAACAAGTCTGACACACACAAGCAACCATTTGGAAGCAAACGTTTCATACGGTCATGAGCACCATTAATGAACTTGATATATTATTGCAAAACATTTATATGTTATTGGCAGAGTAACTACGACTGCAGTCAAATTGGTACCCGCCATCATTTTCGGATTAACGGAAGCCAACCGGATACCTGACATTAATGCTGATCACCAGGGACTGTTTGTGGCGACGGGAGCAGACTGTGGAAATTCTCCGAGCACAGAACACAAACGGCGTTAGGGCGAAAGTGAACGCGGTAACATTTTGCCGGTATTATCATTCCACGCAGGCCTGCGATCAACTCCGTTAACTTTAGCATCCCTACATTAACCTACCAAGCGATACGACTGCGACAATCAGCGCAAGCGAGGAACGAAGGCGGTGGCAATGGCGCTCGCGACTCGTGAAACCAATTTTAGAAGATGGGACCCATAACACATGAAGGGAAGGAGGAATAAATGGAAGCTGTGTACCAAGCATGAAAGCATGCAGTCCCAGCCTGTCGGAAGCTATTAGTCAGGCCAGAATGTGAATGCAGCCATTTGCATGCTAATGGATACTTTTTAGGCTTCTGCACCTCCTCCACAGAAATGGAAACCTATTTCCAAGGGAATTCTGGGGACGCTGTACAGAAAATGGGAGAGGGACAAGAGAGGAAAAAAATCCTGAAGCATCTCTAAAACGTGACCACTTAAAAATGGGAATTTAAAGCTTTACAACAAAAGGTATGGGTTTTGATAAACAGATACACTCGACAGTAAATGTAAATATATTGTAAAAAATCATGAACGTCTGAGCCTTATATTGAGACAAAATAACAATGGTGGCACACAATGAGGAGGACACAGCAGAGAATTTTAAGCATGGAAACTCGTTAAAATCACGATTATCAAAATAAATCGCACGTCTTTTTAGATGACCCTATCGTTACACTTTTTTTTTTTTAATGGTTCTTTAAAGATCCCGCTTGCTATAATATACATGTACTAGGATAAGAATGCTCAATATTAACATGTCTTCCATTTATTCGTAATCGAAAAAAACTTAATTTTAAATATTAACAAACCTCGCCGTTTCGTTAAACGATGAGGTTTGTATTTATTTCTTTATTTGTATTTATTAGTATTAGATACACGGTTATAGTATTAGTATTAAAATGGATGAGTGATGCGAAACTTCATAACGTCTGCTCCGCTGTTATTTCACAAGATTTTATATTCGACCCCTCTATTCTCACCTCATCAGTGAGAATAATAATCCCCCCCCCTCATTAATTTTATCAATGCTCCCCGGAATCTCAAACTTCAACCAAATCCCCCTACGGTATCAAGCTCTGCAGACTCAATTTTTTTAGCTGCTCCATATACGGATAATATTTAGCACTCTTCATCAATCTGGTTGCCGTTCTTTGCACCATCTCCAGAAATTCTATATCTTTCTTTAGATGGAATCTGGACACAATATTCCAAGTGCGCTCTCACCGCACCATTGTTTTATGGAGTAGGATAATGACTTACTTTTCTCTACTTACAAAATTACGATAAGTTATAGACAGAACGTGTATTCTTCTTGTAGCCTTATTATACTGCATGATGAATTTCACGTCTTTCTGTATCGTAATCCCCAAGTCTTTCTAATCCTGCACGTCCTTAATTCCTTTACTCCTAATCTGTAAACTACTTCCAGATTTCTGTTCCTCAGGTGCAATACATTTAATCTGGTAGAATTAAGCTTTAGCTGCTATTTTTCAGCCCACACTTGTAGTCGATTTAAATTCTTTTGAATCATCATTTCCTGGTTCTGATTATTATCATCCTTACAACCTTAGTAATAGCAATAGCCATGTAGTGCAAGGAGGCCACAGGCTTTTGCTGCACTGGCCAGATAAGAAGAGAGGAGAAAAAAAAAAAAAAACCGAGTAGATAAGAAAATACAAATTATTTGCTTCCTTCCTCACATAGGTAACTATCCAGTTGATCTCTGAATTTATTCACTGTCAGCCTCAATTACCTGTAAAGACAATCTGTTCCAGCAATCGATGACTCACTAGCTAAAAGAAAACTGCCTGCAATCTAGTTTAAACCTCTTTCCCTGTAATTTGAATTTATGTCCTCGAGTTATGGAATTCTCTATAAGTGAAAATTCCGCCTTCCTTCATTTTACTAACTCCTCTCAGAGCCTTATAAACCTCAACCAGGTCACCTCTGAGGTGCTTGGTTGCCAAGCTCTGTAGCCCACATATAAGGAGTCTTTCCTCGTATGGTCACCCGTTTGCCGATCTCACCATGCGAGTCCGTCTTTGGACCCTTTAAAGAAGTTCAATGTCTTTTTTTTTTTTTTTTTTTTTCAGATGAGCTGAACACAGTATTCCAAATGTGGTCTTACAATTGCCATATACAGTGAGACTATGATATCTCTACAGGATAATGTTCGAAAAATCATCGATAGGACACCTTTTAAGACATCACAATTGGTTTACATTTATTATTAATTCGAAGTAGTTAAAAATCAACACCAGTAAAAAGCTTCCAGATCGACAGAATTAGATTTAACACAGAAGAATGATTAAACTATCTATGTTAACTATGGCCAAAATATTTAAAATAATTCAAATACATTTTAAGCAGTTTGTTGGATTTTAGGAGTAGTGACTTAGGACATATTGCGCAATTGCGTATTGTGTCTGTACACGTATGTGTTCATGGGGCAAATGTGCATGTTGTGCGGACTAAAAAACAACGGAATAATCAAGGGGGGAACCTATCCCTTTCGCCTGAGATCGGCTAACTACAGCCTCGACTTAAGATGACTTTCGAAATTATTCTACCATTATAACTATTTTCAACTTACATAGCTATAAAACTTACAGCTAAGTTATTACAAGTTGTTATTATGTATCATTCTTTTATCAGTTTACAACTCTGGGTTATACAGTATATAAATAATAAACTGTTCATCTCAGAGATGAACAGTTAGCGTGTGTGTCTTTCTGAAGCACTCGGCTGGCGGGTGGAGGAGAAGTATATAATGCCTGAGTGCATTAGGGTATTTCTGCATATGTTAGAATTAGTATGACACATCCTCACCTGTAGTCTATTCTATTTGTCACTTTCTTTTATCAGTGAGGAACAAGATCCCTGATCGATAGAATATAGCCATTTGTTTCAGATCAAATTGCAGATGTAAAATTTTATGTTATGAGTTGGTTGATTGACGTGAATTTTATTGCAAAAGACGCGAATGATAATTATGTTTATGATAATTATGATAATCATGCCGTTTATGGATATGTTATTACATAACATATCCATAAACGGCATGTTCTATAGTCAATCAGTATGTTTATTTTCAAAATGAAAACCCAAGTTTCCGGACTATGTGCTTTAATTACTAGCACTTATTGTTATCCATTTCTTTATAGATTATGTTATTTTTATCATCATCAGTTCTAAAGAATTTAAATTAGTTTACAAAACAGAATTTTAACTTTTTACCTATTCACTCAGTTTGCCTAATAACAAAGGACCTCATCGTGTAAATGCAATCATTATACTTCTTTAGGTGTATACTAACGACACCTAAAGATATTAGCAGACAACTGCGGCTGCTTCTAATTTGCTTTCTTGGGTAAGGATATATAAAACATATGCATAGTACAGAAACTTCACGATGATAAACACAGAAACTATAATCCTTCCTTAAAGAATTATGTTATACATACAACTACTGTACTTTATAACTGAATCAGCCAAAATGTATGTTCAGAGAGAAGAGGAGATGGGAAAAAACGAATTCAAATATTTTTGGGTTTTACAAAAAAAAAAAAAAAAAAGAAAGAAAGAAAGAAAGAAATAGCAGAAGAAAAACAAAGAAGCGGAATTAAAGCTATCCCAGCATAAAAAAAAGAAGGATTTAGAAAAGAAACCATGGAATTTATTTTGTTATTTTTTAAAACCTACTGGGTAGTTCGCAAGCTATGGAACTTCTGCTGTTACCCATAGGAGTGCTACACAAAATTAATGACGAGATTTAAAAATCATGTGACCATGCCTGGGAGTGATAAACTGAAGTCTGTAAAAAAAAAAAAAAAAAAAATGAAAAATATTAGTACTCATCGCGTAAGCCGCGCGGACTCTTAACTATTATTTACTATTTGTCAGCACATCAGGGATGTGAAATTCTGATCCAATAAGAGAAGTCTGGATAAAATAATCTACGAAATTTTAACCTGTTCATTATTATTTGGCTAATCAAAAATGTATTACAAATGATGAATAAAGAAATTAAATAATTTCGCATTAGTATCATTTGCTGTTTGTTTTTTCGCCGAAGCAACTAAGACTATGAGGCGTCAGGTATTCTATCTGAAAAGTTGCTTTTATGCTATGGCTGCTTTTGCCTGTTCCGGTGGATGAGAAAACAGAGTTTCAAAGGGGGTTAAAAAATAATAAATAACCCTCGCCCGAAACTAACTCAGCCACTTTGTGAAAAATTCTTTCCATCAAGAAGGGGATTGGAATTCAGGCCTTTTTCACATGATGTAGAAGGGCAGCCATCGTAAACGTTCTCTTAATGGGACAGAATTATTTTTAAATATCAGGATACAGGTAATTATGGTAACAAAAAAAAAAAAAAAAAAAAATCGATAATTAGGAATAATCATATTATATCAGAGAAACAAGGATATTAACGGAGATCCACATCTCTTAATATTAAACTGAAATTTTAATAAGTAGGGTGAGAAAAATGCGTCATAAAATACCAATTTCAAAATGGGTTTGATCGCGAATGAAACAAATGGTAATCACAGTACTTATTTATTTATTTTTATTTTAAATAGAAAATTCGCTTGATGTCACTCATGGAAAAAAACTGTTACTTGTAGAAAGGTACATGATTTACACCTTAAGACAAAAATATGGTGAAAGATAAGGAGATTTTGATAAAATTTGACGTAAAATAATTTGTCTCCGTTATTCAAAGAAATTTATATAGGTAACCATTTATATAAAGATTATATAACTGTATAACCATGTAAAAAATAAATAAAATACATCGTTTTAAAACAATGCTTTATATCTGGATTCAAGAATGACACATTAGTAAATCTGTTCTTTTAATTTTTGAACTGAAATTTTAATTTCAGTTAAAAAATTTCAGATTCTAATCGATTTCCAATGGAGCAATTATTCCAAGCAACAAATTTTCAAAATAAAACCATTGGTTCAATAGCACAATTTAATAAGAAATTCAAAAATTTAACCATTTTAATTTAAATTCTGAGAATGACTGGGATAAGCAATTTGTACAAAATTTATCCACACGTTACAATAAATCAAATTCAACTATTATCTTGTGGAAAAGGGCGTTTTATTAAAATTAATTAGTAATTTAGTAGTATTAATGAGTAATGTCCTTCTCAAATCAATTAATAAATTTTGAATCTTTGAATTTGAAAATTTAAAAAAAAAATTGAATTTTAATTGTGCTTACCCGGTTATAGCCACTGTCTTTGGTCCGACGATTCTTACATCTTTCAGAGCGGTTTGGACTGTCATTGCTGAGAAGAAAGAAATGGTCAGGCGATAAGGCGAAGAAAGGACAAGAGAAGCATTGATCACAACTAACCCGGAAAAGTCGAATCTGTAAGTCCATCTGCAAAATAAATAGAGTAGAATATTCTGGTTTTCAATAATCAGAAGTTTTATTGCAATTCATTCCACTTCAAATAACCATAAAGATTAACTGCGCACTATTTTTCGAGAATAAATCAACCATTCGAATATAAATTTTATCAGTGAAAAAAATTTATATTCGAATGGTTGATTTCTCTTTCTTTCTTTCTCTCTCTCTCTGCCCCTGGGTAACAGGTTTGTTATAATCACCATTCCCCCCCCCACACCACAACGGGTAGAAAAGATCTGAGTTCGAACCCCGATGATGAGGTGAGAAATTTTTATCAGTCTTTTTCACAACGTGGTTGAGTTAGTCGGTCTTAGGCGAGGGTAGCATAATATTGTCTTCCAGAAGCTCGGGATTTTCCTCTAGCAAACAGACCACAGAACTCAAACAATTTAGAGACATATGATATACGGCAAAATATTGCTAAGTAGCTGATGCGCTTAAAACTCTCTCTCTCTCTCTCTCGTCACGAGCGACGGCCAACACCAGACAATCATTATTGCGTGATGCACCTTTCTGGTCTTGGCCTCTACTTTATTTCATTATACAAGTTCCTCTTGCAACTCGATTGCTCCCGGTTCTTACACTTAGGTATGGAAATTGTATAGTTTTTTGCTTTTTAAATAAATAAAATGCTCTTTTTTTTCTTTTGTTTATACTACGGGACAACCAAGCGATCCGAGGAGCTCAGAAGATAGACAAAAAACAAGAAGCAGCTTAGCATTTCTTCTTCCACTCAACGTCCTCTTGGCAAAACAGCTGATATAGCGGCTACCTCCCTCCTGTTTGGAATTGGGGCGGATATCGCTGAAACGCGCCATAATATCCCATAACGTGGAAAAAACTTAAATTGCAAAGGTGAGATTCTTCCCGTTAGGATAAGAGAAACTATTATCTCTGGCTCTTTCTTTTAACATTATGGCCAAGTTAGTCAGTCTCAAAGAGGATTTCATGGTTTTATGCTTCGGATAGGTTTGGCTTTTCATTCTGCAAACAAGCCATAAATACATGTAATTTACACACAGTGTGTGTGTGTGTGTGTGTGTGTGTGTGTGTGTGTGTGTGTGTGTGTGTGTGTGTGTGTGTGTGTGTGTGTGTGTTTCCTCATGGCCTTAGCTGCGTTAGCATACATCCACATCTAATAACTGGATTTCAAGTGAATGGATTTTCATGAAATTTTATAGTTTATTCTTTACCACAAATCTTAACCACATATCTTTTAATATTTTCGTCCTTATTTATTATTTTTAAAAGAATTTTAATAGGATTAAAATTTTTAATAGGAATAGGATTAAAACTAATTTAGAATATATTCTAAATTAGTTTAAATCCTATTCCACCTTAACATCATGTAGCAGAGCCGATCAATTGAGGTGAGTACCAACAATGAAGCCTTTATGTTATCATCCCCATTTAGTCTAATTCATATACGGTACTTTAAGAAAAATTTATCGAGCCACCCCAAAATTTATTAAAATCGAACCAACAGAAATCCGGCAGTTGTATGGCATTTTCACACATACAACATAGGATGTCCTCCGTGAAAGCATAGTGGTTTTACTGCTTATCACTCATTTGGAGAGGTCTGAATTCGATTCCCGTCCACGACTGGAAGAATTTCTAAAGTTATTTTCATTCGAGACTGAAGCCCATCTCAGGCAGAGGTAGTCGGCACAGGGAGTTATACCCAGCTTTTTCATCATGCACAAATGCAAATCGGTTCGGGATTACACACTTCTACAAACACAGTACTTGCATACAGATTTGGGTAACGCCCGGGTACCGTTAAAGTAAAGATAATACATAGGCAGGGTGTGATGATTACACAAATGAATGGACAATATGGCGGATGCGCAGAAATAAAATTTTTTCGGTTGGTTCGCACATAAAAGTCGTCGCTTTTTTTCTCGGTTTTTTTATTTTTTTATTTTTTTTGCTTATTATATCGATCAGAGCAGAAATGTCAAACACGTGCCATATTTAAATTGTTATTAAAATCCAGAATTACGAAAGCGAGAGCATAAGGGGCATTTATATGGGTTCTATAAGAATTACCAAAAAAGAATTACCAGAATTACCACTTTACAGGGCGTATGATCCCCTCCAACGGCTAAACAGGGCTAAGTGGCGATGTCGTGCATGAAAAGAAAATCTGGGCCAATCGCATCCCTAAAAAGCCGCACATAGGGTTCGAGGATCTATTCTCAGTAGCCCTATCAAAAACATGGAGGGGTGCGGCCGTTGATCATTATTCCGGCTCCACCGGCAAGTGTCCCTTTCTCTGATGTTGGAGGGATCCTACCGCATTGCTCATTGTCTCCAGATGAAATAGATTCTCTAGAATCTGTTTGTAAGCTAAAACGGACTCATGAGAGAACAGAACTGTACCCTATGTGTTAGGGCTCAAAGTCACATGTTCATGGCATCAGTTTCGACGAGCTCTGTGGTGGTTTGGGGTTATTGAGATACAACCCACTGCCGTCCTTGCGTAGAGTCTACTTGAATTGAGAATTCTTAACACAGTGCGGTTCGAAATGTTCACTTGTGGCCGCAGCAACTTCTAGAGACAGTTGATGACAGGATATCGTGGGGTTCCCCCCCTTGCCGTTAGAGCCAGATAGCGATCTGTTCTGGTTGACGTAACCCTCTAGCGATCTTGACCAATTCTTTTTGTATTGGTTCCCGTCTCCTGAAACTGCTTCCATAGTGCCGAGACCACACTGTGAAACATTAAGCCGACGTGCCACCTTCGCCTGCGAGGCTTCAAATTGTCCAATGGCCCGCCAATTCAAAGAATCATCTAAATGACGATGATTTTCCATCCTGAGTAATGGAGATGTGGCTCTCCCACTGAGAAGCCAAACACTGGGAATTAAGTGATGTGGTCACAACCAGTGTTTTCATAGGCATGAATAATTTGCATAATGTGCGGCTCTGTAAGGTAGTAGTAGTGGCATGTGATGCAAGAAAGCAAGTGTATGAGCTTATGCAGCATCAGCCAAAAAAAAAAAAAAAAAAAAATATCACACCATTCCCTCCAAATGCCTGTCTAGTTCCTCCTTAAATTTATTTAACCTATCAACTTCCACAACGACAGATGGAAGTTTGTTCCAGCAATTAACCACCCGCCGGCTAAAGGCAAATTTCCGCACATCTATTCTACATCTGTCCTTTCTTAATTTGAATTTATGCCCCCTTAGGTTCGTAATCTGAACAAGTGGAAGGATTCCATCAGAATTCAGCGTGCTCAACCCATTCAAGGCCTTATACACCTCAATCAGATCACCGCGCAGGTGCCTAGTCTCCAGCCACTGCAATTTGCAGTGGCTTAAGCCTCTCTTGGTAAGAAGATCCCTTTATTCCCCTCACCAATCTTGTTGACCTTCTCTGTACACGCTCAAGCAAATCTATATCCTTCCTAAAATGAGGCCTCCAGACCTGTACGCAGTACTCAAGGCGCGGCCTGACCATTGCCTTATACAGAGGGACAATCACCTCCTTCTTCCTGCTAGCAAAATTCCTACATATCATTGACAAAACCCCATGACCTGCCCTGGCAACCTGTCTGCATTGCTCAGAAAACTTCATATCTGACTGCACAATTATTCCCAGATCTTTTTAATTTTCTAGATGGTAGATGGATTTCTATTGGATACTCGGAATTTGAACGGAGGATGCCTATTATATCAAATATTCGCCTTCGGTGACACTGTTCACAATAAAATATTAACGAAAAACATTTTGTTCTGTTGATTTTATAAGTGTTCCATTTCACGCAGTTGTTCTATTTTCGAAGTATTGCAAAGCGTGGAGTGAATATTACGTTTGGGGATATGGGCAGTGAAGTGAAAACAATTTTTATATATTATTAGTTAATCATTTAGTAATAAATTGGTAATTTATTTAAATTTAGAAAGCATTTTACACGTGATCTGTAATCCTGTAGCTTATACACGCAATACAAAGGCGAAAACTCAGTCGATGTTAGATTATCCAATACTGTAATACTCTTAACCGTAGAAAATTTTTCATCTCCTTTGCCACCCGCTTGTAGCTCATGATTCCAATATGGTATTACTTGTGAATGAATTCAAAATAGTATTTTCAATACTGGTGAGCTAAAATATGTAACTCGCAGTTTAGTACGCAACGGAAACCTTATGTTACATCCCTTCCTTCCTTATTTTATCATTTTCTTACTGACTCACTTTGTGGAAGAGGGGAGATTTCATACACCCCCCCCCCAAACTCAAACGACATTTTTTCAATATGTGGGTTAAATCGTTTTGCTACTTTATAAATAAAACGTTCATTTAACTTCGCGTCAAGATCCATTTTTTTTCCTTGGCCAACGAAAAATCTATACTAAAACTGTGTTATTTTAGGATTCTTTGGTACAGTGAATATACCAGTATATTATTGTATTTCTGCACTTGCTAACGAAGAGTCCTCCACAAGTTGGTGCTATAAGTAAGTATTCTGAATTTGACGTGACTTATCTGTTCTTGTCAAATCTTTCATTATTTGCAGCTTTAGATGCCGTGCTTAATAAGGTCATGGTAGACGCAACGGTGAGAAGAAAAAAAAGAAAGGTTTTTGCACTTTTTCGGGTATAGCCTGCTGTACAGTCATTTCAGTTCTGGATAAAAAGATTCTTGTTTTTGAGTGATATTGTTCCTTACGTTTATTGTCCAAGAAGTACACATGCGTTCCCAGTAATTTCTTTGTTTGTATTTTTGGCAGTCGTTGGCGAATGGAACATCGGAAAATTGATTATTAGAAATAAAAAATAGTTTTCTGGTTTTTTAGTGTTTCTGTCGCAGCAAATAGGAAATATTCAAAAAGTTTCGATAGACGTCTCTTCATCGGCTGTTCCCATTTTTTGCAGTCCCAATTACTTCTGGACGTTCCTTTTTTTTTTTTTTTTTTTTTTGAATTATTATTAAATCAAGTTATTGCTGTTTGCTTTACCCCTGAATATAGACCACCAAAAGGCATTTTGTCCCTTATTGTCAATTTGGATCGGAAAACATTTTGAGAATGATATGCACCTTACCACATATGAATTATAGGTAGGAGGATTCAAAATGTTAAAGAGCTTTTCTACCTGAGCGTATAAACTGACACGGTGTGTTATTCTCACCTGAAAATAACACACCCTCTTCATCTTATTAAGTGTAACAGCCCAATGTAGCATAATTGTGCCATCGTCAAATTGGAAATTCTGATTAGTTTTATTGTATCCTTAGTGAGTTAGATTTTTACATTTTTATTTCTTTTACTTTTTTTTATGTTATTTAATTATTTTGTTATTGTTTGACTAATTTTAACTTCGAACTTTATTCAAAAAAATCAATAGCGTGTTTCCTGGGAACCTTTGGCTATAATGGCTGCTTCCATGTGTCGTGGAAAACTACTAATTTCTGGTAGAAATCTGGTGAAGGTGTGCTCCACTCCTACCCTTTGTAGAGGAAGAGTGGAGTTCCACAAAGTGGAACTCCACTCTTAGTGGCCGTCCTGGCCCCTAATTCTAGGTTCCGATTCATCCCATAGACGTCCATTTGGATTTAAGTTGGAGCTCTGTTCGGGCCATTGTAATGTTATGATGTTATTCTCTTCAAAGCTTCCATACGATGTATTGATGGAAAACAAAGATGTAAAGGCAGCTTTCAAAAAATTTCCACAATGTACGGAACAGAATGCACTGCACTAGTCAGGCTGGGCTTTGTGTACTGAGTCCCAAGCTAGTTGAAAAGGGACATTATGAAAACTTGGATAAGTTCGGGGAATCTTTATTTTTAAATAAGTACCGCTAAACGTTTTGGTATCGCCTACATACATGTAAATATAGTGACTCCTCATGACTTTAATTACCTCAGTGCAATTTACAAAACTACCAAATATACAAGATTTTAACTATGTATGAATATAGAATATGAAATAATCGATATATCTTAAAATAATCTAAACGATGATCTAAAAATAATCTAAACGTGGTTAAAGAAGCACTGCAGGATCATCTAAACAAGACCAGTTATAGTTCGGACACAGCATGGTTTTGTTAAGGGAAAGTCTTGCCTAACCAATTTGATTGGATACTATGATGTGGTCACAAAGGAACTGGATGCAGGGAATAACTTTGATATCATATATTTGGATCGTAGAAAGGCTTTTGATACTGTTGCACATGGAAGACTGCTGAACAAATTGGAGCAATGTGGCATTGGAGGCAAATTGCTGCTATGGATAAAGGGATTGTTGAGTGGGAGAAGACAGAGAGGGATAATCAATGGACACTGCTCATCGTGGACTATGTTATTACTGGAGTCCCCCAGTGTTGGGTCTATTGTTGTTTTCTGTATTCATTAATGATACTGATGATGGTATATCAGGCTTAATGTCCAAGTTTGCAGACGATAGGAAGGTCGGCAGGGTTGTAATCACACTAATGACAGTTCGCTGCTGCAACAGGATCTAGAAAAGTTGAGTGGATGGGCTGAGAGATGGCAACTGAAGTTTAACATTGACAAATGAAAAGTACTGCATATGGGAAGCAGTAACCCCAGAATAACGTATCAACTCTGTGGTACTACACTGATAATTGTAGAGAACGAAAAGGACCTAGGGTAATTGTGCAGGCGGATATGAAGTTTTCTGAGCAGTGCAGACGGCCTCATTTTAAGAAGGATGTAGAGCCGTTGGAACGAGTAAATAGAAGGGCAACAAGGTTAGTGAATGGAACAATGGGTTGCCCTTACGAAGAAAGGCTTAAGTTTTGCAAATTGCAGTGTCTGGAGACTAGGCACCTGCGAGGTGATCTGATTGATGTTTATAAAGCCTTGAATGGTTTGAGCATGCTCAATGCTGATGGGATTGCTCAGCTCTTGCTCAGAATAATCACCTGAGAGGGCATAAATTCAAATTGAGAAAAGACAGATGTAAGATAGATGTGTAGAAGTTTGCCTTTAGCCAGTGGGTAGTTGGTTGGTGGAACAGACTTCCATCCTTTGTTGTGGAAGTTGATAGCCTAAATAAATTTAAGGCTGAGCTGGACAGATATTTGGAACGAACGGAGGGGTGAAATGGGAGCGGTTTTTTTTTGGCTGATACTGCAAAAGCTTGCTTTCTTTCATCATATGCCTCTACTAATGCTAATGACTACTGGTTCCTTGACATGCACGGTACACAAAAGGTACAGAATCAGAGAAATAAAAATCACAGAAACTTAAAATATATGATTAACCTAATCTGATATCATAAATAAACAAGTTATTTAATGTACGCAGTGCGCTACATTTCAGGCGTATTAGCAAATAGTAATAAACATAACAAAAAAAAAAAAAAAAAAAAAAAAGAAGTCAACCCGTCGACATCAAAATTTGTTACAAAGATTCCTAAAATGTTCTAAGTAAGCATTGAAATTTTGAAATGGAGCATAGCTCCTGTTCCTAATTTATAGTAATATTTCTGTAGAGAAAACAGCGAGGGAATGCTATGGAATTGGAACTTAGAACTATCCCAAGGACCAACAGTATATGTTGAAATTTTGGTAGAAATCTGCATTTTTCTTGTAAATTAATTCAAAGACAATTTCATTTATGCCGATTTTTGTAAGGGGAATGGAGGGCGCTGACATCCTAAATGGACCCGAAATTCTTCCAGGGACCAACAGAACACAGGTTCAAAATGTGACATCGACCTGACTTTTCGTTCTAGAGTAATACTTTCATTTATTTGAATAAATTTCTGTGACCGTTGGAGGTGGACGAGGAGGTGGCAAGGGAGGCTATGTTCCATTTTAAACGCTTTCCAGGGACCAACGAAGACGCTGAAACTGTGACATCAATTGAACTTTTTCTTATGAAGTAATGTCTAGACGTCCGATAACATACTTTCATTACAAGTTAGGTAATATATGCAGTGTGTTAAATTTCAGCAGCATTCTATTTTTTACTTATAATTAATTTAATTTCTAAGATCATAACTTTATAGAACATTTAATAAAACTCCACAGTTTGACGTTCTTTAAATTTTGGCAGTACAGTTCAATTACAACTGTACAATATTTTGAACTCTCCTTCGGTACACTTCCCCCCCCCCCTTTTAAATGTCTCTTTTCTCTCTATACATATGTATCTCTTCACAAGCTAACTGTACCACGTACACGATTCTTACATATCAAGACTTCTGCCACTCGGATACAGTAAATCATAGTATATAACAATTCGCCTAGGCTAAAGACCCTTGATAATCGCATTTGCGAATTCATTTCCACTGACTGAAGTTCTCCGAATATAGTGAATATACTGTATTTATCCAGTAAACTGAGGGGATAGCAGATATATCCACTTTATTCCCGTGTTTTAAAAAAAAAAAAAAAAAAGCGCATGATTGCATGGAATTATCACTACTTGCCATTACACACTGTCCGATTATCACTTTTCCCATTTTAATCAAGGACATAGCGGAGTACATATATCTGCTATCTTCGCAAGGTTGTCTGTGCTACATATTCATTATATTCCGAATATTTGGGGAGATGGGGGAAACCCCTGGTGCCGTCAGACAGCTATCACACAACGGTATATTCCGAATACAGTGAATATATCACCAAGCTAACATTGGGGGATAGCAACAGGGCCCGGAGAACACAGTAAGTCTGGTAAGCAGGGCACAGGGGCGCCGAAATTCAAAATTTTAATTATAATAATATTTAATTAAAGTATCTCAAGGGCGCCAAATACATTTCTGCCTAGGGGCGCCAAAAATCCTAGGGTCGCGCCTGAATGCCCTTTTTTTAAAAAATCAGAAAATAAATAACTCATTGATGTCAAAAACATTTTTGGTATTTCGAGTTTTTCTATATGCAAGCATTCCTCTACTTACGTACAACTCGCAGGTAAGCACAAAGCTGTTGCTATGTTTGGTTATAAGAATCAATTTTGAACACCTTCGTGATATTTTTCTAAAGCAGATTTCTGGAGGTCACTACCAAAAAACAATTATCAGTTTTTGGCTTATTGGGCTTTTCTTTTGTTGCAATCTATTAAAAACGGGTAGCAAACTCGATCTTATTGCATTTGCTGATACTGATAGCTGGAATGATACTGATGCTGGAATTTTGTAGAGTTTTACATTATTATGGTGAAATGTGCTTCTCCTTCACTGAAATCTTCAAATCATATAAAACACAAAAATTTTCAGTATCGTCTCTTCATTCCTATTTTTTGAGCTTCTCAAAGTTGTTTCTCCGTATCTCACTTGCGCGTATCATGTTAGTTGCAATTTGTGCGTGTCGTGTTCTTTGTTATTGATTGCTTATCTTTTTTACTGTTTTAAATTTAACCCCCCCCCCCCCAAATTTTAGTGAACAGAAACATCACCTGGTTAATATGTACATATTACAGTACGTATTAATTATGCTATGCACGTAAGCGTAAATTTATTTTATTTTGCTAATATGTGGGAAATATTCTTCCGATTTTAATGCATCATTTAATTTTATTAATTGGAGGAAGTAAGGTGTAAATTTGTGCTCTATATCTTTACTTTTATAGCCTTTGGATAATATTTCTCCTATTTTCGCTTATTAGGTAAATGGACCATAATCTGCCGCGCTGGTCCAGTGCGAGTTAGCAGATCGACCGTATTTAGCAGTCAGGGGCTTGAATCCCGGTCTACTCAAAGGAGGGTGGTGTGCTACTGCACTCGCGCTCCAGATCACTCGGCTACGGATACCACTCGCTTATTAGAATAGCCGTTTAACACAGTTAAAAGTCAGTTCGCAAACGTAATCACAATGACCGGCGCTTACTACATATCGTATAGTGAACGTATAGTATATTTTATTTGGAGAGCCCATCGTAAAGTTATTTGATCGTACATTAAATTAAATTAAATTACGTATCGTATTTAGATTAAATTAGTTTTGAATAAATACTGTACTCTACATTATTATTTACTGTATGTTATTTATTTTTTTTTTTTTTCAGCTTCATTTAACTTGGTTACAAATCGTAAAATGCTGTACATGATGAAGTTTGTTGGGGGTTATAATCTCAATGCATTGTACTGTATTGTACATGTATTTTTTATCTACAAGACCGAAGTTGGACTTCCGTACATGGAGAAAAAAAAAAAAAATTAAATATGTAAGTCGAGGATTGCCTGTACAGTATACACGGGATGAAGCGGTGGGGGGGGGGGAGATAGATTATTAATTTTAAGTCTAAAAACTTCACATGGGAATTCATACTTGGATACTGAATAGCAAGGAATCTGCCATATTACTGACATACTCTAAAGGTCAATTACATATGTGAGCAGGAACCTATACATTTTGTAGACATTTATAATAACACAAGTATAATGCATATATTAGTAAAACTCATCAACAGTAAAAAGCGCTTCGTTGCAATTAAAGCACCACCAGGAGCTTAGTAGAAATGATTCATAGCAGCCACGCAAGTTAAATTACAGTATCCACCCCGCTTACTTTGAATAATTGCAGCCAAAGGTATTATAAATCTTCCTTTTACCGTTTTATTCAAGAAGTAAATGAAGTTCATTTCTTCTCTATACAATTAATAATTCTGTCATCTACATTCGCTCTGTTGCTCATCTCTTAACTATAAATTATTTATGATCTCTGGAAAAACTGAGTCTAACATTTTTTTACGATTTTTTCGTACGTAGTTACGGCTTCAGAAAAATTGATCTTATTGTGATGTGACAATCCGTATTATTAGGACCAAATTATACAAGGAAGCGGAATTTTTTTTTACCAGAAAAAAAAAATAAATAAATAATGTTAAAATAAGAAAAATAAAGCAGAATACGTATTCACACTATTTCCATTTCCACAAAATCAGGAGCTCACATCTGGTGGCTTGGCACACCCAGGGTCCTGAGTGGATATCATTATTCTTCTCTTTCTTGGTGATTTCCCTCTCTCTCTCTCTCTCTCTCTCTCTCTCTCTCTCTCTCTCTCTCTCTCTCTCTCTCTCTCTGGGTGGGTCAGAAATTTTTTTTGGCTGGTGCAGCATAAGCCTCGGGCTTCCTTGCACCATAATGATAATAACAATAATAATAAATGACCATCAAATTCTCTGAACTTCGCCGGACTCGTTCCCACTTTGGGAGGCAACTTATCGAGTGTCCGAAAACCCTCTGTCCATAGGTGAATTTCATGAGATCCAATCTTCTGTTTTTTTTCCCTCAGATTTTATATTTATGCCCCTTATCACACACCTAGGAGGAAAAACAGACCTTCCTCATTCAGATCTCCCCTTAGATGTCTAGTTATCATACACTACAGGCTACACCTCCGTTCTTCCTCATTTTTAAGGACAATCTCCAAACCTAAATATAACATTTTAAATTCAGTCTAATCATCATTCTGTACAGAAGAATAATGACATTGTTTTTTCCTCTACAAGAAATCCTATAAATCATGAACAGGGCACCATGCGTTTCTAGCCGCCTGTTTACAGTATTGCATGGGAAATTTCATATTAGATTGAATAGTAACACCTAAGTTGTTTGTCTTGAACCACATTTAGCTCCTCTACCGTTAGCTTATACGTGAACCTTAGAACCAATAAACTTCATTTGACATTTTTCGGACCATATAGGTAATAGATCTGTCTTTTTGAAGCATCATGAATGGGCACTAATTGAAAACTGTCCTTCAGATTATCAGCAAACTTGAACAACTTACCTCGTCAATGTCTTTTATGAAAATCATAAATAGGAGAGGACCCAAAATAGAACCCTGAGGGAACCTACTTATTACACTGGTCCACCCTAAAGGCTGACAATTTATGACAAACCTGTTTCTTATCTTTTAGCCAGCTTGAGATCCAACGTTGGATCTTACCAGTAACTCAAACTTATTGTCAAAATTGTACTGCATAGTAATTTAACATACTGGCCAGGCATGACTTCCCCCTCAACTAACCCATTCCTATCGAGGTGATTCTGAATCGCATCCTTAACAACAGACTCCATGATCTTCCCAATTACAGAAACCTAACTTGCCCAACTCCTCTTCAGCCTCACTTCTGTGGATTGGAGAAACATTAGCACTTCTCCAGTCAAAAGGGACTTTCCGGAGTCGCCCCATCTCATTAACATTTCCTTTTTAATTATAAATGATATATCATCCTTCCCTACAAACGCTTCTCTGAGATCATTATTTTATTTCCATTTATTTTACAGCAAGCAATCTGACTTCTTAACATTTCCCAGAGATTCGAGATTGGTGGTTCTGAATCGCATCCTTAACAACAGACTCCATGATCTTCCCAATTACAGAAACCTAACTTGCCCAACTCCTCTTCATCCTCACTTCTGTGGATTGGAGAAACATTAGCACTTCTCCAGTCAAAAGGGACTTTCCGGAGTCGCCCCATCTCATTAACATTTCCTTTTTAATTATAAATGATATATCATCCTTCCCTACAAACGCTTCTCTGAGATCATTATTTTATTTCCATTTATTTTACAGCAAGCAATCTGACTTCTTAACATTTCCCAGAGATTCAAGCTTGCATTCGCCTATAAATTGCATGCCCGTGGCTCGAGATCACGTGAATACTAAATACAGTCTAATTCTTGTATTCTCTCTACCTCTTGAACTCCTGACATAATGTTGTCGTCCCAGATTATAAACAAAAATTTTTGTATCCCAATTCATCTATCACTTTTGCTGGACTTTCTATGGACCTTCAACTGAAACCAAGTAAGAAATCTGTTTGATTTTCTCTCTTTCTTTCTGCATTTACATATGAAAACTCCTATGCTGGTTCGTAGCACTCTTTGCTAGTGTTTGTCGCAATCAGCTTTCGTCCCCTCTTACTCCATAATTGGCTTTGCTACATATTCTCTTACAATGCATATAGAAACCGTAATCATGTGATTGTCTGTAACTGTCCCATGCTTGTTTCGTTTACTCAATTAAACGCTTAATCTCACCTGTCATCCATTTTATCATTACCTTTACGGAACTTTACCACTAGTACGATTACACTTGGGACACAGGGGATAAATTCCTCGAATATTTCTCACAACATATTTTTATCCAACAGCACACACTACCCAAATATCTCTTTTCCGCTGTAGTCCCCCTATTGAAATCGAAGCTCTTGCCTTTGAACATAAGTTTATTTAGATACAACCCATTTTATGGTATTATGATTGCTGCCTGCTATCGGTTCACTCCCCTCTATTGTCAAGTTTTTGATGCAATTACGTTTCTCAGCTCAGTGAGAACCAGGTCTAGGATATTAGAACTCCTTATACACTCTCATTCTTTCTCTCTCTGACATTCTGGGATAAATAGTAATTACCCAGTTTGTTCAAAACACAGTTACTATATAGTGTATTTTTCGGTTAACATCAACCATAATCAGAAGATATTACTGATTAGCGATTAAACCTGTCCATAGAGAGTTTTTTCACACTCCTCAGGGTCATTTTGCCTGTAACATAGTCTCACTATCATCTACTACACTAATTCAACATCTACTGTTCCTTCATCTGACTCAAGGAATATTCTTACCACTTTCGGATCAGAAGCATCACGTCCCCAATCCCCCTTCCTTCCTTCCCCACCTCTATCGAGCACACAATATTCACTTAAATGAAGCTCTTTTTTGTCTCGTATCTCTGAGAGGCGACATATCTTAGCAAGACCAATTGCATTGTCAATTTAGTTAGTTAGTTATTTGGTTTTTAGGAGCATTAGCAACTAATGCCATATTGCTCCGTGATATGAGGTGGTCATTCCCTGACCTTTCCGCATCGTCCCTATTTGGTGGTGACGGGCTCGAACCCCGGTTTAATCAAGAAGCGTGTGCTACGCACTGCTGCTCCTCCTTCCCATCTGGCTACGGAGGCGCCGCATTGTCAATTAATTGACTTGATCAAAATCTCAAATTGATTTAATTTGCTTACCATACTCCAATATTACTGTATAGACAAAGTAACTTTTGCACTTTATTGCTTTTTACAACCCTGATACACACCCATTATAGTTATTTAAAAGTGTTATTTCGTGTGGTCCGAGACTGCTAGGGCCTTTTGCTTCTATTATTGTTTCCTTTCAGTGTTTATGGTATTTATTATTGTACCAATCACTCTCAGAGAGTGCGCGCAAATGTTATTTTGTCCCATTCAAATGACCTGAACTGATTTCCCTAATCCTCAGAACTTATCAGTTTACCTAAACCCTTAATTCATCGTCAATGGCATTAGCTAAAACTAATGCACTTCCTCTGTTTAAAGAATGCCATCCATTCAAAATAAAATGCCGTCTTTGGCACCGAGTAAAAAAATTACCAAAACAAAGTCTCTACGAATATTAAGCTATAATTTTTTAAATACTTAGTTAAATATAAAAATAATTAATACAAATACAAATTCCAAAACAATTTTAATAAGACAAAGCAATAAAAATAAATATTAGAAAAGAGTATCTTTATGAAACTAAGTATATAAAATGTATTACAAGTAAAACATAACCGTAATTAAAATTAACAAATGAAAAGTTATATTAAAATGATTTAGTACTAGATCCACCACAGCAGTACTTATAAAGGAACCATCAACGTTGTAATGTCAAAACCTCATTTGAAATTTTGCTCATTTATAGATCAAGTATTGACTCCTATGCAAGATTTCAGCTGTCATCTGAAAGTATCCGAAAAGAAATGTCCAAATTTAAATTTCTGTTAGTGGCGCACTCTGAAGCTGCAATAGCAATTGCTACTGTGAGGATATCTGAGGAAATGGAGGGGGAGAAATCGCGCTTGCGTCTGATCTTATCACTTCCCCCACTACCAAAACTCGAATTCACGTTTTGATTTTACAAAGCAAAAATTGTTTATCGCCGTAGGCAAACGCTACTTTTTTCCTTTGTTTAGCTAGAATTGTACACATCTATATCTTTAAATGAGGCAGTCCTTCAGGCCGTCTCCTTTTTTTTTTTTTTTTGGACTTCAGTCTGAATAAGCATCATCATTCTCGTTAACTGAATAGTATACTTCCTCGTGAGATACCTGATCGACGTCCGCGGCGCTTTCATCTTCACCCTCCAGAACGTTTAAAATCAGTGATTTCCACAAGTCAATCAACACTATTACCATGAGCATCAAAAATTACACGAACAAGACATATGTCATTGACAGAGAATTTTCTCATTCATCTTGCGGTGTTCGTACTTTTGCATCACAAGTTTCTGAACGTTTAAAGGTTTCTACATGTCGAGAGAGAGAGAGAGAGAGAGAGAGAGAGAGAGAGAGAGAGAGAGAGAGAGAGAGAGAGCATCAGGGTATATACTCTGTGACCACGAGTCGACTGAAAGGAGTTACTAACGAGGAGTACGGCCTCTTGCGGTTATTTTTAATATTATTTTAAAAAATTCAAAACGTACAATTTGCTAATTGCTTCCCTTTGCCACTCCGCTTGAGATGCACGCACAAGTTCATCACAACTCCCCTTAAGTCTCTCCACAGCGGCCGTTAGGAAAGGCACCTTCAGAAATTCAAATATGCACAGCCATTTTTTTTTCCTCGCTAGATATTGGCATTTGGTACTGGTACGTGACATTTAGGATATATGTCATGAAGTTTGGAATAAGCAATGTTGACAGTGCTCTTATCAGTACGCATATAGAGATAAAATGTATAGGTAAGCGGGAAGAACTTACTGAAGTGTAAATGGATAATTATTAAAATTGTTGGGGGAAAAGTAATTGGAGAAACGCTCTAAAATTTCTGTTACAATAAAAATAAAAAATCACAAAGAACTTAAGCACCAAATCGAATAATACAATTCGCATTCATCGAGAGGTCTGGACACAGATGATGACCAAGGAAACTCAGACTAAATAAACAAAATGCAACACAACTGTAGTAAGCGGTAGACAAATAAATTAATCTAAAACAAAATAATGATAAAAGTGCAAGATAAAAGTTTAATTTAGTAAAGAGTGACGGAACATTGATTTTTTTTTTTGCGATAATAAAGTTATTCAGTAATCTACGATTTCCGAAATCCTTCGTCCTTTAATATCAAGACCAAAATACGATTATTTATGTATGTGTAAAGCGCCAAAGTAACCAAGGTTGCATCCAACAAAAATCCGAGTTCCCAGGAGGAGGGAAAAGAAAAAAAAAAAAAAAAAAAGTTACTTCCGCCTGAGCCACTTTGTGAAAAAAACCCATAAATGTTCCTTATTTCACTGATGGGATTCGAACTCAAGCCTTTTCTATCCGCTGTGGGGAGGACGGTGATTATATCAACACTGCCTCCCACAAGGATCCAAAATATTTAAAATAAAAATAACCTTTAAAATTCTTTTGTCCTTCCCCGCATCGCTTTTAATTAAATCACTCAACTATATTGATGAAGGATTCCGTATTACACTAGTACTAGAATAATAATTCACTAGAATTCCGTGCGTTAGCAGAATAATTGAGATAAGTTGATTAAAAGGGTACAATAATGTTTCCTAAGATTCAAAAATGCTGATTCGATCCTAAGAAAACTTCAATTTAGAAAAGTGAACAATAAACGCTAACCTATCAAATGAACGCGCATACACTGATCGAAAAATTCTAAATGAAATTGGATTAAAAAAAAAAGAGAGAATAGCCATAACATCATAAGTTGTTTTCTTAAGGAAGGGCTACATTGCAAGAATCATAAAATCGATTTTTAACATTAAGTTACAAGGAAAGGTGTTTGAGCTATATGACGACGGCCTATTATTCTTGTAAGAAGATTTAAGCATCGCATCAAAAACAAAATGGGGAGTAAAAAAAAAAAAAAAAAAAAAAAAAAAACACCTGGGAGTGTGATATCTAGTAGTGTTTTTCGTATACCTGCTCCATACATGGGCGCAGCCTAGAGGATGATGGATGAGAAAAGATGCGGTGGGAGATTGTTAACATCTGCTAAAAAAAGAATTTTCTCCAGAACTGGTTTCAGAGCAGAGAAGATCGAAGGTATGAAAAAAAAAAAAAAAAAAATCTTGGTTTGTTTAAAAGCAAAGTACGTTGACACATCAATGATGCAGCGTTAGAAGAGGGCGCTGGAAAATGAGCTTTCGGGTTTTCTTGGATTTGCGTGCTAATGCTGTTTTAATAGAAGAATTTTAATGAGATGACCTTACAAACATTCAGGGTGTTAAAAAAATGCTTTTCAATAGCGAAAAAAGAGCCTGTAAAATATTCAAAAAATTAAACAATTTTGGAAAACATCAATCCGTATGAATATACAAAGATAATAATTGAAAACTGAAATTACTACTCAGAATCAACAGACGTGACCAACGTAAAACTTCATTTCAATATACAACTATAAAAGGATTGCAGGCCTCTGAAGAGAATGCTGAGTAAAATTTAAAACTGAAAACAAAAAATCAATAAAGAAAACACTCCTTCCAACAACACAGGGATCCATCAACCAATGAGAAGCGCCTACATGTCACGTTTATCGATGCAGATAAGATATCCACGGTTGCAACTCATGTATAATTTACAATTAGTAAACAGGCAGAATTTTAGGACCCTGTTTGAGAATAAGTATTGCAGTATGATAAAAAAGGTAGACTAAAGTTATCAAATTTTGATGCACACAGTAAACATCTTCTAATCTGCTTTTGAGCTGACCTTTTTTATGACGTATCACACATTTATTCTTTTGGCATATATTATTTTTCAAACATCACAAACTAAAGAATACCTCATCGAATTTAATTCTGTCCTCAGTAGAGATTATATTGCAGTTCGATATCTTGATAATATATCAAGATATCGAACTGCAGTATATTTAGATATGTTTTGAATCAGTTGCTATAATCACATCATAAAAAAGGCACAAAACCGATGACCAACAATTTATTCAGTACACAGAATTATTTATTAGAATTTCATTTAAAACTTGCTAACATGTACATTTGGTATTTACTCGCTTTCTTTTGGGGGAAGCGTCTTCCTGATGATCCTATCCGTGCCTATATGTATACAGTATATAAAACTGGTTCCATCAAAACATCGCTTTTCCACATCGCGTCCTCCCGTTTCAAGTTGATGCAAAGGAGAACTGCAAAGTACAGGTTTCTCCACTGATCAAAGGACTAACTGATTCTCCATTCTTTAAAATTAAATTCAGTTCTAACGTTTGGATGGAAAGGAAAAACTGAAATTTAAATATGCCTCTTTTAGGTAATCAGAACTTAGCTGAATTCTCTGCCCCAATGCTATGAATAATTTATCTGTGCAAGATTTAATAGTAATACAATTTTATTAATGCTTATAATTTTTACATCACTATAACTTATTAAGGATTTCAATCCTTGTCAACAAGTTTATTTTTTCCAGTTATATCATATCACATTGTTACATAATTATATCAAATGAAGTAGTCCCCCCCCCCCGGCCACTACACCATACAAATTAGGGGAAAAGAAATGTAAGCTCCTGGAATTCATTAAATAGACGGTTATAACATCAACTGAAAAACATTTAATTGTATCCATTATAATCAAGACTCTTCTGACTAATAATTTAACCTATGACACTGGATAATTTGTTCCGATTTTAAAATCGAAATTTTTAACATTTTCTTACAATAATTCTCTCTCTCTCTCTCTCTCTCTCTCTCTCTCTCTCTCTCTCTCTCTCTCTCTCTCTCTCTCTCTCTCTCTCTCTCTCTCTCTCCATATTTATTTAGTAGTTTAAGGATGTTTCAGGATGGATTTCTTAAGTTATATCCAAGATCTGTTTCTGACATTTTCATCTCTTTAATTAGTAAGTTTTTGACAAAAAAAGTTCATTTTTAACTTTTGATCCGATGGTAAAATCTTATGTTTCAATAAAATAACTCTTCTTTGGTTTATTGCTGTTCCATACTTCCACACCAAGTATCTGTTTCAATATTCATTGTAATAAAGATTTTATAGGCTTTAACCCGCATATATAGATAAGGTGGCTTACGGAAGGGAGGCTCTTCCCCGAGACTGAAGGATTCATGCTCGCCATCCAAGACCAGGTAATTAACACCAAGAACTACAGGAAATACGTCGCCAAGGACCCCCGGAATGACAGATGGCACATATCGACGATGCCATCTGACCCCAGAAACAATCCAGCACATCACCGCGGGATACAGAGTGATCACACAAACGGAGTAAACATCAGAAGCTATCGCAAAAATACCAGTTGATCAAAGAATCTATACCGTATTACAAGCTCCAGCTGTACTAGAGACCCCTATTCACAAAAAAAAAAAAAAAATCTGTTTATACTCCGGCACGACAACCAAGTCAGTAGAGTTTACAATAAATCATCAAATATTTATTGTATTTAGTAGTCACGGGCTTGAACCCAGGTCCACTCAAGGAACGCGTGCTACGCACTCTCGTCCCTGACCACTCGGCTACGTCAACTATAAAGGTAAAGTGCAGCCATTATCAACCCACTGCAGGATGGAAGCCTCCTCAACAATTCATGCTGAGGGAAATGGACCATAATCTGCCACGCTGGTCCAGTGCGGGTTGGCAGATCGACCGTATTCAGCAGTCAGGGGCTTGAACCCCGGTCTACTCAAAGAGCGTGTGCTACTGCACTCCCGCTCCTGACCACTCGGATAACCCACATCAACCAGAAGGAAATGGCTACCTACCTGATCGAAATAGCGGTGCCCAACAACAGCAACCCCCAGAAAATATAGAAGGAAAACATCAGGAAGCCCCAGACCCAAGACTGGAAGTCAAAGATATGTGGCATATAGAACAAGTATGACCACCCCGATCATCGAGTCAACCACCAAAAAAAATTGAATTTTCTGTTTATACTCTGTCACGACAACCAAGTCAGTAGAGTTTACAATAAATCGTCAATACAAATATTTATCGTATTTAGTAGTCACGGGCTTGAACCCCGGTCCACTCAAAGCACATGGTACCAAAGAGCCTCCATAAGAAACCGGCAGTAATAGGCCTCGCAGAGAACACTTACATGGAACTCCAGAAAGCCGCAATCCTGAACACCTGTAGGATAGTCAGGGAGTTCCTCGACCAATAATAAGTGGTAACCGGACCATTAGGAGAAGAAAGAAATAATAATAACACTTTTTTTTATTTGGTATCATCTGAAATTTATTACATTTGAACTTGTTAAGGATTAGCAAATCTTTATCAACAAGTTACGGAAATAGGTAAAACAGATGTCGAAATTAAAAAGATCAAAAAAAAAATAAATAAATAAATAAATAACAATGTCTATTTTATCTTCAAAAACTGTTTTATATATAAACTTCTTAAAAGAAAATTCCTAGCCAACAAGTTCACGTTTCATAAAAAAAAAATAATAATAATAAAGTTACTTAATAAGATGCCATTTAAGTGCAAACAAACAAGCCAATCAACCAGATCACTGGAGGTCTCTACAGCAAACAATAAATGACTTTAAAGTTTTGTTCAAAATTTTTTGAAAATCAGATTCAAAAATTTTATTTGAAGACGAATCAGAAATTATTTAAGACAAAATTTATATTTTACAATGAGATAAAAAATCTGTTTAATAAACAGAGAATAAAACGATCAATTATTTACTCCAAATGGTTATTTCCTCTCAAAAAATAACTACATAAAAAAAAAAAAAAAAAACTGAGAAAATACAAACAAAAGTCCAAAAAGCAGTAGAATTATTTCGGAAAAAAGAAAAAAATTATAAAAGGGGGGCGATGGACAAGCGATTGGATGATGGATATACTAAATTCAAACAAAGAAATAAACCGGTGTAACTGCGGAGAGAAAAATATATCCCTTTCCCAATAGAGAATGGATATACATTGAATTATAACCACCTACCTAATACCATATTGTGCTAGGGTTCGCACGTATAACAAATGGTATTCACCTAGGCATTGACTCCACTAGATATCTGTAGGAATCTGCAACCATGCTACCTGCAAGGCTTCCGATAGTGACGGAATATATGACGGCTGCGTGTCCATACGCCCCACTTCCCGTCTCAAAAAATCCCACAGGTGTTCAATTGAATTGAGGCCAGGCGAATTTAGGCCAATGAAGGTGATATCTTCACTGTGTTTCTCAAACCACTCGTGCACAGTACAAGCCCGATGACACGGTGCATTATCCGGGTGCACATAGTCTCCTAAGAGCTGCCGGTAGACCTCACCAGTGAGTCTGCACGTACTACAGTGGTATCATCACCGTCCTCCCCACACCGGGTGGAAAAGGCCAAGGTTCGAATCCCGTCGATAACATGAGGAACTTTTATGGGCTTTTTTTTTTTTTTTCACTCTGTGGCTGAGTTAATGGGTCTGAGGAATAGATAGCAAAAGTTTTTCCATCCAGCAAAACAGACAAATCGACCAGAGAACACTTTCCATCAACCGGTGAAATACCACCACTTTGCTTATTGGAGGCTTGAAGTGGTGAAACCTATGTTTAGTCTCTAGAGCAAAGTTTCCGGCATCCCCCTCCCCCCCATACTTCTCCTTCAACCCATGCACGGTACTAAGTACTATAGGTTTTGATACCTTTCGTGTTTGGGGTTTTCATAAAAAAAAAAAAAAAAAACATGGGTAGTTGAAATTAAAATTTCCAGGTGACCCTAATATTTTTTTTTTTTTTTTTTTTTTTAAGATCTCACCAGGGATGCTTTCCTTTGGTCCACGTGCAGTAGGTGTCCTAATTCTTGCCAGCAAAACATGCTCCATATTAAGCAACCACCATGCACGGTAGGTCCACAGACTCGTGTTGCATCAGACCCGTTTCCAATCCTCTGGCGTCCAACCAGCGTGTTCTTGATACCATATCATTCGCCGTCAATGATGGTCAGCGGTGAGGAGAGGATGTCTTTTGAGTCGTCTGCTGTGGAATCCCATAAAATTATTTATGTGGAAGAAGGATTTTTGTTAGATCTCAACATTTAGAGTACAGAGATATAGACAGAGGATGCTCACACGTGTCAGTTTCAGATCCAGTATTCTAGAACTTAATTCTTAATCAATGGCTTCAGAGTCCTTGGGATGCCACAAAGTGGCATGTGCTGATGACTTGGTTATTTGTATTCAAGGAAACCTTGATTGAATGGCCTAAAAACAAAAAACTCACAGTGTCATCTAGTAAGAGAGTAATGATGATGATATTTAGAGGGAAGTTAGATTATGGTAGGCCCCCTAAGTTACATATACAGTAAATGATAAACAAAAACCTTAGTAACCAATGTGAAGTATTTAGGAATAATTATAGATGACAGGCTGTTATTTACAGCACACCTCGAAAATATAAGTATTAAAATTAAAAATATTACAGCATCTATTGTCCGTATCACTAAATCAGACTGGGGGCTAGGAAAACGTGTTCTAAGTCTATATTATAACACAATTTTTATTCCTATTATTGCGTATGCAGCCTCAGTGTGGTATCATAGGATTACTAACGTTATGTTCCAGAAGGAATTACTATCAATACAAAGAGTCACGCTCTTGACAATAGTGAGAGCATGTAAAACTGTATCACTGCAGGTTTTAGCAGGGGAACTTCCTTTAGATTTGGTGATAGTATTCAGAACTTATGGATATTTTTTAAAAAAAGGTAAACAGATTATGTTTTTGGGCAAAACCAATGATTTAATGATAGATATTAAGAAAGAAAAAAGAAATATTCTTATGAAATTAATTGATATTTGGCAGCAAAGATGGAATACTAGTGATACTGGCTCTGTGACTCGTGTATTCATTCCACTAGTTAATTTTAATTATGAAAACAAGTTGACTAAGTGGTTTTATCCTAATATTGAGACCTCTTTTATATTAACTGGTCATGGTTCTCTAAGACAAAAGTTAGATCCGTTTGGTTTAGAATCCCAACCATATTGGATGTAAAATTGTAGAAAGTTGGGAGCATGTTCTATATGAGTGTCCACTATATGAAGAATACAAGTATATATTAAGAGATCGATTTTTTTTTGATAGAGGTTTTGAATATACGTATACAGAATATACGGGTGAATATGGACATTAGTCTGGGTGCCACCATTGGCATGTATACATACAATACAATACAAAATGTGGACTCCCATACGTCTGCGTGTGCGGCGCATTGGCATTGAAATTTTGAATATTCTTCTTGCATTCTCCATATTTTATTGCGATGTCAACTGTCGCAGAATGATCTGCCGTTGAGTCCGTACAACGCACTGCACCCTTCGCTTACCATGAACATCCACCTTGCGTAATCCTTTACAGTTCTGTCGGCGGAAGGTGGTTTGATCCATTTAACATAATTTTTTGTACACCTTTACCACATTGGGCCATGAGCAATCGACAAGACATGCCGTTTCAGATATGGAACCACCCAACCACGAGCTCCCACAATCATGCCCTTTTGAAACTCCGTTATATCTTTACTACGTCCCATAATTGCTACTTTATCAATTTGACTTGCATGACCACATACAAATTACGACTGCTCTAGAATACGAAGCTGTACGTCTTTTCATACTGCGAGCTATTCGGCATAGTCCATTATGGATGGCGTGACCAAACTTACAGAATGGGAGCACCCATGATAAAACTCCTCGGATAAAGAAGATGGAACGAGATGTAATACTACTATAATTAAGAAGTAATATCCTGTAACATGTGAAAATGCAACATATAAGATCACTGTTGAATCTTTACTTTTGTAAGATACTGTAAATAATTGCCCCTGGTAATATTGCCAATAATTTCATTTTGTAAGTACAGTAGTGTAAATAACTCCTATTCTTGCCTTTTTGTACACCCTTCTAGCCAGTCGGCTGTATAAAAAGGGTGAAAGTAAACATTTGCTAGAATAATAAAATGATTTAATAATATTAATTATTATTAATATCTAATAGCGAAATGAATATATATCTAATAGCGAAAGCAAGTTATCTGGAAATAGAATAAATCTATTATAGGCTCAGAGTCGAAAACCGTTTAGGTAGTAATGCTGAACTAATAGACTACATTTTAGCGCGTTCACGGTAGACTAGAATTGCGCAGTGTATGCAGATCTCTAAAACATCACGAAGCCATTTGAAGCATTTTTTGTTCAGTAATGTCAGCGGCCCTAATTAAACGTCGAATCAACAAAGTCGCCAATTACTATCTCTGGAGGCAAGAAATTCCCCTGAGGCCCATCGGTAATCTCGTGGTAGGGCTATAAAATTTAACAACGTCGGCTGACCGCAGCAGTCTCGACTGTAAATTATGTGGAAGCCTCCTAGATTTACCAATCAAGCGGAAACATTTGCTTCCCAGCTGAGGAAAGCGAATGTCGCCGCACCCCTTCGCTCACTTATTGGCTCACTTAGTGAAAGCCGCGACACGGTCGACGTAAGAAGTCAAAAGGACCTCACTAACGGCTCATTTCACGGCTCCAGGCGAACCCCGTCTCAGGCAGCACCGTAAAGTTTCTCATTAGCCAGAATCTGAGATAGACCGACCCTCAGCTGTAGTAATTCCGTTTGATGGGCTTCACAGCTCATTAGACCAGCGATGAATACAAAGTAGTGCAGCGATCTTCCAATCTCAGGAGGTCCACACCATTGACGGCATGGTATTTACCACCTAACTAGCAGGGACTGTCATAAACTGCGTCGAAAGCGCAGATGTCACCTAGCGAGGTAACGCCACTGGGGAGTAGTTACACAAGTGAAGTTAGTCCTTACAGGTGTCACTGTCACCTCGTTAGTGCTTATTACATCTTGATGAGACCCTTCTCAGCGCGTGACAGCATCATAAAAATTGTACTGTTCCAAACCTTCACATAACTTCACAGAGAAAGGACACGCAAATTAGAGACTGCCTCTGTGTTTCCTGCTGAGTGATTACGGCGACAAAATAATCCGATCAAAGTCACCACAAGGGAAATTATTGAACCACTGCTTAAAAGATTAAATTTTATAAATTGAAGTACGAAGTGAACTGGAATACTACTTGCAGGCCTAAAACACAATTTCGTGCTTGATGGGTGGAGGAGAAAGAAAAGCAGAAGAAATAGTTTTCGAAAGTGTTGAAAATGAAACCAGGTAGATGAATATTTCAATGACAACAAATTAACACCCGAATAAAAGGTTCAATTTAAAGAATTCAGCGTTTTTCGGAAGCAAAAAAGTAAATCAACGAGAAATTAATATAATCAGCCATCACCGGGATAATTCAGATCAATTAAACATAAAAAGAGGGGAAAAGGCCCGGGTTCGAATCCCCTCAATGATGCGAGGAACTTTTATGGGCTTTTTTTTTTTTTTAATACTCCGTGGCTGAGTTAGTTGGTCTCAGACGTAGATAGCAAGGTCCCCTCCCAGGAAACTCGAGTTTTTCGTCCGGCAATCGACCAAAAAACACACGCAATTCACAAATATAATACACTAGGGCAGATGAATGAATATTCCGGGTGGCCCTAGCGTGAGATCTGTTTATTCATTATTACTTCTATATTTGCAACAAACATTGTACTCTCAATGGCACTGTTCCACAACGCAATGGTATTGAGAGAGCATGTCACAGTCAGAGTCGGGACGGTCGCCCGCGGCGTTGACACTTTGGTGGTGCATGACATTGGGAGTGTCGAAGGTTTGACAGGGCGCATATGCTTCGTGGAAGGGGAAAAACGAAAGATTTGGGGAAAGATGTGGGGGCCCTTTCTTTCTCTATAGTGCAGTAAACAGTCGAAATGCATTAGGTATGCGTCCGATGCAAAGGCCTTTCAAAGATTTTAGTGAAAATGGATAGAGAACCCGGGATTACCAGACGAACCGAAAATTTTGACAAAAAAACAATGGCAGCTCCCTTGAAAGGGAGCTTTTATTGTCTTCTTCCAGGCTCTGCCCTGAAAGAGGTATTAGGGTAGAGCGTGGTTAATATATATGTCTTGAGAAAAACACATGTCCACCCTTCCATTTGTATCTCAACCTATTTGTAGCCACGAGGATTTTATTTTTCAGGTATCCTTACTACGGACTTACTACAGTTTATTGCTCCCATTTGGTCCCTTCCTGCATTTTCGCTTACATTTTTGCTGAAATAACGATAATTTCTTTCCGTGTTTCTAAGAGCTTCTAACTATAAGTGTGTTGTTGGTTGTCAGCAAGAAGGAAGCGCTCTTTTTTTGTTTGTGTTTAGGAGTCTGCAGTGAAAACGGCGTTCTCTCACCGCTAAGAATCAGTATTGAGAGTTATGCTGACAATTCCACTATCTGTAGTAAGCGGGTGTGGGGGGCGGGGTAACGTTTATTACTTATGGGGTTTTTTTTTTGTATCTTTTCCTTTTGTATTAATGTATATCCCCGTAGTCCAATCCTCCCACTTTAGCATCTGACTTGTTTGTTCTCAGAAGATTACCTGACTCGAAGGGGACCTTAATTATTTTAAGTATTTCTCCACAGGATTGGCTGAGTTTCGGAATGACAGACTCCAACACATGAATGTAAAATAAAACAATGTTTATTAACATATCATACAGAAACTAATAATAGTGACTTGTTATTTCATTAACCTTTATATGTGTAAATATCTTGTTCAAACTCCAATGTTTTATCATCAGATATCCTATTCTAATACACATTATTATTCATTATGCAATGGTGTCTCTTCGTGTTCTTTACAGGGACTTGGATAGGTCGTGGTATTCACTTCACATAGATTCTTCCAACTCTTCTTCTGAACAGTCTATATAATACACCAACAACTACCAGCCAATGAACTGGCTCACATAAACCTTCAGAGTTCGTGTCTCAATTTGTAAGAAAATTTCATTTATTCAATTAGACACCTTTACTGCAATCAGGTTAACAGGAAATATTAATCAATTCAATTTAACATTACCCTTCAGGACCGTTAATCCCCTATACCTTTATATATATCACTTTTAATTAGCCCCTACTCAAATCAGAAATACTCTCCACAAATCAACTCATTATAAATCAAAATTCCAACCTTTAACTTCATATATAATATAAAAACCTTTCCCAACTTTAAACAATTCTCAGTTATCTATTAAACCCTCTCCTTCCATCAAGCATTATTATGAGGAGCTTCACTTCAAATTATAGGCTACGTCCGTCTTAAATACATTACACTTTTATACATATATTCATTGCTTAAATCTCCCTCCTTAACTATATATACTTATTTCTCCTAAAGTCCTCTCCTTAATAAATTAGGTACACCTATTTCGGTAAACTCTATAGCACTTACATGTTTGGCCTGGAACTTTCCTCTCTGCTCGGCTTCCTTTCATATCGGTCATTCAGGTACTGGAATGCGGGGGCGCTCATTTGGGGATCTCGGTGATTTATGGTGTCTCCCTACCGGATACTGCGTGGCTGGAATCAATCAGGGTCGTATATTCTTTACCGGTCAGCATTTCTTCTTCCGTGGATAGAGGAGTTGTCTAGTAGGTCAATGGTTCGACCACTCATTAGACTGGCTTTGCCTATATAATTTTCAGGATGTGATTCTTCCTTGCTACGGCTTCCATGCTTACAGGTGAACATTCCTACGGGCTGTCGGGATACGCAGAATTTCTATCATTGCTT
This sequence comes from Mastigoproctus giganteus, assembly GCF_048544385.1. Classification (NCBI taxonomy): domain Eukaryota; kingdom Metazoa; phylum Arthropoda; class Arachnida; order Uropygi; family Thelyphonidae; genus Mastigoproctus; species Mastigoproctus giganteus. The sequence goes on along the minus strand of NC_143584.1, from coordinate 156,714,846 downwards.
CCATCTACCTCAGGGCTGCAGCTATCACCCAAATTAGACTACTGCTCTGCTTTGTATCGTTCTCCAACTCATTCAAATCATTCTCCAGACCGCTTCGAGAACTTCTTCCGACTCTTCCGAAAACTTCTTCCGAATGCCCCGAAACTTCTTCCGAATGCCACGAAAGCTTCTCCCTGAATGCCACGAAAACTTCTTCCTAATCTCCCTCTCAAAATTCCCTCCACTTTCTTCCTGGCCAATAGGAGATCTGCGCATCCCTTTTCCTGTGCTCTCATTTGTCTCCTCTCATCTTCCGTGGGCGGGTCTTCTTCCCAACTTCCGTGGCCTAGAATATACGAGAACCATCTAGAACGAGAGGCGGAAGTTCAGGTTAACTGAGAAACGTCACAGCTCTTCCCGTGACCTCACGCGCGCACACCTGGTGACGTCGCCCACCTCTACTAGCGTTCCACCGTGAAATTTCTAAGAGAGCCAACTTAAGTGCTCTTGGCCCTTACTATGGTGCATCTGCCTCTGTCTTAATGGGGATTTGTCACGGTTATTTACTTTTACTGACTCGTCAAAGAACTTCCATACAAACAAACTACAACTAAACAGGGAGTGACTGGAAGGTATTTTTGAATTCCAGAGCTTCTTAACCCATGTTGTTTTTATCAGAAAACCACTATTCGTATTACAGTTAAATTCTCATAATATTTAACAATTTTTATTAATTAATGTAAGGACGGGTCCTTACATAGCATTCCTCTTCCCCTAAAAAAATTTATATTCCTTATATAAATTTTTTTTCTTTTCTGTCCTCAGACGGATATGCCTTTATCCCAGATCCACTTAATTGACAGCCAATCTCCTCTAATTGCCTTTCTATACTTTCTAATTACACTCATATACCAGACATTACTTAAACTTATATTAAGCTTCATTACTTACTCCCATCCCATATTTTCGTCGAATACTGCTCCTAGATACATTTGCTGCATCCTGTTTATTTCCTTCAGTTTGTATGCCTTCTCCTCACTGGAAGCTTCAGTTCTGTAACTTCCCAATCCTTCGATTCCTTTAATTTCTGTTGCTCCATTTAATTTGCGATCCTTCTCATCACAGCCATTTTCTCCCCCTTCATGTGTTTTCTCTCCTGAATGTAAACCGACCCTTTCTCTCGTTTCCAAAACTCCCACGTGTAACACCCTCCCCTTTTCTTGGCACTTTCCCTCATTATTCCTATTTGTTTTGGTGTTCTTATTTAATTCCCATTTGTTTTGTGTAACCAGAACTTTATTATCTGTGCTTGCCTTACACCCTTCTAATTCTTTCCCACTAGCTTCCTTTGGAGTTTCCCCTTTCTCTGGCTCATACTGGGCTCTGCCGCCTGCTTTTCGCCTCCTGTCTACCTTTGGACTCGCCTGGGTATTACTGCCGAAGGTAATGCGGCCATTTCTCACATCTATCTTGGCTCTTAATTTCCTTAGAAGGTCCGTGCCTAGTATTGCGTCGTGTCGACGACTGTTTATTCTGTTTGCCACAAAATATGAATGGGTCACCAAGTTATCACACCCCTGTATTCTTACCTTGTCTCTGACAATGTAATCGGTGTGAATTTCTCCAGCACCTACCCCCTCCACAAGAAAATCGCGGCAACATCTTATATCTCCCTTACTCGGCCTTTTGCAGTATTTAATGAGGTAGTCCCACATTAAAATAGACCTCGAGGCTCCTGTGTCCACCAGAAACTTACCTGGTACCCCTCCTAAGCTGCCTCTCACATATAATAGGTCGTTTCTACTGCCATTATCACTTACCGCACCTAAAGATATGGTTTTTCCTTTGGCGGTGTTTGAGTGTAATGATGGCCTCCCGCAGCGGGCATGTCTAAAAGATCCATGTCTCTTGACTACGGCATTGTTGATGCGCTCTTGTTCATTCCGATACCCCCCTTGTTTTGCGCAATGCCTTTCCTCCCTGTGCTTGTCCATGTTTCTGGGGTTTTTTTACGTGTGGGTACCTGTCTCGTTCCCAATACTCTTCTCTTTCCCAGCTTTCTTTAGCACCCTGTTTCACTTTGCAGTAGCGGGTCCAATGGTCTGAGTCCTGGCACTTATAACACCATTTACGACCGCTATCCTTGTCTCCCCCCTCGTATGTTCGTGAAACTGTACCCAATCTTTGTTTCACTTCCGTTTGTTGCTGATTTTCTCTAGCATCATTGCTTAAAGAGAGCCTTTCCATCATCCACTCCATCTTTCTTTCGATGCTATTTAAATGTTTAGCTAACCCTTCGATTTCGCTTCTCCCAAAATTTTCGCAGTCCTCGCCGCGTTTCCTACCCTTTCTTGGCATTTTTTTATTTTATATCTATTAATCTCTAGCTATCAACTTTAACTAATCAATATGTCTGCCGATTAATCTTTCTACAATTCTTTAACTATATTAGATAATCCAATTCAATCTATCATTAACATTTACCTGATTGGTCAATAATCAATTAGTAAAAGTTCAACACCCAATAATTATAAAACTCCTTAAGTTTTACCTATCTATCCTTGAAGTTTCCCTGTTCGGTCTCACTAATTAATTCAATTGTACATAAATAATAATTTCCAGTTCAACACTAAATCAATACTTGCCTCTAAAATCCACCATTATTTACTTGTTCAATCTAAATTCATTCAACAATAATCAACTCAGTAATACATATATAATTCTAACTTACGCTTTCTGGCTCGCCAGCTGAATTTTACAGTTTCAGCAACTGATTATAATGAATCTTTGTTTTGTCATTTCTAAACACAGCCTTCCATTGAGGAGTTTTCCTGGCTGGCATATCGCCAATTGTGGGGGGCGGGGTAACGTTTATTACTTATGGGGTTTTTTTTTTGTATCTTTTCCTTTTGTATTAATGTATATCCCCGTAGTCCAATCCTCCCACTTTAGCATCTGACTTGTTTGTTCTCAGAAGATTACCTGACTCGAAGGGGACCTTAATTATTTTAAGTATTTCTCCACAGGATTGGCTGAGTTTCGGAATGACAGACTCCAACACATGAATGTAAAATAAAACAATGTTTATTAACATATCATACAGAAACTAATAATAGTGACTTGTTATTTCATTAACCTTTATATGTGTAAATATCTTGTTCAAACTCCAATGTTTTATCATCAGATATCCTATTCTAATACACATTATTATTCATTATGCAATGGTGTCTCTTCGTGTTCTTTACAGGGACTTGGATAGGTCGTGGTATTCACTTCACATAGATTCTTCCAACTCTTCTTCTGAACAGTCTATATAATACACCAACAACTACCAGCCAATGAACTGGCTCACATAAACCTTCAGAGTTCGTGTCTCAATTTGTAAGAAAATTTCATTTATTCAATTAGACACCTTTACTGCAATCAGGTTAACAGGAAATATTAATCAATTCAATTTAACATTACCCTTCAGGACCGTTAATCCCCTATACCTTTATATATATCACTTTTAATTAGCCCCTACTCAAATCAGAAATACTCTCCACAAATCAACTCATTATAAATCAAAATTCCAACCTTTAACTTCATATATAATATAAAAACCTTTCCCAACTTTAAACAATTCTCAGTTATCTATTAAACCCTCTCCTTCCATCAAGCATTATTATGAGGAGCTTCACTTCAAATTATAGGCTACGTCCGTCTTAAATACATTACACTTTTATACATATATTCATTGCTTAAATCTCCCTCCTTAACTATATATACTTATTTCTCCTAAAGTCCTCTCCTTAATAAATTAGGTACACCTATTTCGGTAAACTCTATAGCACTTACATGTTTGGCCTGGAACTTTCCTCTCTGCTCGGCTTCCTTTCATATCGGTCATTCAGGTACTGGAATGCGGGGGCGCTCATTTGGGGATCTCGGTGATTTATGGTGTCTCCCTACCGGATACTGCGTGGCTGGAATCAATCAGGGTCGTATATTCTTTACCGGTCAGCATTTCTTCTTCCGTGGATAGAGGAGTTGTCTAGTAGGTCAATGGTTCGACCACTCATTAGACTGGCTTTGCCTATATAATTTTCAGGATGTGATTCTTCCTTGCTACGGCTTCCATGCTTACAGGTGAACATTCCTACGGGCTGTCGGGATACGCAGAATTTCTATCATTGCTTCCATCTACCTCAGGGCTGCAGCTATCACCCAAATTAGACTACTGCTCTGCTTTGTATCGTTCTCCAACTCATTCAAATCATTCTCCAGACCGCTTCGAGAACTTCTTCCGACTCTTCCGAAAACTTCTTCCGAATGCCCCGAAACTTCTTCCGAATGCCACGAAAGCTTCTCCCTGAATGCCACGAAAACTTCTTCCTAATCTCCCTCTCAAAATTCCCTCCACTTTCTTCCTGGCCAATAGGAGATCTGCGCATCCCTTTTCCTGTGCTCTCATTTGTCTCCTCTCATCTTCCGTGGGCGGGTCTTCTTCCCAACTTCCGTGGCCTAGAATATACGAGAACCATCTAGAACGAGAGGCGGAAGTTCAGGTTAACTGAGAAACGTCACAGCTCTTCCCGTGACCTCACGCGCGCACACCTGGTGACGTCGCCCACCTCTACTAGCGTTCCACCGTGAAATTTCTAAGAGAGCCAACTTAAGTGCTCTTGGCCCTTACTATGGTGCATCTGCCTCTGTCTTAATGGGGATTTGTCACGGTTATTTACTTTTACTGACTCGTCAAAGAACTTCCATACAAACAAACTACAACTAAACAGGGAGTGACTGGAAGGTATTTTTGAATTCCAGAGCTTCTTAACCCATGTTGTTTTTATCAGAAAACCACTATTCGTATTACAGTTAAATTCTCATAATATTTAACAATTTTTATTAATTAATGTAAGGACGGGTCCTTACACGGGGAAAGAAGTTTTAGAAAATTAAAGTTAATTAAAACATATTTGAAATCATCAATGTCGCAGGCAAGATTAAATTCATTAGCAATGCAATCAATTGAAAATAATGTGGCTGCAAATTTTACCGATGCCATTAATAAATTTTCTGATATAAAATCAAGGAAAGAATGCATTAAAGGAATTTCGTTTGGCTCTTGATAAAAATATATTTGGTGTTAAAAACAAATTCATCTTAAATTTTTGTTTTGTATTTTTAAATAGCTTTGATGTAACTTGTAATGTAAAAGCTGTATTTATTTTGTAAGCATCTATTATTAAGTATGGTCGGTCTCCAAATCCTTCCACTTGGGATACCGATTTGAAATTTGGTATATATAGGTGATTGGCTACAATCCTATGTGCATCCCATTTCTTTCACATGAACGGCTGAAATTTAATTATAGAAACTATTAATATTATTATATAATTAAAGGCAAACGTAACTGCAACCCGCTGCTAATATTTTGATAAATGTCCTTATAAAAAATTGACTCTTTTGTAAAATTTTTGTTAATATTTTAATGACAATTAAAATGAATATTCTGGTTGTCTTTTTCTGTGTTTACATTAGTCTTTTTAACTTTTCTCTAGCAAATATAAACTCAATAAAAACCTTAAATTTTTACTATCTGGAAGGGAGCGCAGGAATGCCTCCCTGCCCGCGAGATTAGCTATAATAACCAGCTTGTTAGCTATAATAACCAGCCTGCTAGAACATAGAAAACTTACTGTTAAGCACCAAAAGCTACAATCATACTTTACCATCTCGCGAGGAGTGCCACAAGGGGGAGTTCTTTCGGCTACCCTTTTCGCGGCCGCCCTGGAGCCGTTTCTTGCACAGTACCATGACTTTATAACATATGCTGACGATGTAAAATTCTTCATCACTTCCAAAGACCATGAATCAGCAGAAAGTATTTGCCAGATGGCAAATAGCACAATCCGAGAATTTGAGAGCTACCTGGATTGCATCGGGCTCCGTATTAATGCACAGAAGTCTGCCCAAATGACCATAACTTACAAGCAGAATAAAAATGACATCTCGATCTCTGTGAACGGGTCTAGCGTTGAAAAAGTGCACTCTCACCTGGACCTAGGTCTTAAGTGGGATGACAGACTCACCTTTGCTCAACACTTCGCCCATATGAAGACAAAAATATTCGCCGCTTTATGGGCTACTAGACAGGAACTGGTAGGAATTAGTGATAATCATCTAGCGACCAAGTACATTTTAATGTGTGTCCTGCCAATTGCAATGTATGCCTCGCAAATCTGGTCATCAGCTCCAGATTCACATTATAAGTCCGTCCTTGGGATTGAGTACTGGTTCTTGCGATGGCTTAACAGAGTTGCTGGCCACCCTTTTACTATCTCAAGGGCCATTCTCTACTCAAACCTTAACATCGTACCCTGGATGCAGCGGACAATTAACAGGAACATACACACTCTCGCACAAATGCTCACAGGCAGAGTAGATGCTCCAGTCCTGGATAATATTCTAGTCAAACCGCGTGCCACTGCTAGACGTTGCGGGGAAGTAAATAATCCACTCCGTCCAGTCCTAAACAATCTTAGTAGCCTGCAAAGATTCTTCCCATCAAATACAGCGAAAATATTTAACTCACTACACATAGATGCTGAAAACCTGTGTGAAGATGCAACATACCGGAAAGAGATCTTCCAGAATTCGTACAGATTTACCGAAATATGAATCGGCTGCAAAGTACCAAAGAATTGAGAGTAAAAGAGAAACTTTCTACTTTAAGAACAATAATAATTGTTGACCGGAAAAATACACCTTCTATAACAGTTATGTATATAACTTACCTATTTAAATTGTAAATATATGAGCTGTATAATGTTTGTACACAATCATAAATGTGTAAATACTGTATGTATTAAACATAAAATGTATACAAAATATTTTGGGACGAGACTACGTGTACAGTATATGTAACCAATTGCACGTAGTATCTCGTACCCTGATATGTACTTAGCACCCTCCTGGCACTTTGCCGTCCCGGGGTCGTTCCTTATGGAAATAAACAGATAATAATAATAATTTCTACTATTGTAGAAATTATTATTATTATCTGTTTATTTCCATAAGCAGGCTCTCGAGCAGGCTCTGGTCAGAGTAACAGATAAATAAAACACATTTTGGTATTTATTGCTGATTTATATATTACTTATTTATGTTTAGTTTGTATTTATAACAACTAGTGTTATAAATGATTTTGAATTTACCTAATGAGCCGTATTCGTAAGTCAACAGAACAAGGCAATGTGCCACTCTAAAACTGGCTTTCGTTCCTCGCATACAAAAAATAATCCACACATGCGCATAGCAACGTTAGCTTAGGTTGCGCCAAAGCAACTAAGACTATGAAGAATCAGTGTGGTGTGTTTGTAATTGAGTGTACTCTTCGGTTGGCTTGCTGTTTGTAGTACGGAAAACACGTTTCCGCGGGTGGGGAGGGGAACCTATACAGTCCTCACCTGAGAAAGACACATTAAGGCAAAAAAAAAAAAAAAAAAAATGAATAAGTGTCATTGACGGTATTCGTTCTTTCCTACTCGTTGAGGGAGAATAATAATTATAACAACAGTGCTAACAGCGAAGACCACATTGCGAAGCGTTAGATTTATTCTCGTACATACCAGAAGAATGGCTTAATGTTTCAGAGCAACGCGGACCCCAGTTTTCTAGCCTTGTGTGATTTGCCAGACCTCTATCTAATTTGAATACTGTGTAAAACCAGTATTCTAAGGTGTGTGTGTGTGTGTGTGTGTGTGTGTGTGTGTGTGTGTGTTGTTTGGTTTTTAGGAGCATTAGCAACTAAGGCCATATTGCTCCGGGATATGCGGTGGTCATTCCCTGACCTTTCCGCATCCTCCGTATTTGGTGGTGACGGGCTCGAACCCCGGCCTAATCAAGAAGCGTATGCTATGTACTGCTGCTCCTTCCCACCTGGCTACGGTGGCGCCTTGTGTGTGTGTGTGTGTGTGTGTGTGTGTGTGTGTGTGTGTGTGTGTGTGTGTGTGTGTGTGTGTGTGTGTGTGTGTGTGTGTTGAAATAGGAACTTTTCTTTTTCACTCTACCCTGTTTCCCTTTATCTTCATCTTCATATAGTTATTATATATATATATATATTTTTTATTTATTTATTTATTTATTTTATTTTATTTATTTTTTTTTTTTTCTGCACAATCAATTTAAATTGCCAACGACTGCTACTGTTCTCAAAAGTATATGTTCATATGAGATACTAAAAATAACATTTCATTTCATTGTTTTTTTTTTTTTTTTTTCCCTACTAACAAACGCTCTATATTTCAGTGACCCAAACACCTACATTCCCGAATATCAAATGAATGGTAAGCTTTGAAATTTATTGATCCGCTAAAAATGGAAGGATAAAAACGTATGACAACTTAACATTGCCAAAAGAATTGTCCATTTTTAATTTTGTGCCATTTACTTGTGTACAACCAAATAACTTAGGCCTGACGTAGCCCAGTGGTCAGGAGCGAGAGTGCATAGCACGCATTCCTTGAGTGGACCGGGGTTCAAGCCCGTGACTACTAAATACGATAAATATTTGTATTGACGATTTATTGTAAATTCTACTGACTTGGTTGTCGTGCCGGAGTATAAACAGAAAATTTACCATCAGAGACCATTCAACAAAAAAAAAAAAAAAAGTTCAAAATAATTAAAATAAATCTTTTTTTGTTGTATATATTTTGTTTATTTATTTTTATATAATGGCCCTTAAAAGGCACGCTAAACAAAACTTACGTCAACCCTGGCCTGCATATTAAACTCACACAGGGAAAATAAAAATGATTTAAAATTCACTATGACCACAACAAATGAATCTACGAAGATCAGGTTCGAATATCTTAGTCGCTAAACATTTCTACGCGAAATTAAAATTTCACGGGGACCAATATTTCCACTCAATTTCCTTATATTCAGCCTCTTAAACGGTTCCAATAGACAGCTGTCAATCAATGGCGGCATTTATATTCTGCAATTTCTCCAAAAAACAGAACTTTGTCCATTAATTCTCGTTTTAAATCTACTGATTTGTATGACATTTGGCTGGAATGTTTGGCATTTACTCCAATACCATCGTTTTGCCTAATCTATCCATTACGCTTTTCGTACTTTCGACAAATCGATTCTATGCAGAATCTATTACCAGAAATGCCCTTCTTTCTAAAATTCATCGTTGCATCATCTTCTCGAAAATTATTTTCATCATTATTCTACGTCTCATTAAACATACTTTATTACTTTACCTGGACAAATCGTTCGTGCGGCAATGTTAAAAGTTTTTCAATGATTTGCAAATTTCACTTTTCGTATATTGTAGCCATAAATTATTAGTTGCATACCTATATTAATCTCACGTGCACACTATGGCAAAATCTTCGTAATAACAGAGAAGTTTCTAAAAACTGTAGATGCATTTAGACTTCTTATATAATTTAAACAGAAAATTCAATTATACGTAATGCATGTCTTCTAAAGAGCGAGAACTTCTTTACTTGAGAATATAATCTTTTTATGAGTTTCCCCTTTTACTTTTTAAAGTTAGCAGTTCCAGCAACAAGAAGCCAGAGTTATAAGGAATTTCATACTCCCTCGAGAGGGGGGGAAATAAAAATAAAAACTGAAATTATTAACGATGATATATTAGAGCGAAAGCAGCAAATCCTTAGTGCGTAAATTCCTTCTTTTTTTTGAGACCGATCGGGAAAAGCATGAAGGATGGGAGTGAGGAAATTCAAGTTTCGGAAGGTAAGAATGAATTCGCAACTGCGAAATAAAAATAGATAAGTTCAGTGGCAGACCGAAATTACAGAAGAAACTTGGAACCATTATACGGCTGCATTTCAAAATTTCATATTATAAAACTAGATCAAAGAAGGTCCGGCGCGGGGGAGGGGGGTGCATAACTAAGAGGGCACGGGCTTTGAATGACCGATTCACTAAATATGGTGGTTTCTTGTATTCTCTCTATTTTGTGAACTCCTCTGATCGTAGTCGTCCGAAGTATAAAGGAAAGTTAATTCTATTTATAATGAGATACCAAATTGCACAAAATTCACAATGAGAACGATTATGCAACTTTTCTGGGTTCTATCCATATCGAAAATAAACTGAAATTTATTTATTTTTTATATAATTTCTTAATTAACTTAAGTCTGATAATATCATAAATTAATTTCGATTCCTTCTTAAGACCTTTCGAATGATCTCTAATGTGTTTTTGTAGTAGGAGAAAATTTGACATTAAGAGGGTGGAGAAATATATAATCAAGAGACTAATAATGTGAGATAGATCGTCTATTCTGGATAAGCAAATTTTAACTGCATTCCTCATTAGCAGAATTACGTTTCGGTGCTTAAGTGGAAAAAACAACCCTTTGATGTGAAAAAATCTATAGCAGCACCTAACAATGGAATGTAACGGAAGTGTTAAGGAAATGTCAAATATTTATATTGTTGCAATCATACTTCCTTATTATTGTTCCGATGTAGTAGCGATGTCACAATCACACCTCCTGCAGTAGTAACCGCAGGGCGTATGATTCTGGCGTCATACTATTCTACAAATGGATTTCGATAACGTCTTCCAAGCCAAGGATGTTTTCACATAAAAAATCCTTCGTGTGTACAGGATAAACGCTTTAATTATTATTATTATTATTATTTTTAATTCTATACTGTACCAACTCTTGGAAATTACCATAAACTCTGTTCTCCGCAGCAGCAGAAGGACCAATAATGAAATCACAGGACCCCCTTCCTCCTTCTCCAGCTACAAACTCATGCTCATCGATCCCCCTTAGGTTGATTATTGTTTGGTTTTGCTTTTAAGGGCTATACTAGACGGGAGCTTAAAGCGCAGCGTTGGGAACGCCTTCGAACGCCCCGTTTTACAGGAAGGAGAGGGCATTCAAACTAGACAGACGCTTTCAACGCCGCAATGGACGACGTTAGTTGGCGCAACGCCTGCTGACGCCGTATGAGGCGTTGAAAGCTTCAGAGACGGTGTTTATATTGTCTGAGGAGAAATTCTCCCAGTGCATGGGGTGGGTGGCCTTCATTCGTTTGTTTATTATTTGGAGAAGACTATGTTTGACACAGAGAAATTTATTTGTGAGGTGAAAAGGAGGCCTGTCTTGTACAACACGGCATTTAAGGATTACCCAAGAGGACTTACAAAGGGTTTTCATGAAATGTATTATTATACGTGAGGGAAAGTATTAAGTAATTTAAAAAATCTTTTGATTGCCACATACATTTAATTCAAATTCGTTGTACATAGTTTCTTATTTTTCAAAATTTTAATTTCCTACTAAATACTAATATTTATTTTTAAAAAATAGGATAATTTTATTGCAATAATTTTTTTATTACGTGGACATGTGTTTTTGTAAGGGGCAGCTCCTAGAACGTGAGTTCATATCTCGTATCTCTATGAAGAACAGTATCACTACGAATGGGCCAGATTGTGTGTGTGTGTTCTGTTGTTATGTTCTGGCCTCTTGGCTACCCAGAAGCATCAGTCACCTGGACAGATGATTCTGGGTACTCGTCCACACCACGGGAAGGTTGGCCAGTCTCGATACGAGACTCTGAACCACCTGATGTTGCCAAAAGGTGGGCCAGGTTTATTTGGGGGCCCACTCCAGAGAGTGGGAAAAATAATAATAATAAATAAATTCCTGTGGTGCAAAAAAAAAAAAAAAAAAAAAAAAAACACTAAAATAAAAATCACCGTGGTGGGGAAAAAAATAAAATAATAATAATAATAATAATAATTCCCCGTGGTGAAAAAAATATATATTAAATAAATAAAAATAACATTAAATAAATAAATAATAATAAAAAAAAGAGAGAGAGGGCTGTCTGGCACCAGTGACAACCGAAGTCCCAGGTGTTAGAACAGAGCGCGAGTAAAAAAAAAAAAAAAGAAGCTACATAAATGAAAAATAATAATTAAAAAAATAATTTTAATCCCACACTCTGGCTACAGTGAAGTGGAAGATGTAAGTCGGGGTGCCAGCAGAGAAAGAGAGACAGTAAAAAAAAAAAAAAAAAAAAAAAAAAGGGAGAGTGGTTTTCTATCCTGCACGGGGCAGAGTGAGAAAGAAGAAAAAGTGAGCGAAGGGTGCTCCTAGTTCCAGGGCAGGTCCCGGAAACAGTGGAGAACGTCGACAGCTGAATGAGTATTCAGTAATATACTAGGAGTAAAAAATGCATCCCTTTTTCTCGGTATTCCAAACGTGCATTCTACAAAGTCGCTTTGCTCGAGTTAATCTATAATTGAAAATTCTTCGCTCACTGTTAAATTTTTTTGATGGTATGGTAGTATTAAATATTCAGTCAGTCCAAATGCTTCGTCCCTTACAAAAACAAATGGCACTGCTGACTCATTTTTATCAGGAAGAGCTCTATTTAACGGCAAATTAAGTTGTTTCATTAGCAATCATCTTCCGAAATTTGAATTTTTAAAAATGTCCGAATCACCATTGCGTCCATACAGCACCAACGTATATTGTAGTGAAACAGTAGTTTGAATTTATTGGCGCTTTAATCGTCCGTCTAGTATAACCCTAAGGGCTCCTATTTCTGACAAGCTGATGTAGTCCGAGGAGCCGACAGAAACTACCCTTCCTCACTTTATGGTCGGTGCATGACAGTACAGCACAACACACTACAGTGCAGTGCTTTCAAAACATTTTTGATACCGATACACTACGTGTCAAATATAATTCGACAACCCACCTGAGACTAGTGAAATTATTTGACAGCCTCGCCATCTTTGTTCCTTATCTTTAAGTTGTAAGTAACTGCAACGATACGCGACTTCCTTTGTTTCAGACCATAAACGTAAGCTCGGCATATCATACTGATGCCCTCTGACATTTGTTGTGCACCCAGCTCCCCAAAGTGTTGTCAACTTCCACAGATTAACATGGTTAAACCTATAATGATAGGTTTAATAATTGGAGATGCGCTAATATAAGATTCAAATGGAATTCATAAATTATATAATTTTATAGATATAGAAAACATATATATATAGTATATAAAAGGAATGTGACAAAGATAAGTGTTTCATGGACTAAGACCGCTGATAGACAAAAAGAACCCAAACGAACATAATGAATATAAGACAAAGAATATAAGTAATTGAGTGAAGAGATACAGAAAGCCAGGAAAGAAATATATGGAAAAACGTAAAGAAAAAAATAATTTTTTAAAAATTTTATAAATATATTTCTTTCAGTAATGCCACTGATGTGCTAGGTGTAAGCTAGTGTGGCCAGCGAGCTTCCCCGAGAACCGCTTGGGTGGTCCACTATTCTCCCCGTTCTCCGCCACAGTATAGTAGTTTTGTCACTTGTCTGCTTGCAGAGGTCTGGGTTCGATTCCCGTCTATGACTAGAGAAATTTCTAAGGCCCTCCTCAATCGAGACTGTAGTTTGCCGATCTCATGATGGAGTTGGGTAGGCGCATCCGTAGCCAGGTGAGAAGGAACAGCAGTGCATAGCACACGGCTTCTTGATTAGACCGGGGTTCGAGCACGTCACCACCAAATACGGAGGATGCGGAAAGGTCAGGGAATGACCACCGCATATCCCGGAGCAATGTGGCCTTAGTTGCTAATGCTCGAAATAACTAACAAACAAACAAACAAACAAACGAAGGAGTTGGGTTCCCCTGCGAGTTATTCCGGGTTTTGCAACTCGCTCAACATGCAAATCGGCCTGCGAACACACACTGTATAAACAATATACAACGGCGCAATATGGTCAGCAGCTGATGCACCTAAAACGCTACAAAAACAACAATATATCCCCCCGCCCCGATCTGTTGGTGCTGCCGTATGCACTTCTGAGTTTGGAGCCCTTGTGCGATATTAAGCACAGCTTAATCATAATGTTCTTGTTTATAATCCGGCACGACCAATCAGGAGTAACAAAAATCATCAGCGTTATTTATTAGCTTTCAAAAAGAAAGAAGATAGGTAGAGCCACAGGTTGCCAGGTGCGAAGCACATGAAAATAAAAATATCGTATATTTTTAATGAATTACTCAATAATTGTTTTTTATTCGGTCATTTACATCAACATATGCAACGAAAGGAAATCAGAGTGAAAAACAAAGCTGATATGATGCCAAAGTTTGGCAACACCGACTTTAGAAAGGTCTGGTAATTACTACAGTTGCCATAGTTTGAAATGATCTGGATTCGATTACTATCACCAATCATAGAAATTTTAAATGGCACTCACGCTCTGTGATGAAATAGCCAGTGTTAGGCGGCGGTGACGCAGGATTTTTCTCCCGATTTATTCCAGTTTCCTGCGAACAAGAAACCAAATCCATAAACACTCATAATTATGGGTACTTGTATTGTATAATTAGGAGCCTTGGGAAAGGCGTCAGATGAGGGGAGTGACCATCGGGTTCCAGCCTCCCATCCCATATGAATAAATAACTGAATAAATCATAAACTTGATTACCTCTGAGCTAAGACAGTCGTCGCATAAGATATGAGGCGCCTCCATAGCCAGGTGGGAAGGAGCAGCAGCAGTGCGTAGCACACGCTTCTTGATTAGACCGGGGTTCGAGCCCGTCACCACCAAATACGGAAGATGCGGAAAGGTCAGGGAATGACCACCGCATATCCCGGAGCAATATGGCCTTAGTTGCTAATGCTCCTAAAAACCAAACAACAACAACAACAGCATAAGATATGACTGTAATCAAATGTAGCTTCCATGTCCTTCAACGGCACTTGTCGTTCCATGAGACTAAACAACTCGTGATATTAAAAAAAAATAAAAGGGCTATAGGCATTAAATTGTCAGTATTCTCATTATAATGACTTTGAGGATCAATAAACCCATTATCTACATCTAATACATGGCACTTAAAAAAACCATCCAGCAATCAGTGTTTCTTCCATACTCGATATACCATTAGTACAATGTCTTTCAAATTCTTAGTGAGAGAAATTTCAATACACGCGAGAGGGGTGGAGGAAATAAAGAAAAAATGTTTGGTTCAGGTACCTTACGGTTTGCAACAAGTCAATGCATAACTCGTACTCCACATACATTCCATTGCTCTGTTATTAAGTTTAATTAACGCAACTGCGCTTCTCTGATGATCGACTTAAACCATTAAAATTTTATGGCAACACGTGGCCAATAAGCATCTCGCTTTAATAGCAGGAACCTGCCCACACGTTCTTCACTAAATGGGAGGAACGTGTTTTATTCCTACAATTCATTCATTACCTTCGTTCCGTATCTGCTTCTCCCTGAATAAACAAGACCTTTAATCGAAGTTCCAAAAGCAGGTTCTTCTCATATCTTTTAGAGTCTATTAAAACGAATTTATTATGCTCTTTTAATTGTAAACTTCCTGATATATTTAGCTATATCAAATAATGCCGTTCTGGAAAAGACTTTACGAATTATCAAGTAAAAATAGCATGTATCTTACATTATCATGTAAGATAGGCCTACATTACATCATGAGGAAACAAGAATTGAGCGGGGCACCAACCGAAAAGTAAGAACCACAAAGTGTGGGCAGGTTCCTGCTATTAAATGCGGGTTAGTTTCTCGAAAGCTTGGTGGTTAAAACGGAAGTCCCTAATATTGCCGATGGTGTCTTCAATTCTTAAACAACTGTTTTATTTGCAAAATTTAAAATAATTTAACATAACTTTTAAAATACACATCTAAAAATTTTATATCATCATTCCCAACTATATACATTACCGCAGTGGTTCTCAAATTTTACGGAGTGAAACCACTTTCTTTCAAATAAACTTTCAGTAAAACCCAAGGAACCGAATTTTACATCGTGGAACACCAGAACTTAATTTAATATTAGGTTGGCTGAGTGATATTTGGTAGCAAACTTTTTTCAACTGCCAAAAAAGTAACCATTCCATTCTGCTTTAAACATTACCAAATTCATCGCCCAGGCCACTTTGGCAGGTAATTTATTACAGTAATCTGCAACACATCTATAATACATCTGTTTACTTCGAGTTTCGGTCTTCTGTTATTCCCTTTTTTTTTTTTTTTTTTTTTTTTAAACTCGAGTCCTCCTTGATGTCTTCTCTCTCTTATTAGAGAGCATATCTTCCTTATTCATTTTAATGATCTTCTTCATGACCTTATACACTTAACCAGAATACCTACCCCCGCCACAACAAAAAAATATCTAGTTGCCAAAATGTGCAGTAAACACTTTCTAAGCCGTCCTTTGTAGGATCAACCATTAGTACTTCTGCTCCAATCTGGTCTCCCTCCTCTGAAATTGCTCTAACCGTCCTATGTTGTTGTTTCTTTCTTCTTTTTTTTTTTTTTTAGGTGCGCCCTCTAGGACTGAAAAATGTTTCGAGTTCGGTTTCCCTGTCGTCCTATATAGACTAATAACGAAACCCTTTTCCCTAGATGCAAAAATCCAGTACGTAACTGTCGCCATGTGTGCTTTTTCACACGCTTCTTTGCATTGCATGATAAATTTCATAAGTGACTGCAACATAATCCCTAAATCCTTTTCGTCCTGCATCCCATTTAATTCCTGTATTTTTGTTCTCCAGGTAGAAAACCTTACATTTAGAATTAAATTTTTGTTGCCATTTTTTTCAGACCATAGCCCCAACTGATCAAAGTCATTTTGAAGCAACATGGTCTGGTTCTGTCGGTCCGTGCGCTCCCTTATCAATGTCATTAATGAAGATTAGAAACTGGACGGCGGACTGCCCACGCCACCGATCTCTGAGAGGTTTCACTAGTATACTAACTGACTCTAATGAAAGCCCATCATGACTACTTGTGATTCAAAGGATCCTTCCTATAATCCGAGCTCGCTCCAGTTTATAAGATAATATCTCGTGCAGAACCGTATCAAAAGTTTTAATAAGGTATAAGTATATTAATGTCAAAACTATTTTTTTGGTATATCATGACTTTGTAAAAGTAATCAACCAGAATGGTCAAAAGAAAGGCTGAGTACATGAGCCTATGCTGTGACCGCTTCAGATTCCATTCTTATAGAGGTGGTACTGTACCATGCCACAGATTCCACGATCCTGTCGACCACGTACGTTAGATCTGCCGAACTAGAGTTATTTCCCATTACCTTTTCATGCCCTCCTTTATGGATTGAGGAAACAGCGTTTCTCAAGACTAAAGGAATCATTCTAGTGTCTAACAATGATGTCATTAACATTAAACTGCACTTTTAACGATTTATAAAAATGATATGGTTAACATTACCTGCATGGAGTAGGTTGGATGTAAAATTCAGATTAATAACGAAATATAGATTTTACGTAAAAATTAAAGAAAAATTAACATTTCAGATTTACATAATTTAATTTAATTTTACAGCTCATATAAAATTACCTGCTATTTTAGCACTAACTATTTTAGCTATTCAAACCTAACTTGATATTTATTTATATGCATTGAAAATATAATGAAAAATATTGAAACAGATTGCATATAAGAACGAAGCATCGTTACTTATACTGATGTTTGGCTCTGTTTAAAAAACATTTGAACCAACAAAATCTCTGAATCTTATCCGGCTGCTCAGCTCCCCCCCCCCCCCCCCACATCCTCAAAGGCGACATATCTGCATAACACCTTTTAGGGTAAAAATAAAAACGCGTTTCATTCCGCATGTTTTATAATTTTGACTAAAGTAGTTAGTTGGGGCAGACAAAGATGTAGCATTTCTGTTGGGGGGGAGCAATCTGTATATGATTTAAAATTTTGTTCCACAGTATAGTTTAGGGCTAGAGCCTAAGGAGCTGACTAGCATACAAGTTAGTGCAATTGCATAATTTCTGTACGTAGCCAACTACTTAAGTAGTTATAAATTGAAATCATTAAGAATTTTATTTTATTTATTTATTTTTTTTTTTTTTTAATGTAAACTCCAAACACGAGAGGTATTAGAACCTATAGTACTTAGTACAGTGCTTGGGTTCGAGGTTGAGAAGACGAAAGAAGATATTTGTTGACATTGGACTTGAACTTCTGTAGACTGTAATTTTTTTCAGGAAATACGTATGAAGGAAGGTTGTTCCAGAAAACGGCAGTTGAATGAATAAACGAGGAAGATGAAAAGTTGGTTCTGTGAGTTTGAAGTTGGACATTAAATGGATGTTGGCTGGTGGCTGCATGTGTTAGGACTGGTTTGGAAGAGAGAGCGGGAATTATAGAAGCCAATTCAGAAGAACAGTGCCCATGGAAGTATCTGTAGAAGAGGCATGGAGCAGAAACAGTACGGCTATGAGACAGAGAGTGGAGAGACTCTGTTAGAGATGAATCATTAATTAACCTAACTGTCCTCTTCTGAATGGAATCGAGAAGCCTGAGAGAGCTTTTGGGGAGCACCACCTCAGATGTGGGAACAATATTCCATGGTAGGGCGGATTTGCGATTTGTACAGAGTGAACAGCTGTTTGGAAGAAAAGTAATGCCGAGAGCGAAAGAGAAAACCAAGTTTTTTAGATGCAGAGGAAGCAATATTTGTAATGTGCTTGTGCCAAGAGAGATTAGAAGTCAGGGTAATCCCCAAAAGAAATATATCATTTTGCCTAGAAATGAGTGTCACCAAAGATAAGCATAGGAGCAGAAGAATCCTTTTTGCGAGATATAAGACAAGACTGAGTATTAGAAGGGTTAAAATCAACTAAGTTGTCTTTGCCCCACAGGAGAATTACCTTAAGATCGGCATTTAAGGAATTGGTAGCAGATTTTCGAGAAGTTGAAGCTGATTGAGCAAGGCAAAGTTCCTCAAAATGGAAAGTGGAATGCAATGTGCTATCATCGGCAAAACTATGGATAGGATTTCCAGTCAATGGACGAAGGTCCTTAATATACAAGAGGAAAAGAGTGGGAGAAAGAACTGAACCTTAGGGGAACACAGGCGTTAGTGGAGAAGTTAGAAGACAGAGAGCCATCTACCATCAGTAAGCGATCAGAGAGAAAACTGGATAACCAATTACAAAAAACAGTTGGCAAACCATAAGATGGAAGCTTGTTTAGAAGATCTTTATGCCAAACACGATCGAAAGCCTTTCAGGTGTCAAGAGCAACTACTTGTGTTTCACCGAACCCTTCCATTAAATTAGTCCATAAATGGGTAATATAAGCCAGAATTTCACCAGTGGATCGACACTGACGGAATCCATACTGGCGATCGTTGATCAGACGGAAGGTTTCTAGGTACTTTAAGAGTTGGCGGTTAATTGATTTCTCCATTACTTTAGAAAGAATAGAAGTAATTGCAATAAGACGATAATTGGATGGGAGGGATTTGTCACCTTTTTTAGGAACTGGCTGGATATCAGCAAATTTCCAAGCAGAAGGAAAAACACCTTTGGAATAAGAAAGTGAAAAAAGATGGCAAAGAACAGGAGCACAGCTTTTAAGAACAAGTGGAGAAATACCATCAGGACCTGGAGCTTTCTTTGCATCAAGATTCGTCAAAATCCTTCTGACATCATTTTGACGGAAGACCACAGGAGGCATTGAATGGACCGTGTTGGGAATGGTGGGAGGTGTTTTACCAAGATCATTAATACATGAGTTTGAAGAAAAATAGGATGCTAGCAGGTCAGCTTTATCCTTGACTGAAGTGACAACAGAACCATCCGGTTTTGACAGAAGTGGGAGCAGAGATGGGCAAAAGTTGCGGCCAATAGCTTTGGCAAGAGACTAGAATGTTCGGCTACCACTGGGGCAAGAAGCAAGTTTTCTACTCTTAGCCTGTTCAAACTCTAGTTTTGACTGTTTAATAACTGCTTTAGAATTGTTGCGAGCTTTGGTGTAGGCAGAAAATGAACAGAAGAATTAGAAACAAGCCAATTACGATATGCAACTCTCTTCTCTTGAACAGTCTTAGCACATTTATTGGAAAACCAAGGTTTAGATAAAGGACGAAATTTTAAAGTGGAGTGTGGGATAAAGGATTCCATTCCTGAAAGAATAATTTCATTGACACGATCTGAGCAAATGTTGACATCAGAAGTTTTGAAACAGTAATCCGACCAAGGAAAAGAAGAAAAGAAATCTCGCAGGTCATCCCATTTTGCATTCTTATAATGCCAAACAACACGACGTTGGGAATAGCCATGAGATAAAGGCTCCATTTGAGAAGAGACAATCACCAAGTTGTGATCTGAAGTGCCTAAAGGACCTCTCACTTCGACCGTGTACTTAGAAAAAGATCAAGCATGTTGGCTGTATGATTAGGATTGTCTGGTATTCTTGTAGGTAAATGAACAATCTGTGCTAGGTCATTAGTAATTGCAAAAGCCTCAGTATCTCGACCAGCTGGGTCGGTGTGACTAGAAAACGGAAGCCAGCTGGAGTTGTGAACATTAAAATCACCAAGGAAAATTGCCTCACTGTTAGGAAAGTTGGTCTGGAGAAAGTCAAGTTGCAAAGAGAGGAAGTCAAAGGGCTCCAAGTGATTAGTGGAGTTGGGAGAACGGTAGAGACAACAGATGAATTTGACACAATGAGGTAGAGAGATTTTAAGCCAGAGAAGATCAAAGAGAGTTGATTCCAAATTGCCAAGTCTCTGACAGGGAATATCAGAACGGACATATGCACAAGTACCACTTTGAGGTGAAAGGAATCATACAGCGAATAATTTGGGCATCTGAGATGAGCAGTAGTTGAATCAACCGATAACTGAGATTGTGTCAGAAAAAGTACATCGGGTTTGGCAGACTGCAAGTGGAAATGGACATCGTTGAGATTAGAATTGAGACCACGTATATTTGTAAAATGAATTATTTATTGTTTGGGAGGTTTAAATCATTTCGCAGATAAGCTTACTCTATTAAGTATATCTCATATTGTGAATATACCTTCACGACGAGTTGCCATGATATTGCACTAACGCTTCACCATAGGAGAAGACTATTTTTACTTATTATCAGCGGATACCTTCACCCATATGGCATCGTTTCGGAGCTTATTGGCTCCTCATCTTTGTGAAGATATTCACAATATGAGATATACTTAAATGATTTATAACTAATAATGTAGTTGGCGACGTACAGAAATTTGCAATTGCACTAACTTGTATGCTAATTTTGTTCCACTTATTTAACTTTGTTTAAAAAAAAATAAACAATGCAAAAGAGACTTTCCCAAAGTGGTCAATGAGCAATCAACAGCAATAATAAAATTATCAGAGTTCTCAATCTTTGTGGGAAATACCAAATGATTTCTGAAATAGCAATAAAAGAATAAGTTTCTCGGCCATGAATAAATTTTAAAGTATCAGAACAGATAATTGGCGTTTCACACTTTATCATTTGTCGATTTTTTAATAGAAAGCAACCGACTTTTTTTCTTTTCTTTTTTTTTTTTGTACAGGATGTAGTAGTAGTGGCACGTGATGCAAGAAAGCATGTGTATGAGCTTATGCAGCATCAGCCAAAAAAAAAAAAAAAAAATCACACCATTCCCTCCAAATGCTTGTCCAGTTCCTCCTTAAATTTATTCAACCTATCAACCTCCACAACGACAGATGGAAGTTTGATCCAGCAATTAACCACCCGCTGGCTAAAGGCAAATTTCCGCACATCTATTCTACATCTGTCTTTTCTTAATTTGAATTTATGCCCCCTTAGGTTCGTAATCTGAACAAGTGGAAGAATCCCATCAGTATTCAGCGTGCTCAACCCATTCAAGGCCTTATATACCTCAATCAGATCACCGCGCAGGTGCCTAGTCTCCAGCCACTGCAAATTGCAGTGGCTGGAGACTAGGCACTTCATTCCCCTCACCGATCTTGTTGCTCTTCTCTGTACACGCTCAAGTAAATCTTCATCCTTCCTAAAATGAGGCCTCCAGACCTGTACGCAGTACTCAAGGCGTGGTCTGACCATTGCCTTATGCAGAGGGATAATCACCTCCTTTTCCCTGCTAGCAAAATTTCTATATATCATTGACAAAATCCCATGACCTTCCCTGGCAGCCTGTCTGCATTGCTCAGAAAACTTCATATCTGACTGCACAATTACCCCCAGGTCTTTTTCATTTTCTACCACCTTAGTTTTCTGAGCAATGTCCTTGCTTAATATCGACCGGCTGATAGAGGAAACCCTGGAGCCCGCAAAACTTTAATAAAATACAGTACTTTGAATCGTAGTTCTGTTCTAGAAAAATCACAACTTAAATAACTACAACGATGTTACTCGGAGTTCCCCTTCCCGCTCTCCGGAACAAGCTATTCTCATTGACAGTTCGCTAATGGACCTCCAAAAATAATATATAAAGCACTTTAATACTATACTAAAATAATGAACATTATTTAGATTGCCCTGCATGTTTATTGAATTACATTACGTTCGTAACATTTTAATGCAACTGACCAAATCGGACTTTAGTATTAGTATTGGTAATGGTCGCATGGTGCAAGAAAGCCTATGGCTTATGCTGCACCAGCCAAAAAAAAAAAAAAAAAAAAAAAAAACGAATAAAACAATGATAAAAAAATAAAAAATACATAATAATAATTAATAAAAGAAAAATAAATTAAACGTATCATCCTATGCGCTTCCCTGACACGAAGGTACTATCCAGATGACCTTTGAATTTCCCCAAACTGTCAGCCTCTACCACCCATGTACGCAACTTATTCCAGTAATTTATAACTCGCTAGCTAAAATAAAACTTCCTGCAGTCCAATCTAAACATTTCCCCCCGTAACTTGAATTTATGTCCCCTAGTTCCAGCATCATTTATAATCTTGAAAATTTCGTCCTCATTCACTTTACTCATGCCTCTCAGAGCCTGAAACACCTCAATCAAATCTCCTCTAAGGTGTCTAGTTTCCAAACTCTGCAACCCACATATTCGAAGTCTTTCTTCATAAGGACGCCCTTTTGCCGATCTCACCAGGCGAGTTACCCGTCTTTGCACCCTTCCAAGAAGCTCGATGTCTTTCTTTAGGTGCGGTCTCCATACTTGAACACAGTATTCCAAGTACTTCCACACACTGTCACTATTCACCACGTATTGGGCAACGCGACTGAAGTTGCTGGTTCAATTTGAGCCCATAGACTACTTTTAATATTATATACACGCCAAGCATGCTTAGGATGTTCTTAGATTTTCTTATTAAAATGAAAATTTCTATTTTTATTCCAGCACGACCACAATATGCCTGAAGAGTTTACAGTTAAATCAATCTGACAATGAGTATTATTGATAATCATATAATACAACGATCGTCACGTAGACTAGAACCATGGTCAACCCAAATGCGTGTACTACTGTATTCCCGCAATGGCCACTCAGGCCTAGAGTAGCACACCATCGAAACATATGGAAGGTCATCTGAATGGTTCACTCTTTAATCATGTGGGGCAAATTCAGAGTGAACAGTGACTTATGAGTCAGAAATACATTTAGCATTGATCCTCACTTTTGATTGAGATTGTCTTGCATTTCTGGGCCTTTTAGAAGGTAGTGCCTCCATTCACGAGGGCTGAGCCCTTGTTTCTGGGTCATAATCCATGATTTGTCACCAGTAATGATGGAAAATTAAGAAAACTTAAAGAAATAAGTTAAGAAAATTCTCTCAGGAAATAGCTCATTTTTACAGAGATACTTCAGATGAAACACATTACGAGTATTTCATTATATTAAATATTCTGCGTATTAGATAACTATAGCAAAAATAGAAAGGACGTAATTTCACGATAATGAATTTCGTTTAGATTTTCATACAAACAATATTCTGCTGGGCTTCAGTGGATTAGAATTACTCAGGAGGAAAACCCCACTCACTCCACCTGAGATCGGCTAACCACAGCGACGACTAAAGCTTTTAGACAGTCCTCAAGTCTATGACGGAACCTAAACGTTTTCCAAACGAGTGACGTGGTGAAACCACTACACTGTCACAGAGGACCATAGTAAAGAAACCTTCCGCCATTTTCCAACAGCTGGCGGTGTTTACCCATAACTTTTTCCGTCTCAATCGAATTAGAACCCCTTTATAATAGGCCTCTGATTTACCTTTTGATCATTCTGAACAAATTTAGCAATGAACGATTTTCATTCATTTCGAACAAGAGAAAAACAAATTCTCATTTTACCGTACGAACCTGTTGTGCATTTTTTTTTTTTTTTTTTTTTTTAAGGATATGTGAATTTGATAACTTCCACTGGGACGACTGAAATTCCTTTCGGGGTTACAGCTACATATTCATGTTTCATAACAAGAAACGATGCAACTGAAGATATTATGATCCATTTTTACCCTTTCTTTTTAGTTCCTCGCACAGTTTTACCACGACGAACATTGTTGCCATCATTCAACAACCTTGCTTATACTCGATGCATTCCAAGGGTTTCGGTCATTTTTGATCAAAATCGCTTGGCTTGATGCAGAGAGAGATTCTCAGTTCATCCGGATGGTTAATTGCAATCAGACCGAATGTTTTCATGTACTTGAGCATCCGTTTCAAGTGTCGAAGTTTGACTTGAACGTTGGTCATCCTTATTAGAGCCTTAGCCGTTCTGGAAACGCTTCATACATTGATAAACGACAACCTTTTTTAAACAAATGTCCAGAAGGTGTGTTTAAGAAAAGCTATCGTCAGATGCGCTGCTCATTACTGACAACCAGTGGAACGAGAAATGGATCCATCCAGTAATGTGCTAAACCCTCCCCAGTTTACTGGCCATCTTGGTCCTTTACTCCCACTGCAATAATGAAGAATAAAAAAATTAAAAAAAAATCAGTTAACTATAATAACAAAAATATGCAATTTTATCTTACTCGATTATATTTTTAATCACTCTACCAGCCCTCTCCAATCAAAGATGTCCGGCTACAGTTAATAAATGGCAAAGGCTACTCTATCGGTACACTTGTTAACAAATAATTATGCCGAAATCATTTCATTAATACTCTCTCGGCCAACTCAACTTTGTAAAGCGTCTTCGCACGCGCGGGAGGGTTTGACATCTTCTAGAGTACCTTCATCAGTATGCGACACATAGTTAAGTCCTCACCAACAATAGCTTAAATTATGTTAAACGTAGTCTAGAAGGTAAAATAAGATAATTTATTGCAGACGATTCTTAAAGCTATTCGACATCAGATACTTTGAAAGGATTAAAATTACATTTTATTGTTAAAAAATCCCAGAAAGTTAATTCCATAATTAGTAAATATTCCAATTTATAAAAACTAAACCCTCAGCACGCTAATTTTTTAAGGACTTCTAGCGCGGAAGGGCATGTGATTTTTTTTTTTTTTTTTTATATGAGTGCTTGAATTTCATATGATTTAAAGAGTTGACATTTTTCTAAGAATACTCTTCTAAAACAGAATTAATTGAAAAGACTGTTACAACGAACCGTAGTGAGCTGAAAATGGTTTCTAATTTCACTTAAAAAAAAAATAGAAAAACTTGATACTGTATTCAGAACTGCTTCACTGTGTTCCACCTAAAACTGTGTGATGCATTAATACCTTGAAGGTTAATTAAATTAGGTTGATAGAACTTATATTTGCGCATACAAATTTCATTTCATACGTTTATTATAAGCGGATGATAAACAAATTATAAAAAAAGAATGGATTACAATCTTTAGTAGAAATATTTATCTGACCTTATCGCTTGAAATTATTGCATTAAACTACATCATCTGTTTGATAAGAAATCGAAATATTTCAAGAGGGAAAGGTTTGGTAAACCGCATCCTCAAAGTGTGCTGAAAAATTCCACCTCATAAAGCTTTTTATTTTTTTGAAAAGTAGATTAACATTTATGAAAAGAAATTTTTCAAAAATACGGTTTACTTAACCCTTTATTTTTCGTCAGGGCTCAGGAACAACCTGACACATGCTAAGAAATTATAATTAATATTAAATATCATTTAAAAATTTCATCAGCCACTTGAAAGACTTGTCTTCATGGCGGCTAATATTGTCTGAGATTATTAGCAAGTTGCCTAGAGGTAATTAAATAAATGCATGGCAGCCATGAAACTATATAACATTCTTTAAGCTGTAAGTCATATCGTACCCGCCATCTTTAACAAAAGTATACGATAAGCGCGTTGCTAATTTCTCCTACACTCGTCTACTAAACTACTGTTCCACGAAAGAGCGGCATATCCTCTGAAGTGATAATTTCTAATGATGCTTCCCACGAATTTCTCCTTGTACATCCTTCAGCTTTTTCGGTGTTCTTTAATTCCACCCACCATTTCGCCTTCAGCGTAATAATACAAATTAGTCCACACATTTCATTCATCAACGTCAAACAGTACTTCTATGCAGGTAGAATCGGGCCTAATTTAACACGTTGAAGTCTGTCATCCCCAATTATCTACTTTTAAGCTCAGGAATGTGGCGTGCACAAAAACAAGAGTGAATTTGACAACCGGTAACACACTACGTGAAAGTATAACTATAAGAAGTCATACAGTCCCATCTTCTCTTGAAAATGGAGTTTAAAAATAAATAAATATTACATCAAAATATGGACAGGTTAAACAAACCAAAAAGGAACATCACGTTCTATTCTTCAACGAATGAAATGTGCGTTTGTGCGCAGAAAGAGAGAAAACAAAAGAAAAACAGAAAACTTGTATACAACTGCTCTGATATTGAATGTGACAAATAATCCACAGAAAGCAATTAACACGAACAAAAACACATCTGCCTAACTAGGCCATAGTATGAAAGGGTACATAAAAGCCACAAATTATGTCCCCTGATAAAAAGATAGTTTTATGAAAGTCACGGGTGGTGGTCTCAAAATGAGTGGGGGAGTGCAAAAGTGTCGATAATGCCTCATCTGAGCTACTTAATTAATAATTCTGATAAATTAACGGTTCATTTAAAATTCAAAATTTCCTCGTTAAGTCTTTTCTGACAAGTGATGTTAATTATGTTATCAATTATGCAAAGTAATGTTTTCTAAATGAATTTCGTGCGCCGATGAAGTGCACAGAGTCGCTTCAACACCAGGGGGATCGATTTATCGACCCCTGGTGACGTTGGAAAGCCTTACCAACATTCCGAACACGTCTGAATCATCACGACCAATATAGTAAGGGTAGCCTACTTAGGATATACAAAAGTGCCTTTATTACAGGAACTGACCTCAGAGTTTCTTCATGTGTTGTCTGCCGATCATCCGTAAGACTGCCAAATAATTGGACATGTGCGAAACGAAGGAAACGGGGCTGGCCTCGGTTGTACACTGTATAGTTAACCTGGAAACCGTCATGTCGCAGTCGGGGCCAAGGATTCTGAAAATAATACGAAAAAAAAATTCAAAATACAACTCATATGTTCGACAGAAGTATAATTTAAAATAAAAACTAACAGAAAAATTGAAAGTTTTGAAGGCATGATGCAAAATATCATGAAACTGAAAAGAAATGTAACTTTAGTGCGTCTATTACATATTTATTGTATAAAATATCTCTCATTGCGACAAAAACAGAGTTGTCTATTCTCATCCAACTACAGATTTGGGGGGAAAGATGAAAAATATTCGTTATTTGAACAAGGCACAAATCGAAATGAATGACAAGAAAATAAATTTCCTTGTATTTGTGTTGTCAATTCTCCGCTGAAGGAGTGCATTTAATTTGCAAATTTCGCAAAATGAATCACTGATGCTGCCAATAGCGTTTCAACTGTATTAAACGATGAACCATTTGATAAACCAAACGATTTGGTTTATCGTGGTATATAAAGTGTTAGAATAATTTATTACTCTAAATCTCATTTATTACATATCTAGCTTGCGCTATTGTGAATAGCACAATGGTTACGTTCACTGTATTCTGAACGATGTAGAATAGGTTAGGTTTAAAATCCAGTGGCCGAAGTCGATCTCGGAGAGGGTTCACGGTTTCGTCTAGCAAACAGACCGAAGAACACATGCAAATATAGAGACGTATGATACACACGTACACAAAAACAAATATTAACGCAGTGAAACTTCATCCCTTTCAGTCTAAAAGTAGTAGCAGTAATGGAATGGAGATGCAATTACACCACATAGAGGCGAAGCGCATTTACACAAGGGTGTCTTAGATATTTCCAAAAAAAAGTATCCGGACATCCCGATAGTCCATATTCATAGTCCACTGGACTTTCCCGAATAAACAGGTGACTCAAACCAGTATAAAAGGAAGGAGCATGAGCCACTGGGCAGTTGTTTTCATCATAGAATTTCAGCCAAGCTAACTGATTTCGATAGAGGGTGTTGTCGGATGTCACCCTGATGGCTTGTTGATTCGTGCAACTTCTAACAACCTCTGCCATTCAAAGTCGACCATTGGTGATGTTATCATGAAATGGAAGCGTGACGGTCCCACAACCGTCCGCAAATTATCCTACTACCTCAAAACGGTAGTAGGATAATCTCGTCAGACATCCGTACAAAACAAGCAGGAGTTGTTTTGTACGTATGTCTGACACGATGCGTACATCACCCAGGAGTTTAAGGCATTAACAGCGGGTTGGACGAACACACAACGTACGGAGCTCCACAGCCTCAGTTTTCAGGGAAGACATGTGGCACATAAGCCAAACATCATCAACCGCAATCAGAATTCTGATGTTCTCGCCTTGAACATCAAAATTAACACCGCCCACAGAACATATGGAGTGACGAATTTCACTAAACCCTAACAGATGGGTAGGTGTGAAGGATGACTGGAGGGCGTCTGCTGACAAAGTGCCAACAAAGGAATTTAGAGGAGGTGAAATACGGAGTGCAGCTGTTTCTCATGGTACGGCCTAGGACTTTTGGTGGTTGCGCGGAAAACCATGACAAGATATGCAAAAGTGCCTTTATTACAGGAACTGACCTCAGAGTCAGAACCGATGCCTACTTTAACATTTTGGACAACTCTGTACAATATGGCAGTTTCTTTGGTACAGACCCACTTTTTTATAACAGGATAATTCCCCATGCGATACCGCCAGCGCTTTTCCAGAATGGTCCATGGACATGAATATACAAAAGTTAGAATGGCCTGCGCAGAGTACCTATTTGAAGCCTATATGATGAACTCCAATGTCCGGCGAGGCCACACCAATACTCCCCACAATATCAGTAGTTCAACGGGTCATTGTTCTGCAGGAGGAATGGAGGACTGTACCCGCTGCAGTCCATCTTTCGTTGGTAGAAATCCTACCCAGGAGCGGATTAGAGTGCCATAACGGCCAAAAGGGAAACGACACTCTACTGAAGTGAGTGGCAGTGAAGTAAGTGTAAGGCTGACATATGTTTGGATATTTTTTTGAAGAGTAGTGTATAATTTCGATTCAAAGTGATTTCAGCTTGTCATTCTCTCTACTCAGAGAACCACATCGAAACTGCTACCGTTAATATTATAATCCTTAAGCGCAAACGAATATCATATATAAGGATAGAATTTGAAGAAACATAGAACAAATGATCACAGAAATAAAGCTAGCACTTAGAGGCAAGGATATGCAAAGCAAGGGTATACCGCATACAGCGATCTTAAAATTATGAAAAACAGTCAAACAAAAAAAAAAAAAAAGAAGAAACGGTAGGGGATAATTGTCGGAATTTTGAAAACGCACACACTTTATCCTTTCTTGATGAAAATATCATCAGAACGTGGTTTGTACAAATATCTTTTCATGTCATGGGATAAGTAAATTCAGGATATTTGCTTCTATCGTCGTCAAAAAGTTACCATCCCAGAAAATAGCATCTTGAAATCGATATTTTTACGACATTACTATCTGAATAACAGTACTGTGTGTTTTACGTCCATTTTGTTGCCAAAAGGTACTGATGCAAGGAAGCGAAATTCTTCATACACGTGTTCCAAATCTGTAGCAAACGGTCGCGCTTCAATGAACGGATGAGCTATATCACTGACATCTGCGCTCTTGTCAAGCGCACGGTTCACTACTTCAGTGGATAACAGTGTTTCTTTTCCTTTGACTACCACTGTCTTAGGAGGAACTGAAATCCCTCCCAGTAGAGAGAGAGATGGCGGGGGGAGGGTTCAGCTACACAAAAATTAATTCTGACGATGTTTGTTAATAAGAATATACAAGTTTTATTCACATAATATTTCCCTTTCATGTTTTTTGTCACGTAGTCCGCGCCCTTTAATTCTGTAAACAGTGGCAGTCAGACCACTCAGTGGTTAAGAATTACCAAGGTAACTTTTACTATTTCAAGTGAAACGTGTTATCCATTCTGCAGCGTACATAAGGATTAGCCGTGTCAAATAATTTCACATCAGTTTATACTACGGTTCACACACTCACGACCATCTTTCCGACAGCAAGACATCTTAATCGCTGGACCATATCTTAATTCTATTATTGTTTAGCTGTTTTATGCTTGATTATTATCATTATTATTTTAATAAAACATAACCGTGCTAGAATAAGCAATCATTTCCCTTCCCTTTAAAACCGGAAAAACAAAATGACACAACGATACAAAGCAATGTGATAAATGAAGTGGGGATTTTTGCTCACCAGGATACAGTTAAATGAAAAACAAGAAGCTGAATTTATAAATTATTCAAATCGTTTGGACTAGGCATAAATTAGTCGGTACAAGACTAAAAAAATTCAAGGTCAGCACGTGCAGTCTACCGAAAAGCCAACT
This sequence comes from Mastigoproctus giganteus, assembly GCF_048544385.1. Classification (NCBI taxonomy): domain Eukaryota; kingdom Metazoa; phylum Arthropoda; class Arachnida; order Uropygi; family Thelyphonidae; genus Mastigoproctus; species Mastigoproctus giganteus. The sequence goes on along the minus strand of NC_143584.1, from coordinate 156,684,176 downwards.
GTTTACTGCAGTGAAAACGCTATCGTTTTATCTAATACAGGGTACGTATAACAACAAAATTTTGCCGTATGAAGGCAAGCTTCTGACAGAAAGATAACCTAAGATTATGGGAACTCGCTAGTAAAAATTGCTTCCTTTATTCTGAAAGTAAAGTTACAAATTATTAAATTACAATATTAGTAATACAGTGTGTCCCAGAAATGTGGAACCATAGGGATCTGTTATAAAACATGTTCAATATGTGCAACATACACACGAACAATGGTGCATATTTTTCTTTCTGGGAGAACAGCGTGAATTGTTTGAGGTTAATCTCGCTGCATCCAATGACAATCCATTCTTTAACGTGCTCGATATTGCGTATTTTCACAACGTACATCATGGCTTTGAGATGTCCCCACAAGTTAAATCCCAGAAGCGTACTGGCAAGCGATCATCCTTACAGAAACTACATAATACCATCACATGGTTACCACCTTGCTCCTTAGACGGACTTATCTAGTGAGGATTACTTTTGGATCACCTATATCAGGGGTCGGCAAACTTTTTTTGAGTGAAGAGCCATTTTTCATCTAATTTAAAAAAAAAAAAAAATCCGAAGAGCCGCACCTCAGCTGAAGCTGGGATGAGGGGGAAGGGAGAGAGTTTTTTAAGAAATGGAATAGAGGGGGAAGATGTTTTATTAAAAAATTATATTTTTTGAAATATTTATTAATACTGAAAAAACGTAAAAAAACATCCAATTAGGTACGAATTAATGTGACTTTTGCTGCTGAACTTCTTGAGCGAGTCTCTCAACATCAGGCGAGTATGCCGTAATTTTCATCTTTAAAGATGCTGAGAGACTCGCATTGTTCAGACGGTTTCTTGATTTATTTTTAACACAGTTCATGCTTGAAAATATTTGCTCGCAGAAATACGTCGCTTGTTCTACATGTGGCTAAAAGTTAAAGAGCCGCAGGTTTCCGACACCTGACCTAACATTGTTCTGCCTATTAACTTAACCGACAGATAAAAAATTAGCCTAACTGAAAAGCCCGATTGTTCTGAAATCAGGATTTCTTTTCTTCCTGAACAATGTCCACTCACAGAATTCTACGTGTCTATCAGGATCATTCTCATTGAGTGTCTGAAGAGTTTGCAGTTTGCAAAACAAGCCACTGATTTCTCCTTAAGATGCGGTGAATACTGGATTCCGACACTAAGATTCTATAGACACTCAAATCTGTTCGAGTTGAGTGAAAACATAATCAATGGTGTTAATGTTCAGTCAGTAAAAACTCTGTGAAGATCTGCTACTTTCTTTAACCTACACTGATCCCCCTCCATCTCTGAATTTTGCCAGAAACACGCAAGCAATTAGTAACCGGGGATGTTCTGGATGATGCGCGTCCGCAGACGCTTCTTTATTCAGTGTCACAAGCTGCAATAAAAGAAAGAGGAGAAAAATCCTAAATAAACTGCATTACCTATTGTTCCAGACTTATGGAACAATAGTTTAATTAGGGCAGACTTTCGTTGTCTATGGAATTAACCTGAAATTCACTTTAGAGCAATAGCATTTGCTTCTTTATTGAACAGTAATTACTTTCATAAGCTAAAATATAAACCCTCTACTTTGAAGATTGCACATGTGCTTAAAATTTTTTTTATTCAAAATGTGTTTTGTACTCAATAGTCCGTTCAGTTCTGAGTTTGCTCTTTTATAGGACTATAGTAAATTTCTTGTGTACAATTCGCTTCTTTTCCCCTCCACACATTATGTGTTATTACCGTAATGCATGCACAGACAATGAATATTAGGGTACTACCTAGTGTTGTTATTCAAAATTCAAAGAAATATAGCACTATTATACAAGATTTATCTAAATAGATTAATTATGTGATGTCAATGAAGTAAATTCTCTCACACGGAATAAATGCCCGGCCTCTTAAAATGTAGTTTCGTTTACAGAGAAAACAACAGAAATTTTGACAGCCACTTTGCAAATTGCAGCTTCTCTTCAGATTGCACTGCTGTTGAACAGCAGTGCAATCTGAAGGAGTTAAAGGAGTTAAGCGAAGTGAAACTCTAAAAGAGAGTCAGCGCGGCGTCTTGACAGTTGTTATCGTCGAATAACCTAAATGGTGTTCTTGTTTTGGGGATTTTTTATACATCGACTACACTGGCCACAGCAAAACGCATACAGAAGGCTTAAAACGTTGATAAATTGGTCGTTCTTCGATGTAGCAGATTAATACCTACCTGGCAGACTGGTTGGAGCAGCAACAAGCAAATAACAGTTTGAAGTGCTGACGAACTTATTTTGGACTGACGCATCAACTAGATGAAATCTATGAGAAACTATGATAAATCCCTTAAAATAGGAATTATCCTTCAGTAGAATAAGGATCGTCGCTTGTTGCCAGAACAACACCGGAATGCATTCAGGAATTAACATTTGAGGTTCTGTCACTTTCGCCATACTGTCCTCATCAATGACTTCTGATTTTCATATCACACATTTGAATAGCTTAAAGATGCACTGCGAAGACACGTTCAAGAATGACGCAAAAATTTACCAGCCATATATATATATATAACTAAGCATACTGTTTTCGTAAACACTCTATACAGTTAGGATCAAAAGGCTTACAGACGCCGGAATAATGTAGGGATAGAAATCATTATATATCACAAAAGGATCTTTTCTGACATTTCTAGAATAATTCGATCTGAAGTTATAACTTCGTAAGGGTAGAATACGAGTCCAAATTTCACGGAGTATTAATTTCCAAAGCTTTAAAGCAATGTTTATTACGGCATCAGGGTTAACCAAAATGTCCTGATAGATAAGTGAATTACGATAATTAATATTGCACCAATTCTCGCTGTTTGAATAAATAATCAAGTATAGTAAGAAGACCATGTGAGAGCCTCTGAATGTTATACTGAAAAGCGATGTAATATCTTGAAAAAGCTGGAGGCAACAGCTGTTATTAATTCCTTGTTTAACTTTCCTAGGTGTCTTCGTGCGGGGAAGGTCTGTGGAAAAAACAGCCTCAGTGAGGTAGTTGCGTGTTCGTGCTGAAAATAACAAATGGCAAAGGAAAAGCCAATAAGAGCCATCCAATAACAGTGCAAAGCAAGGCCGCCAACTTAAGGAGACGCGATTCACTGTTAGTGTCCACTAATGACGGAGAAGGGTTATCTCGTTGGGACTGTTACGACGACGCAGTCCATCGAGCCTATTTTATGTCTGCCGTTTGACTGCTCTCACTTTTACCTTAGTGTTAGCAAAGCCAACCACCATGTGCACCAGAGTAAATTTACGGCCTGTTTCCATCACCAGCGCACAAATTTAGTAAGCGATAACGGTGGGAGTAGCGGATGTTCGGCTTTTAAGCGGACGCCTACTGGGTTCGCCGATCCCACCATAAAGTCCTACCTTCAGCGGCGTTTTCGCGTTCTGCAGCTGACATATGCAAGCGTAGCAATTAAGAAAGACCAACCGAATGCTGTGTGCTATTTATGATTCACAATATTATCTGGCTTAGGTCCCTTAGAGACTTGTTAGGTTGAGTGGTAAGAGGAACTTCGGTTGTCATGGGAATAGTTGCGTTATTCGAACCACAGAGTTACGTCGCTCCATTTCATGATAACAGCTCCAGCAGAGCCTCGTCTTCAACGACACACTGGACTAAGTGGGTGGGTGGGTGGGGGGTGGCCACTTCACACAAGACTGATATATCGCTCCAGAGGGAAGCAACCAATAACTAATACCAGCTTTCTCCCAACAAAAACTACCTTAGGAGTCACAGTTTCAGAAGTAGTCTGATACAACAGACATGGCAAACATATCACTGCAATGAGTTCGGGAAGAGGGAAAAAAAGAATTAGAATTTAAAATGGCCGCCGTTTACCATATAAACTTTTACGCAAGGGCCTGAAAGAGAGAGAGAGAGAGAGAGAGAGAGAGCAATGAAAATTTAACCTCTCTCAGGCCTTTACGTAAAAGTTTATAGGGTAAACGACAGACATTCCACATTAAATTGCTGGAGAGGAAGAGAGGACTGTATTTCGAAAAATAAATAAATAAAATAAGAATTACCCATACGTTCTTGATGTTCTAATACCCTTCTAATAGCTTCTAATTGAAGAACTTCGACAGTCGTTAGCAAAATATAGCGATTCGTTTTAGCAAATTCATCTTTAGATATTGTAAAAAGAATGCACAAAGTTCTTATAACGAGATATTTTCTTCTGAAACTTATTTAAAAATTATTACTTCTATCTTTCTTGTACGCCGATTACATATCTCAAACCTGAAGAGATTACTGCTTGATTTAATAAATTTTATTAATTAAAGCAGCAATAATGTTTAGCCAATAATATTTAGTCGTGACTCATTGCTTCCATTATAACATATACACTATATCTGGACACTCCTGGGATTTGAGAAAAATGAACTATACCCGCCATACACGTCCGGAATAAGTATAAAATCAACTGGATTAAGCTAAAAGCAGGCAGATCGACTATATATAGTAGATGAGCTGCGGTAGAGACTTCTAATGGGTAATCATCAACTATATTAGAAACCAATCTGTTCGTGCAATTTTAGCAAAACCACACATCGCAGATGAGGGGGTTTCAATCTGCAGCCCATTCCTTCACATTGTGCGGGCCATGTTCTATACAATGTATTTAACAGTATCGTTATAACCATATAATAAGTGTTATCAGTGTTATGTGATAATGGTTAGATTTAATTATTAAATGCAAAAAAATTAAACTATAAATACAAAATTAAATTTTTGATAACAAAAATTCTATTTAGAAAAATGCGTGATTATCGGTAAGGAACTGTTCTTGAGGCACGTGACTTTCAGCATTTTATCGTTATTTTACCCCTACCCCAGATCGAAAAAGTCACCGAATTACTATAGCCGGAAAAAAGTTCAGGTAGATCGCAAAAACTGACGGAAACAGACTGGAGGACGCTTAGAAGAGCGGTACAGAGATGCCGTCAGTCCTCATCGAAGTGTCACCCAGGAGTTCAGAGAGGCCACAGGAATCGATATTAGTAGGACGATAAACAGGAAGTTGCACAGCATAGGTTTAAGTTAAAAATTCAGCGTACAAACCCAACGCTACAGCACGCATTGCACAGTGCTGATCTTGAATTAATCGCTGTGTTGAAAGAAGAACATATCGAAATACAGGAACTCCCTGACTTACGAATGGGTTGCGTTCCGCGGAACGCTACGTATGTCGAATTTTACGTGAGTCGGAATTTCCCTCATGCTTGTGCAGCAATCACAACTATGCTCGCTGAATTGATTGAATCAAAAAAGAATTGTCGACGAACATGTGAACGGAATATTTATTGGTATTTATTCAATTTTTTATCTCATGCGCAGGAAAAATTACAAAAGAGTGCAATTTAAAAAAATTTCAAAATTATAAAATTACAAAAAAAGAGAGGAGACAGGGACAACGTCTTAAGTTTTACCTCTCGAACATCGTTGCCAGAATCGACGTCTTCAGCTGATAAGTACATCGCTGCAGATGTTGAGGGCTGTGTAGATTTAGAAGGGGTCGGCCGCTCAACATTACGAAAGAACATTAATGGATGACTGGACGGTGGCTTTTTTCTTTTCATCGTAGATTTCTTTGTAGCAAACAAGCATATCACTCACCCCTCTGTTAACTTTTAAGAATCGTTCGCTGTCAGGATCCATCTTCTCAAACCTCACCATTGCCGATGCAATTTCACGAAATGCCATTGCCATCGCTTGAAATCATCTAGATGCGTAGGATGTCCAGGAGCATTATCTAATAGAAGCAAAATCTTGATAGGAACGTCGTTGTCTTTACAATATTTTTCAACCTGGAGAATGAAGCAGCATTTAAACCAATCCTCAAAGAGAGATATTGTTATCCATGCTCTCTGATTCGATCGGAAATACACGGGTACGGTGGCTTTATTGAGGCACGAGGATTTCCAGAATGGTACAAAAGTAGTGGTTTTAATCTGTAATTTCCCGCTGCATTACCTCTAAGCAAGCAAGAGCGTGGCCCTATCTTTTGACGCCTTGAACCTGGAACTGTATTTTCCACTTTGGATGCGTAGGATGTCCAGTAAATGTATGTTCGAACCGACATTTTTTCCCCCCCAATACAGAGCAGTCTCGTCAACGTTAAAAATTTGCTGTGTTGAATATCCGCCTTCATCAATAATTTCTTCCAACAGATCACAAAATTTCTCTGCAGCTGCAGAATCGGCACTGGCGACTCCACCGCATATTTAACGTTGTCGAAACCTATGCGATGCTTGAACCTATTAAACCACCCGTTTCTTTCCACGAACTTGGGTTAGGGTTCGCCGTACTTATCCTTAATATCTTTATAAATACTTTTTGCTTTTGCTTGAATGGTCATTAGACTCAGGGGCACTCGGTTCTGAATCTGATTTTCCATCCATGTTATTAACAACTGTTCCATCTTCGATATAGCACCTGAACGCAGTTTTGTGATCACTGTTGATCTTAAGTGCGTTGATCCTTTGACATGTTCTTATATACACGCACTGTCCTTAAAAATTGTATTCACTGTTGAAGCAGCGAGACTTAATTCCCTTGCAATAGATGACAAACTTTGTCCTGCTTCGTACTTCTTAATCATTTTCATCTTCATTTCTAAATCAATTTTGTTTCGTTTTCTGGCACTACCACCACTTGCACTTTTCGTTGGTCGCTTTCCTTTCATCATTGTAATACGTAAATAGGAATGAAGAAAAGTTTCTGAAAATTTGTTTTTTATATGATTGAAGGTTTCAGTGAAGGGTATTATCGGAAATGCAATAAGATCGAGTTTACTACCGGTTTATAATTAAACGTTTACTACCCGTTTATAATTAGATGCCCAATAAACCGGAAAATGCAAACTGTTTTTATTGTTTTTTTGGTCGAGACCTCCACAGAAACGTGCTTTAGAAAAATATCACAAAGCGTTCAAAATTGATTCTTATAGCCGGAACATATGATAACGATGAAAGTGTAGTGCAATTTCCATTATAAATATGATCTTTTAGAGAGATAAATAGCTTAGTAATATAGCGAAATTTTCAACTTCCAAGGACTTGGAACGAATCACAAAAAAAAAAAAAAAAAAAGAAAAGTATTATTGGGTTCACATTACGATATTTTCACGATACCTCCATTTATTCCTATGAGATGCAAAATACATTTCCACGATTTTTTTTTTTTAAGTTTGCCGGTAAAAACTTACGTAAAGTCGAATTTCCGTAAGTCGAGTATTACGTAAGTAGGGGAGTTCATGTTATCAAACTTTAGCTCGTATCTACAGACGAGGACATAGTGCGTAATTGAGGCCAAAGATGGGCTATCCGGCTACTTTGGACAAAACACACTAAAATTATTTTAAGCAAAAAAGGTTGCACATAAAACATCATTTCAAAACATCTCGGTTATGGAATAAGTGTCCTCTCATCGGTGGGAGGGTAGACATCTAGAGTATAAGAAGCAACAACCTAGTTGTGACTTATTTCCACAATATGAGGTGGAAGTTTTGAAATGATGCCGTATATGCAAACCTTGCTTGTTTTAACCAATTTTAGCTACTATGCTTCAGCAAACGTGCTAACTTTACATTTATTAAGCTCTGGATACCTACTTGCCCACCGCACTATAGACCCTTTTGTCTTCATCGCAATAATTATTGTATTCCTGTTGGTGCGTTCCCGTTCCTGTACTGCCACTGCCGTTAGTATCTTATATAGCACTTAGAAAAGACGCTGGTCGTAAGTATTATTTTCATATTATTTGTGCTGTTTTGCTGACACCACGATATACAAGTACTGGGAGGCCAATTTATTTGATACAACTACACTTTTAATGAAATGGAGCGCTCCTTCAGTAATAGCATCAAAGGGTCTTTATGCGATATATGGCAGATACATAGCATGAGTGCAATTCAGTGCGAGAATCGGGCCGGTATGAGTGGGGAAACTGCTGGTTGATATGCTGTTTAATGGCACAAGGGCTACTAAGGCCATATTGTGCCTGATTCTATTCCATAGTGCAATTAGCAGTTAAAATCTGTTAAATAAACGTGTCTGCTTCAATAAAATAAAGAACTCGTCTAGATTTGCAAAGTCTCCAATTAGATGAGGTAATGTTCTTGCAGATGTGAAAATTCTGTTTCGATAATTATTATAATGGTTGCAATCTATTAGAATATGCATTACCGTAAGTGTATTCAGACAATATGCACAAATAAGCGGATCTTCCCCATGATTAGATAAATATGGGTTAGATGCGTGTGCCCAATACGCGTCCTAGCCAGGATCACTTCCACTTGCCTATTTGATCGCCTGCTTAATGACCACAACTTAGGTTCCTGTTTAAATTGAAGCAGCTCATTGCCGCCCTGAGCCAGCCAGATTTGCAACCATTGCTCTTCACACACGTTTTTTATGATTGATTTGTAGTTTGTATATGGCACCTGGTAGTTAGGAGAGGTTGATCTGCATATTCATTTCCTTTGATGCCTACATGACCTGGTGTCCAACAGAAGGTGACTGATTGGTTAGCAGCTTGTAACGTAATTATCTACGATCTGATTTACTTCCATACGGGATGGATTGACTTGGATGGATTTTTCAATGCTGTTATTGCCCTCAGAGAATCAGAGTAGATCATAGTTCGCTTACTGGACAGATTAATCACGTGATCTAGAGCTATTTTAATGGCCCACAGTTCGGCAGAATAGACGTTGCATTCCTTTGGAAGGGACACGGAACTAGAAAAAACAGAAGAAACTGCCGCAGCACCCACTGTCGTAGTTGTTTTTGAGCCACTGGTATATATATGAAACCATCAAGAATTTTTAGCTGCATCAGCAGCATGGAGTTTCCTGATGATGAGATCTTCTGCTTGTTTTTTCCACATTGTTGGAATGAGAAATCATAGACCGGTGTATAATGAGACCATGGAGGGCCGTGTGTTCTTGTTTCCTGAAAGATATTTACCTATGTCTGAATTCCAGCAATGTGTTAACTGTAGAAGCCTTATCCCAATTGGCTTGTTTTCATTAGGTTTGATCTGATAAAAGGGGGTCCATTGGGGCTCAAATAAGTATGGCAAGATAGGATGAAAGGGAATGCTCCGTATTTTTGCTGAATAGTTGAGTAGCAACATTTTCCTCCGAAGATGGAATGGAGGTTCGTGTGCCTCTGTATATAAACTCTGTACAAAGATGTTCTGAATGCTTCTAAAGCAGTTCTTAGAGCACTGTGGTGGATAGTGTCTAGCCGAATTAGTGCACTATTCCTAGCAGAGTCAGATTGGAGCTTCGTAATCCAAGAGAGATCGGATTAATACCCGATAAAGCCGAAGCAGAGCGTATCGGTCAGCACCCCACATTGATGAAGATAGTACTCTGAGGATATTTAATTTTTTCAAGCAAATCGTTCTCAGATATGTGATGTGTTGTAAGAAGTTTAATTTATTATCCAGGAATAGACCAAGAAATCTAATACTATTCGAAAGAGGCATAGTAAAATTTTTAAGTTTTGATTCGGGCTCAGGGTGGATCTTTCGTTTTTTTACAAAAATGAATACAGATGGATTTTTGAGGTGATAAGCGGTAGCCATTGCAGAGACATCCACAGCTCAATTTTGTTAATTGAGATCTGAAGCTGTCTCTCGATAGAATTCATATTTTTCCCTTGGCACGAGTTCATGAGGTCATCTGCATAGTGATATAATTCTACTGTGCTTGGAATATCATGGGTGATATTGTTTATTCTTATTAAGAACAGAGTAGGACTCAAAATAGATCCCTGAGGGACCCCCTCCTCCTGGATATGGATTATAGAAAGAACATTTAGATGACTAACCTGAAAGGTTCTGCCCTGGACAAAGCTCTGAAAAAACAAGGGAAGCCTGCCTCGTAGTTCAAAGGTGTGAAGATACCAAAACGCCATGTTGTATCAAAGGCCTTCTCTAAATTCAAACTTACCATAACTAGATAGTCATTTCTGATGTTTGATTCTGCTTTGGTCATTATATCTAATGCAGATCTATTTTGCGGAAAGCCAAACTGGTTTTTATGTAAGATGTTATGCGACTCTAGAAACCAGGTGAGGCACTTGAGAACCATTTTCTCCAGTGCTTCCCCCAAACAACTAGTTAGGGAAACTGGACGATAATTAACTGGATTAAAAGAGATCTTTTCCTGGTTTAGGGATGGCTAATACAAGTGAATGTCTCCAAGAGAGAGGATAAACATGTTCCTGAAAAATTTTATTAAAAAATATTAGAAGAGTTTGTAAAGCAGTATCATTCAAGTGTTTTAGCATAATATGAAATACACCATCAGGGCCAGCTGCACTATTGGGTGCTCTGTTAAGAGATTCCTTTAATTCGGATATTGAAAAGGCTGGTTGCATGGAAGAGAGCGACCGGTGTTGAAATTTAACTTCTGCCTTTCTGCTGCCTCTTTAATTCGTTGGAATGGAGCATCATATGAATTTGCTGCTGAAATTTTGGCAAAAGCATTTGCTATGTCTTTGGGGGAAGATAATTCCTATCCATTACTGATTAACATAGGAGAGGATGACAATGGATATTTGTCGTTCAGATGTTGGATTTTCCTCCAGATTAATCTAGTATAAGTGTTTTTTGTGAGTGGAAATGAACTGTATCCAGGAATCTTTTTTGGCTTTCCTTCTCATTTGTCGCGTTTCGGCATTAAGTTCCTTGTAAATAATAAGGTTAATAGTAATGGGATGTTTGCTGAAAATATTCCAAGCTTTATTCTTTTCCTTTTTAGCTCTATTACATGCATCATTCCACCAGTAGTTTTATCAGCTGCTGCTAGTATCTGTGTAGTGACATGGTCAGTGGCTTCATCTATTGACAGATTCTGAATCACGTGTTTATCTGAAGCTGTAGTTAAGGAAAACTTTGTCCAGTTTGCCTTTGAGAATTTCCATCTTCTGCGAGTTTCCCGATAGGTGGAGATAGTTTGTAATCTACAAATAATAGGAAGGTGATCGCTGTTATGTGGGTTATCCAATACCACCCAATGTATACTTGGGTACAGTGAGGGGGAGTAGATAGACAAATCTATGGCAGAAGTATTTCCTGTGGGAAAATAAACATGAGTATTTGCGCCGGTGTTCAGCATTGTTAGATTGTGTGTGCTCAGTAATGTGTCTATTAGTATCCTCGTTTATCCATACGTAGACTTCCTCATAAGGGATGGTGTCCATTAAAGTCACCCATCACACAAATAGGAGATGATATCTGGGCAAGGAGCTCATCAAAGTCTCTGAGTACATACATTTGGTTCGGTGGAAGATAAATAGATACAAGAGAAAATATATTCCAAGTTCTATTCTTACAGCAACAACTTCTAAATTAGTTTTTAAGGGGATTTGCCTAGATAGATTAGTAACAGATACTAAAATTGCTACACCACCACGGGCTGCAGTTGCTGAATTCCTGTCACGCTTGTACAAAGTATATTTCTTTATTGAGTGGTCACTTGTGAAGTTAAATATGTTTCCTGTAAGCTGCTGGATTGAAATCTCGGATTAGGTCATAGAGTTCATCTGTATTAAGTACGCAGTCCTCGATAATTCCATTGTAAAAGGCGCTCAATTATTTAGTTTTAGCGGTAGGATGTTCTAGTTGCTTTTTAGAGGTAGTAGGCTTATAGCGATCTATTTTAAAATTTATCTTTTTTAGGAAAGATAGGTCGTCCAGTGTCCATATCTTCTTCAGCATAAATTTCAAATAAAGGTTCTTCTTCAGTTTTGTCATCTATGTCCATTTCTTGAGTATTAATTGGTAGAAGATTCAGCTTTTGCCATTCTGGTCTCACTTTGGGACTTTATGCCACTAGTAGAGGGAATGGAAATTGGGGTATTACAGGTCTAGTCTTTGTTATTTTGCTTCAAAGAGGTCTGAGAAACTGAAAGCTGAGCCCTAGCCCATTCAGCAAGCGATATATTAGATGGAACTGAACGATATTTCTTTGTAACATTTGCATATGTGCGTGCAGGAATACCTTTCAGTATTTGTCGTCTCGCTTCCTGATAGGTCACTTTGTGTTCGGCGCCTCCGTAGCCAGGTGGGTAGGAGCGGCAGTGCGTAGCACACGCTTCTTGATTAGACCGGGGTTCGAGCCCTTGACCACCAAAAAACGGAGGATGCGGAAAGGTCAGGGAATGACCACCGCATATCCCCGGGGCAATATGGCCTTAGTTGCTAATGCTCTTAAAAACCAAATAACAACAACTTTGTGTTCAACTTTAAATTTCTGTGTGTCCCCCCCCCCCTAAGTTTCCATAACACGCCATTTTTAGAATATGCAGAAGATGACATTCCCTGCAATTAGGGCAAACTGGAGATGTTGCAGTACAGTCTGTTTGAGTGTGATCCTGGGATCCACATTTCGGGCATATTGTGTTTCCTCGACATGTTTTTTGAAAGTGTCTGAACTTCTGACACTTATAACACCGTTTTGGATTTGGTATGTAGGGGCAGATATGGCAATTTAGATAACCAGCTTTAACAGTATTTGGTAAGTTTAAAGTACTGAACGTGAGTATTACACTGCGGGTTGGAATGAGAGTGCCATCCCTACGAGTCAAAATTCTCTTAGGTTGTATGACCTTTTGATCTTTCAGTTCCTGCATAAGCTCCTCTTCTGTTACATTCATCAGATTCCACTCAGAGATAACACCTTTGGAACTATTTAGGGTGGTGTGGGGAGAGATTTTAACAGGAATTCCTCCAAATGCTGTGAGCTTTAACAACAGTTCTGAATGTTTGGACTGTGTTGTCTCAACGAGTAAATCCCCTGACTGTAATCTTTTGACCATTTTAGGTGAGTGGGAAAACTGAAACCCTGTTGCTGTTTTTACTTAAGGCTGTTTCGAGTGTATCAAGATTGGGCCAATAACCAAATAACTTCCAATCAATGGCAATTGTTTGGTTAGAAACAGCTCAGTGATGCGAGAGGGCAATGGAAGCTGACAGGACTTGTGTAAGGTAACAGAAAGGCTGTTTCGAGTGTATCAAGATTGGGCCAATAACCAAATAACTTCCAATCAATGGCAATTGTTTGGTTAGAAACAGCTCAGTGATGCGAGAGGGCAATGGAAGCTGACAGGACTTGTGTAAGGTAACAGAAAGATTATAGTCAGCTAAAAAGCAATTAAGAAATAAAACAATGAGGCATTTCAGAATGTGCAACTTGTCGCATGATATCACGCATGGAGTAACACATCCGACAGCCAAATAGGGGTCCATTCTTATCAGAAAAGAATAAGAAGATACGATTACGGTGGGCTCAGGAACACCAATGTTGGGCAGTAGAGAATTGGAAAAACGTTGCCTTATCATACGAATTATCAGTTAACGAATTATAAGAAAAATAAGAAATATAAACGAATTATAACGAATTATAAGAATTCCTGCTAGGCATCAACAATGCAGGTTGGTGGTGGAAGCGGTATACTGGCGTGGGAGTGCACACTGGGCCCCTTGGAGCTATATTTCGATGTCATAAATTAACTGGAAATTGTTTCTGATTAGGCACATCCCTTCACAGCTGCACTGTTTCCATCTGCAAATGGGTTCTTCCAACAGGATAGTGTGCCATGTCACAAATCCTGAATTGTTCAGAACTGGTTGCAGGAATATGAGTGCGAATTCAGCTAAAGGCCTCCACAGTCCTCAATTCTCAATCCAACTGAACACTTGGGGGATGAAGTGAAACAAATTCTTCGGAATAGGGATCAGCAACTTCAATTTTCAACAACTGTGAGAAATAAAAGTCAAAATAGATAAGCATCCCTGTGGCACACGTTCAGTACCTCGTTGTGCCCATGCTACAACCAATCCAAGTTGTTTTCTGGGGTCTGAGGGAAGGGAAATAGGTATCTACTCGCTATTAGGAAGATCTACCTAATAAAATGGTTGGCCAGTGTGCTGCTGCAGCAGACAACATAATAAAATGGTGCAATATGGCCTAAGATTCCAATATTCCATAAAATTAATAACAACTCTTTCATGTAATTACTGATTTCAACTGGCGAAGGAAATAAACCTTCAGTCAAAAATACGTTATTTACTTGAAGTAAACCAAATACTCTGGATCAATCCTTTATGGGTAACCTAGACGATGTAAGTTTTAAACCTTTAAAGCGTTTCCTGATATTTATTAAAAAAAAAAAAAAAAAACGGGTATGCATGTACTGCAATTTGAATGAGCATATAACTTGAGGAGACTTGAAATTACTGAACTTTAAACTTTTCTAAGTTTGTACAGAACAAGCCCAGGAAAGTATTTTTCGTCTTCTGAGTGGGAAAGAACGGTATTTCAAACAATAATATTTTACTTCTATTTGGAGAAATGTTTATCTGAGAACAACTAATGAGGCAATTCATAGCTTGCAAAGTAAAAAAATTTGTCTTTCCAGCAGCAACTTCAGATCACGTAGTCAACTTCTGTTCTCCTATAATATGTCCAGGTTTAGAGAACAAACTGCATATAATTCGTAGTGCTGATAATGATATTCACTATGAGTGACACAGATTTTAAAATTATGATTTAAAATTTGACGAAAAAAATTAACATAAAAGTTACTAATTTTATGATAAAATTAGTTCAGAAGGAAGAAATAAGATAAAACTGCTTTCTTAAAGGTATAAAAAAACATTTCATTTTACTATGGAGGTACTCACCACTATAGCAAATGAGACTCCTTCTCCCACTAGTGACGCTACCTGGTGACGGAGGCAAGGAGCAGTCAAAGCTGACTTCACGCGGACTTCTGCTGTTGTACTTCGGTTGCTAACTAAAATAGAGCAAACAACTATTATTTTCTTCATATAAATATTAAAATTTTAAACATAATGCATACTTTACACTAGTAAGTACTCGTGTACAGTGGTTAAAAATCAGAGGGAGGGACGCTCGAAGTCGAAACCCACGAAGTCCCGTTCCCCCACTGACTTTTAAGCAGTCTATTTCAGAAACACTTAAAACTTTAATTAATAAATAAAAGAGATTCAAAAAATACATTTTGAAATTAATTATGTAATAAAATAATCTTATACCACGTGAAAAATTTAAAGTTAGTTTATTAAGTGCTTATTCGCAGTGAAGCCCATGAGCATCGAATTTAGTTAAGGATATCGAGTTAAGGACATGAGCATCGAATTTAGCAGTGCTAAATTCGATGCTCATGTCCTTAAAATCACCAGCAAAGCATTCAAAACACTGGGATTCATCAAACGGAACACATACAAGTTCAAAAACTACAGATATGCGGTTATCCTTTATAAAACTATTGTTCTGCCAATCCTTGAATTCAGTTCACCCATCTGGAATCCTCACACAAAGACTTTAACTAACAAAACTGAAGCAGTCCAAAAAAATTTTGTCTGTTACCTTACGTACCGCAATCCTCTATTCTATCACTCAGTGTATTATGAATCGCTGTGTGATTACTTTCATCTGAGGCCTCTGTGCATCAGAAGAGTTACTGCTGACATCACCCTTCAAGCCAAAGTAATCACTGGAATTTATGAAGCATCTGATATCCTGAGTAAAATATAAACTTCAATGCTCCTTGTAGACAAGTCAGGAATCTTACACCGTTTCGCCTTGACTCTGCCACCACGGACTTTATGAAGTTCAGTCCACTGAACAGAATCAGCAAATCACTCTCTCATTGACTTCTTTGACAACTCCCAGTCACTGATGAACTCCATCCACAAGTTCACCTCTTCACTTCAAATGACTAGCTCTCATTTAATTATTGTAGTTTATTATTATTATGCGTTTTATTAATTTTATATTCTCTAATTGATTAATTATTACTTGTTTTACCGGTAACTTAACTAAATGCAATCTTCTTTTGTACATATGATTTTAATGTGTGAATCTATAGCAATGTTTATCTTCCTGTTGGATTTCATATTATTGTTATTATGTTTATTGTTCTGATCTCAGATACACTGTTAATGGTTACCTGTTGTGTATCTTGTTATTAATTTAAAAAAAAAATTATGACCTAATAAAACTACACGTGACACAATCGTGATGTTTGTATCAAAATTTAGACGCTTGCCGCATCTTATCAATAATTGAGCTAAAATTAGAGTAAAACTGACAAATTGATATATGAACATATGACGGTATGTGTTCAAGTTTGTTAAATATTATTTAGGCTTTATAAAGTTAAATATTATAAAAGCTAATGTTATAAAGAATAATGACATTTAATTAATTTTAAATACCTAATAAATAAATTTTAAATATAATAAATCACATTCTGAACGCTCCTCCAATGGATGTCAAACTGATTTTGCTTAAGGGCATGCAACAGTCTTAACATCCAATCAGAATATTTACCTGTGAAGCTAAAACAGACTGCTCTGCGTACGCAGGAAGAAGTCCGTGTTTAAATTGCATATGGAATATTTTTATAGAAATTCCAGAAGTACTACAAACAAAACCACTTAAATATGTGATATTTTGATATGAAAACATCTATAGTGGCACCTAACAATGGAATGTAACGGAAGTTAGCAATGACGTCACATTAGCCACGCGACCAGTGAGAAATGTGATGTGAAATACCGAAATTAAAGCGATAGCATACGCAGAGGGGGATTTAACGGCGAGCGCACCGGGCGCCCGACCTGGGCCCCGACTTCTGAAGGGCCCACGCAAAACCGCAACAAATTAGTTGAACTAATATGTTCAAAACTTTGTGATTATTATTATGCTATTATTAATTATATTATACATATATTATATTCAAATTTTATTGGAAATAAAACATTAATAGTATATATTATTTTTTATTTATTTAAAAAAATGGTTAACATGTATTTTCATTTTCCCTGTCTCTCTCTTTTTTTTAAGGGGCCCAATATTTTCTTCAGCGCCCGGGGCCTCAACCGACCTTAATCCGCTACTGAGCATACGGGACCACGGTAGGCTTGTGGCAACGTTGCCGGCTTGCTGAATAGCTGGTCGAGGTTCGATTCCAACTGATACCCTTATGTGAATTTGCCCAGGGGCATCCAGCATTGAGTTTGGCGGTCTCAAACCGTGGTCGTGAGGTTTCCCCCTCACAACAGACAAGCCGCCCTTCGCGAAGAGGGATACACGAAAATTTGATAGGGCTGGAGACGTGCGTAGACTAAACTCCGCAGCGAAAACGCTGCGGACTTTACTCTTGAGGGAAGACGGTTAGTGGGGCAGCCGCGACACCATCATAAAGTGGGTAGCGGGCAATCTATTTAATAGACATGTTCTGCTCCTTAAAAGAACGCAGTGCATTCTTTTAAGGCAACAGATTTCAGCTGCAGCTAAAATCCATCGATTAAAAAGTTGTTTACCAAAACTCAATTGCTGGGGTTTGCATATGCTGCAAAATATAAGTTCATTACAAAAAAAAAAAAAAAAAAAGTAGTTAATGTGCGAAGGGCATTTGATTTCAGGCGCATTTTCAAAAGGTTATTCGCGAACAGAGAAAATTTCGTTTCTGCGCATGTCAGCAATCCAAATATCCAGTATCCCAGCTATAGTATATGGATAGCACATGTGATATACACTGAGCGGACAGAAATCATGGGATACCTAGTAACAAGTAGGCCCATCTTTTGCCTGGATAAGAGCATTTAAACCCCACCTAGGCATTGAGTCCACTGGTTCATGAAAGCGTTCCACGGGTATTTCCATCCATGCTTGCTGCACCACCGTCCATAATTCCGTTGCATTTCTGGGTGGAGGATCCAAAGCTCGAACGGACATTTCCACAGCATCCCAAAGATGCTCCACAGGGTTCATGTCCGGTGAATGGGGAGGCCATTCAATTGTGGTAAAATTTGCGGAATTCTCTTGGAACCACGTTCTAGTCATCACGGCTCTGTGGGGAGGCGCATTGTCTTACGGGAAGAGTCCATTGCCCTGTGGGTGCACGATGACCATGAAGGAGGCAGATGTCTGTAAGGATGGATAAGTAACCTGGACCATTCAGAGACGCGTCTAGACGTACCAGAGGTCCCAACGTGTGCCAGTTGAACACTCCCCAGACCATTACCGACCGTCTACCTGCCTGAACAGTTCCTTGTCATGACGGGTGCATAGCTTCGTGCGGTTTCAGCCAGATACGCACCCTCCTGCCTGCTTGAAATAACTGGAAACGGTACTCATCGGACCAGGAGACCAGTTTCCAATCATCCAAAATCTAGTGCCGATGTTCTTTCGCCCGGTTGAGGCGTAGGGTCCTTGTGTCGTGGTGTTATCAATGGGACTCTGGTAGGTCGGGTATATAGGGGTATATAGCATAACGGGTATATAGCTTCGTGCGGTTAATGATCGCCTGGTGATCTTGGTGGCGACATTTCTGGCAGCTTCCTCGTTGAAGTCGGCGATGATTTGTGCCACTGTCGCTCTCCAGTTAGCTGAAACAATGCGAGACAGACGTCAACGACCACGTAATCACATGTATTTTCTGTTAACTGGCTTGTAAATTTGCAGTTTTTAATTTTTAAGGATGTTAGAGGCCTGACGTAGCCCAGTGGTCAGGTGCGAGAGTGCATAGCAGGCGTTCCTTGAGTGGACCAGGGTTCAAGCCCGTGACTACTAAATACGATAAATATTTGTATTGACGATTTATTGTAAACTCTACTGACTTGCTTGTCGTGCCGGAGTATAAACAGAAAAATTAATTTATTTATTTCATCCATCACCTTTCTCCGCCTACAGCGCTGTTCACGATGAGATGTTATTTCGGAAATGGCGTATCTCGATACGCTCTTGATAGTGTAGAACGAGGATAATACAATTTCTGTACCACCTCAGCGATAGTGACCCATGCGTCGGGCACCCACTATTATCCCTCTTTCAAAGTCTGTTAATTCACGACGTTTATCAATACTGACATCGAATTACCGTCTACGTGAATGCAGTGATTCAGCTATATACCTGCCAAGCGATGGGTTCGTCCACTTGCGCGAGGGGTGACAGCGTCCCGTTGCCCAGGAACCACATGAATTCTGTTTTTCAGTATATATTCCAAAAATAATAATAATAAATAAATAAAATAAATAAATATAAAATCCTTCCTCCGGGAAGAGTTATTACATGCAGATGGACGGACAAAAATAATAATTGTAGCATTTCTATTAATCCGATTTTAATGATATTCGGAATGCTCAACAAATCTTTCCAAATATAAATTTCATGAAAATCCGTCCTGAGAGTTGAGTTGTTATATGCTAGCGGGTGGCAGGCGTGGTGAAGGCAATAGGCGCATTATGCATATATGTTAACGTTCTTAAAAACGGGACCATAATTTACAAATTGGGTAGTTAATTGCACTGTTAAGGAACGTATGCTTACTTTTATTTATTGATGAGAAAACACCTGTAGCGGCACTTAACAATGGAAATGTAACGGACGTGCAACAGAAATGTAACGGAAGTGTAAAGAAAATGCAAATGTTGTGGCCAAATGTTGCAATCATACTTCTAGCAGTAGTAACTGCAGAGAGGTATGCAAACAAGTACATATTCCATTAATAAATGCTGATATGAAGGAATAAATTCGGAGTTTCGTACTCTGACCCGCGGCCACTGAATGGTTTCATAAATGTATTCTGCACGGCTCTCTAGCCTAAAATATGGTGCAAAGAACAAACTTCGCAATATCATGTTGTTATCAGGCGTAAAAAAAGTTATGAGTAACTATGTCAATCGAAAATATTACATACACAGCCTTTGGAGCTCTACTATAATGTTCAGTTCGTGCCATTTCATTGTACTAGTTTAGTTAATTGTTCTCCAGAATGACGCACATAAAATCCAAAATAAGAATACGTCCCACTGACGAACACCCTCTTGCCCCTTGGAACATCACTCCACCTAATCAAATTTGTCTTGTCTGACAAATTTGATAGGATATTATGATGTGGTTACAAAGGAACTGGATGCAAAAAATAGTTTTGATATCATATATTTGGTTTTCAGGAAAGCTTTTGACACTGTTGCGCATGGAAGATTATTGTAGAAATTAGAGCAGAATGGTATTAAGGGTAAGTTGCTACAATGGATGAAAGGATGGTTAAGTGGGAGAAGACAGAGGGTGGTAATCAATGGGTGCTGCTCTCTTGGACTAATGTTATTAGTGGAGTCCCACAGGGTTCGGTGTTGGGTCCACTGTTGTTTTGTATATTTATCAATGATATTGATGAAGGTATATCAGGCTTAGTGTCGAAGTTTGCAGATGATACAAAGTTGGCAGGGTTGTTAATGACAGTAATGGGTTGTTAATGACAGTTGTTAATGACAGTAGCACACTGCTACTGCAACAGGATCTAGATAATTTGGGCAGATGGGCTAAGAAGTGGCAACTGAAGTTTAACCTTGACAAATGCAAAGTACTGCATATGGGTAGAAGTAACCCCAGAGAAACGTATCAACTGTGTGGTACTACACTTAAGGTGGTAGAAAATGAAAAAGACCTGGGAGTGATTGTGCAGTCAGATATGAAGTTTTCTGAGCAATGCAGACAGGTTGCCAGGGCAGGTCATGGGGTTTTGTCAATGATATATAGGAATTTTGCTAGCAGGGAGAAGGAGGTGATTGTCCCTCTGTATAAGGCAATGGTCAGGCCGCGCCTTGAGTACTGCGTACAGGTCTGGAGGCCTAATTTTAGGAAGGATGTAGATTTACTTGAGCGTGTACAGAGAAGGGTAACAAGATTGGTGAGGGGAATGAAGGGATCCTCTTATCAAGAGAGGCTTAAGTTCTACAAATTGCAGTGGCTGGAGACTAGGCACCTGCGCGGTGATCTGATTGAGGTGTATAAGGCCTTGAATGGGTTCAGCACGCTGAATTCTGATGGGATCCTTCCACTTGTTCAGATTACGAACCTAATGGGGCATAAATTGAAATTAAGAAAAAGGACAGATGTAGAATAGATGTGCGGAAATTTGCCTTTAGCCAGCGGGTGGTTAATTGCTGGAACAAACTTCCATCTGTTGTGGAAGTTGATAGGTTTAATAAATTTAAACAGGAACTGGACAGGCATTTGGAGGGAATGGTGTGATTTTTTTTTTTTTTTTTTTTGGCTGATGCTGCATAAGCTCATACATTTGCTTTCTTGCATCACATGCCACTACTACTACTACATGCGACTTACACCTTCATGAATGGATTAAATCTATTTTACATTGGGAAAATTTCTTGCAACTACACCATCAGTAGTGGACCAGTTTCCCAACTTTGTCGTAGTGCATACTGATGGATTAAAGAATGATGCCCAAGTTGGAATCGTCGCAGTTTTTCCAAACATCACATTAGCATAACAGTTGTCATGTGAGTTCAGTATATTCTCTACCGAACTAATAGCAATTCAAGTTGCATTGAATTACATTGATTCCTCTGATATTGAAAATAGCATAATTTTCTCAGATCTTTAAGTGCAGTTCAAGCACTGAAAAACCCCATAAACATTACGTCACCCAGTCGTGAAAGAAATAATCACCTCTTTGCACATCTTGTCACAGAACTTGAGAGAAACATATACTTCTGTTGGGTCCGAGAAATGATCTAGCCGACATTGCTGCCAAATCTGCTAACCTACCACCCGACAAGTGGACAGTACCTCATAAAGACTAAAGATCCATAATCCAGGAAAAACAGCAGTGGCAGTTATCATGGGAAAATCTATATAACAATAAGTTACGAAGTATCAAGCCAAACCCTGAGCGATGGCCTTCCAGCTTCAATTCAATCAGACAACAGGAGGTAATATTGGCTCGTTTGCGAATAGGTCACACAAATGTCACTCATGGTTATCTTTTAAGAGGGGAGATACCCCTCAGTGTCATCACTGTAACACTGTACTTTCAGTAAAACATATACTTGTCGAATGCACAAAATATACAAGAGAACGCCAGAATATTTTTACTCCAGCCACAACAGAAGACCCTCTTACACTCACTTCACTTTTGGATAAAAAAACAAAGGTCTCGAGCATTTTTACATTCCTAAAAATGATTAATGTATACCACCTCCTTTAACTAATTAAAAATAAATCTACTGGTACTAATTTTGCAATTAACTCTATCCAAGAAGAAATGGCATACACACTAACCACACGTATGGCCACAGATGCCGATGCGCCAAATAAATCCCCAAAAAAACAAACACACTGATAAACGCCTGGAGAGAAATATTACAGTTGCCACAATAATCGTATTGAACCTAATATTGAAATTCCAGCACGGTTAGAAAGAATTCCAATTTAATATTAGCACTTTTACAGTTAAAGGTGAACTTACACTTTTGAAAACATAAATTTTACTTTATATTTCAGCAAGTAATGCATTATGTAATTGTAAAACTGAGTTTTTAATTTTAAGATTACATTCTTATAGGTTGTTTGTTTTTCTTGTTTATAATCATAAGCCGCATTGTATTTCCTTGTTACTGTCATCTAACTTCTACCTAATATGAAAAGCAGTTAACTTACAGCTTTATCCTTTGTAGTAGCGTTCATTTGGAATAAACCTTATAATAGTTAACTAATACATGAAAACTCCAATCTCCCTCTATATAAGCCGGGGTGGGGTGGTTAAGTAAACTTAAGGATATCTTCTCAACTGGGTCACTACGTCTTAAATAATACTAGATGATTTTTAACTGATATTAAGTTATGATATTAGGAAGTTGACTTAGTCATGATTCATGAAAAAGGTCATGTTTCATTATGAATCAAACTAGAATTTTCCAAAATTGTGCGATGCCAGTTATTGTTTTCAGTCTACATTAATTCGTTTGTAGCTACTGGTTCTGACTTGTTTTTTAACCGAGATGTTTCATTCAAATTATCAAAGAACTGGAAAAGATTTTGAAACGATTTTGCCACGTTGTTGGGTGTTAGCAACATTAGTGACTTAGATTGTGTTGCGCCACTATGTATTATGTCTGTTAAATTGGCGATTTGCATGTTATGTGGGCTGAAAAACCAGAAATAATTCACTAGGGAAAATGTACTCCCTCCGCCTGAGATCGGTTATCTACAGCCGCGATTGAAAAAAAGTCTCCAGAAATTCGTCCAGTCTACAATGGAACTTGAAACCAGACCCCCATAAACAGTGACAAGTGGCAATACTATACTAGCGATTAAAAAAAAAAAAAAAAAAAAAACGATTTCAGTAACTAGTTCTCGAGACTATTTCAGAAAAACAACGCCAAGGAACACAGCACATACATACGAGTCGAAACAATGGGTGTAGGCAAATCTGGGAATAGCAGGTCAAGATGATGGTCATCTCTAGCATGCAACATATTACAGACATGTCATTATCAGCCACTGTACAGTTCCAAAGAAACACTGCGAAACTGTGGAGTTGGCAAATAAAACTCCCGACATAAGAACAAGTTATAGAATCTGAGTTAATAATATCATCATCAAAAGCCATGTAGTTAAGATAACGGGATAATTGCATCATCTTAGATGAAGTGACAAGTAGATTTCGAAGACGTTATTGGAAAACTGTACAAAAACATCAACTCCAAAATTAGCCGAGTAATTACAAACGAAATGCATAAATCGATAGTAATTTTATGGAGCATTAGAACGCCACCTCCCCTTTTTCCAAACAAGATTACAGTGACTCAAGCTGAAGGCGACGGCTCGTTTTTCTTTAGCTACTGTAGGTCTCAGCCAAACAAAAAATTTCAGGGAAGAGGAGTTAAGTAAACTGCGAAAATTTTGATATAAAATCTTACATACCAAACATGATTGATATATTCGTAACGGGAACAAGTACTGGTTGCTGTTGTTTTTAAGATAAAGCTTCCAGTCGTATGATTCAGAGAACTCCACTGGATATGTTTGCGAAAATCCATATAGTTTCAAGCGTAATGTATTCTTCCATTGACTGTTTTACCGCATCGTGTGATTCTATAGTGACGCGAAATAGTCGCTCGAAATAGACGGGATATAGTCCGTAACAGGGCAGTCAATCGATTTGTATAAACCAAAAGCTATAGTTTGAAATACTTAACTTGTTGGAGTAGAATGCCCACTAAATGCAATATAGTTAAGTACACTAGACAGAGTTCAATCGCGTATTTCAAATAAATGAATTCCAAGCATAAAATCTTGCAGCAAGCTCCGAACAGTGCATTCCACATTAATATGACGATAAGTAATAACACAGTACAAATAGGAAATATAAATTACAACTCATAGTCCATAGACCCATTTAGGGTTGGCTTTACTCTAAGGTTCTATTTAAATGTTTTAATAATAACAATAAGCAGGGTCCGCCCGAAATACCAGTAAATAGGGCGACAGCTCGAGGCACCAAAATCTTAATGGCATCTTCTCAACTCTTATTTATTATCTATAAAAATCGTACGTGCGTGCTTCAGCGCCATTGATCGAAGACTATGAAATAAAGAAAAGAGACCATGGAAATTATTCGTGATTGACATTATAAATGAAAGAGAGCGCCATTAAATAAACAAAAGAAAGCTTTAAAGCGATTTATTATTCAAATTAAATATTTAGGTCAATTGTGCCTATTAAAAAGAATTTATAAGTCAACTTAATGTGAGTAACCGTACTGTCAAAAAACTTCTGAGTTGTTGAATTTTTGCCAAGGCAACTTATAGCCCCGTGGCCTTAAGGGTATAGTGTCCGTATACGCCTGTATTTATGGTCAGTTTGTTTGTTTGTTTAATGGATGAAAAACCCAAGCCGAAGGAAGAATTTCTTCAAATGTTGCATATTATCAGTTCCATGTTCAAAATGGCTTTGCTATATAGAAGTGTTGGCTTTGTTTGTTTTTCCCCACACCAATCTGTATTTCTGTAAAATAAAGTTTTTGCACGGAAACTTCTCCCATGATTAATTTTATATACTTTTAAATATTTAGACATTAGTGAGGATTTTAGATTTATGCTTGGAACTTTCATCTTTAACCCAGAATAGATATTTTGAAAGGCGAGAAGCAGTTGAGACATAAGGTATTTATGAGTGGTCTTCAAAACGTTTTACAGACAGAACAGAGTCCATCACAGTTTAAGCACTCTGTCGAAGTAGTGCAACTTGATTACTATACTAAATATTTTACCTCTGTAAATAAACCCATAGCAGCTACTTAGAACTAGCCTATATGACTTTCACTAAATAAATAAATTACAATATTTGTAACGGATAATTAAGACGCTTTTCAAAATCTATAGGACAGCCAAATTAAATTTAAAGTGCAGTTCGAATTATCACAATCACATATCCATTACCCTAGCATCACATAAACTGTCCAATGAGGAAAAGCGGAGAAATTAAGTCACCAAATAACAGTGGTTATTTAGACGTTGCGACATAGCTTCTATTTATTTAACTAATACTTTTGATCAATTTAATAAAAAGGTAAACTGCAACCATTATCAATCCACTGTAGGATGGAAGCCTCCTCAACGATTCGTGTTGAAGGAAATGAACCATAATCTGCCACGCTGGTCGAATGAGGGTGGCAGATTCATTGTTTTTAGCAGTCATGGGGTTTGAACCCCGGTATACGCAAAGGGCGTGTACTACTGCACTCCCGCTCCTCACCAATCTGCTGCGGCGTTCTTCGATTTAATAGCCCAGGATAAAGTGAACATTACCTGAAGAAAGAAAATTCAACAGCAAAAAAGAAAGTCTTGTCCTGTGTACAAAATAAGGCACATCAATTTCAAGCTTATCTGGTGGTAAGTAATCATTGTGATATGAAACAATGCAACAAGAGAAATAAAACTTTTGATTTGTGCTTCACTTACATGCCAATAAAAAAAAAAAAAAAAAAAAAGCAGCGGTGCGAACAACTTTGTTTGTCACATTAGCATCTTAGGCCATATTGCGTCCATACAAATTTGTGTTCACGGGGACGATCTGCATGTCGCACAGTGAAAAACCCTGAATAACTCACATCGGTATTCCTATTTGGGTTTGAAATACAACTGTATTTCAAAGCGAAGTGGAAACATTGATGTTGCTGCTGTTATTTACATAGCGCATTAGTGTCTAAGATCGTATTGTGCTTCGGGAGTAGGGAAACCCTACTCCCGAAGACAATATTCCACCTGAAATCGGCTAACTACGGCTCAGATAAAGAAATTCTCCGACAAGATTCGAACATACACTCCTCTGAATGAGTGATAAGTGGCGAAACCGCTATACCGTCACAGGCCAAGAAATACAGAGGTCATCTGGTTGTAGAGATAATTTCGATATTTGTAAGAGTAATTTTGACTTTTAATGATATTATTAACCAATACTCTATGAGATTCTGGCGTTTTTAAAGTTTTAATCGATATTATTCTTTACATACTATTAAAATATACATTTGTATTTTTAAAATAACAATGTATTTATTTTAGAGATCTGGATTTACAATCATTACTTCGTCTGGGTATTTTTTGAATGACCATGGTAAATGTCTTTGCATTATAATACAAAATAATGTAAATATCAAAATTAAAAACAAAAATTACTATATAAAGAACGCCCAAGTCGGCCTATAAATTATTTCGGCGATTTTAATGCCGATGTCGGTCTGGGTGGTCGGTAGGCTTAAAAACCTATAGCAGGGTTAGGTTCTACAAACTCGGTATGAACTTATATATATTTTTTTTTTCCGTCAATAATCGAAGTGCGAATGAGGTGTACTTACAAACGTATGGATAGATGGCACCAATAATAATCACTTCATGTAGGTGAAGATGGGTAAAACTATTTAAGTGTTGGAATTGATCAGTCTCTTCTTAAGTCACAATGTGAAGACATTTCTTTATAAACCTGCAGGACCACACGATTTAGAGTATTAAAAGTTTCTTTTCGGTTTAAACATCACTCTGTCAGATAATATTTATTACACTGCATTTGACAGAAAGGTGCATTAAGACATATTAAGATTAAACCAAATGAAACCACACAAAGATGTTTTATATTGTGTGACTATTCGCAAAGCCTTAGATACAGTAACTTAGGAGTCAGTTATGATTAAATTCATCACCGTGAATCAAACAGAATGGTGGATAATCAGACAGAACTCAAGAACTCAAAACTAAAAGGTACAACTTCTGCAATTCAGAGAAAGAGTATCTCGGCGAGATCTCAGTATTATCGCTGTTCCTATTGAACATGTCACCAACAGGTGTATTTTAATAGTTCGTGAAAACAGAATAGTAAGCGATAGACTATGAACCATGATGAAAATATAACCAAGTCAAGCAACATTAACACGTTGCAGGCCATGCACTGTACAGTTCTTAGGAAATATTACTTGGACATTGCACTTAGTCACTCCTTGATATCGCTTTACCTTCACGCACATTCAACTGCTTTCATATCTATATTATATTAACGTGTGAATCACGTCTTAGTACCATTTTGTAATTTGGAAATACTCAAGCTGTATTTCCCAACTTAAAATTTAGTGAGTAAACATCAGTGAATGTAACCTCCAATTCTCGATGAACGCCTTTTCCTCATGGTTTTCATTATGATTAGAAAGAAATTTAGAGTGAGCGTAAACAAGACCTTAGTAGAACAAAGGAATTGGCCAATGTGTTGTCAGTAACTAGGATGAAATTCAGCATCCATTTCTACAGACCTAAAGAGGAGTGTGGAAATTTAGGAAACCTTATTAAAAAAGATACAGTATATCTGAATACTTAAGAAATTACATAAAGGATAATATAAATCGCTTCAATTTCAAATGCAATTCTTTGAAGAAGAAGATCGGTAATTCTCTAAGCGCTCCTTCAGAGTTGCTTTTCTAAGGAAATAACCCATATGAACAGTTACATGTCACTTCTTACCAGCGTATAAAGCTAGCAGTTCGTTTGCAGTTCAGGCCATAATAATTGAGTTAATCTGCTACAGAAATATTCTAAGGTTCTTCATTTTAAACCATTTCAGCGTGCATATCAACATATTCATCGCAATATTATACAAGATTAAACTACCACCTGAGATCTTCTTAACAAAGAATGAGGAACCTTACATGTAAACTACACCGTTGATATAATCCTCTGATTTAGTTTTGAAGGAAGATTTGTTCAATTTTCTTCCAAAATTTCTAATTCATTGTAAGCACTAAACAGTTCATGGCTACAGACAGTCCTTAATCCACAAACAGTTCGGTTTTTTTTTCTACTAACTTAACTTATATCTGTCATAACTGGATTTTAATTGTAATTGCTTGCGTATTATCCTTCGAAAAACATACTTGACTAATAACGATTGGTTTCTATTTTTTTTTTTTTTTTCTAGAAAATATGTTCACAGTTTCATGAATCAACATTAAGTCTGAGAGATAGAGAAGAAGTTCGGTTGCGCCCCTATGCAATATTATATAGATAGCACGGTTATCGCATCCTCACTACATGCGAAAGTTATGTTATTTTAACTAATTTAGATAATATTTTGGATAAGATAAGAATATATATGTAGAAAAGAATATTAAAAGTTTTCCACACAACACGAATAAAATTATTAGATATTAGGGATCCATAACGAGATATCATGATATAACCAATGAAATAAAATCAGTCCAAATGATAAGCTATGGCTGGAAGAAAAATTCACGTGATTACTAATATGCAGTTAAAACTAGGGTTCTTACAGAATCAAAATTCTTTCGTCAAACTCGACTAACACTTCAAATAGGATTAAAATATATAAATGGCAGCCACTTTTAATCTTCCCATTTACCTCTGCCTTGTGCATTTGAAGGATCAGAAAACTCATGAACCAACTATATAACAAACGAATTCTGAATTTGAATCTTGGAGTGAAAAGGTAGACTGTAGTGTGTAACAGCTCTATAAATCAATTGCTGTGACTGGATTCGTCCTAGTCATATATCAATTGTTAAAATGTTCTTGTTTGTACTCCGGCACGACTACCAGGTCAGTGGAGTTTACAGTAAATCATTAATACAAACGTTAATCGCATTTAGCAGTCACGGGATTGAACCCCAGGCCACTCAAAGAGCGAGTGCCTCTGACCACTAGGCTACTTCACATGGCTTGAATTCCAGTCATGCTGGCGGTAGAAAAACTATCATATTGGAGCCACCGAGAATTACCTCATCAAAAATGTGCATTATGTCTGTACCGGAAGAAAGCCAAGTTTCCAGAGTTTAAAAAAAAATAAATAAATAAATAAAAAAAAAAAAAACTTTGCTATCCTCGCCTGAGACCAACTAAAAACACATAAAAGTTCCTCGCGTCATTGAGGATTCGAATCAATGCTAGTGGATTTTTTTATTTATTTACTGTTTTAGGTTTTTTTTTTTTTTTTTTTTCTGTTTATACTCCGGCACGACAACCAAGTCAGTAGAGTTTACAATAAATCGTCAATACAAATATTTATCGTATTTAGTAGTCGTGGGCTTGAATCCCGGTCCACTCAAGGAACGCGTGCTATGCACTCTCGCTCCTGACGACTGGGCTACGTTAGGTGGTTTCTGCCAAAGTTTGGCAACACCGTTGTCTAATATACAGATAATTTAGAAAAGGCTGCTCTTCAAAAATGTTTGCGTCTAGTAAAGTATCATTTATCGGTGGATAAAACAGATTTTAATTTGAGAATAACGAAAACCATGATTAACTACTATGGTAAAAATATTATTTTAGCACATAGTTTTACATAAGTAGAAGAACCGTGGGATAATGGGCTGTATTTCATTTGTGTTCGGAGTTGATTTTCATGTTTGCCGTTTGCGCATTTTTTCGTTCCCTGATAGACAGAATGCACAATCGAAATATGTTCAAAATCTCCGCTGAATTTAATAAGCTATGCTGTCACTTTATTTAATTATTATTCCTATTTAGTCAGTTCCACAATATCGAAAATTCTAGTCGTATCTTGACAAGCGAGCAGCAACAGGCCCGCTTACATACACCATATTACAAACTTTTATCAGCACTACTCAATTAGAGTAATAATGCCCTGTTAGTGAACGAGACGAAATAAGAAGCTACATCCGAAAACCGCTGATGAATGTGACGGGTATCGGCCATAGTGTATTTATTTCGAGGTCGAGATAAGGGTAGACATCAGAGAACTTATCTCTACGGCCGCAGAGCCCGACTAATGGTCTCATCCTGCCTCTAAGTCTAATGGATGCGCTCTCTTTAGGAGGAAGACAGATGAGAGGACACATTTGCTTCCTCATTCTTGCTGTTCTGCAGACGATAGCCTCCATTACGATCGACATAAAACAAGAGGCTGTTGTTTATGTTCAGTGTTGTAATAAAATTATTCTGTTTCCCACCCTATTTTTTTTAAATTCGTGAACTGCTGTCTAGTTGACTAATTAAGATGTACTACGACTAAATTATGAGATACTTTTTTCTAGAAGTTAAATATTTCTATTTTATAACGATCTAGTGTATAGTATAACGTGCTAATGTAACAGTCAAAGTTATACGTTGCAAGATGTGATTTTGCTACCTGAATACTAAGATACTTCAACATTCAAAATAAAATTAAAGAAGAAACCAAAATGGAATCCAGTGCAAACGCACGACTCCCACTCCAGGATATGCATCTTCACACCCACTAAAGGGAGAGTACCACATCCATGATAAATAAAATAAGGTAACATAGGGTACATCAGTAAGTGTAAACGATCGTTCTCTGAGGATAATTTGTCTGGTTTCGGGTTGAGAAATCGAAGGCAAATCAATCGGAGAAAAAAAACTGGGCAACTAACCTCACATCCCAGAAGGGTCTCAACACGTTAGTTTTTTTTGTATTCATGTAAACTCCTCTAACCCTGTAACTGTCCGAAGTATAAAGCATAAAGATTTACTAACTCTGATGAATTTTATATACAGGGAAGTGAACTCTCTTCGTGTCATTACTGTCCTGAAAAGTCACTAGTTATATCAGCAGATAGTGAACCTGATATAACTAGTGACTTTTCAGGACAGTAATGACACCGAAGAGAGTTCATCTGTATTAAAAATTCACTGAGTTTGTAAATATTTATGCTTTAACTACTTGCTTTATACATTAATATGTAAATTGTGAAGGGCCACTACCTATCAACATGTCTTCAATTAATAAATTAATATCCATTTCTGTGCTTTTATACCAGCACAATGAAGGCCTAGTAATAATAATAGCTTTTTGTAATTTTTGTAAGGGAAGGATGATATACCTTATTTTATTGTTTAGACTTTAATATTGTTTACTGGCATAATTGGCAGGTAGTCCTACAAGTAGTAGGATTAAATAACGTAATGATAAAGGATGCAATTACCAATTATAGTCAGGCATAAGGAAATGAAACTGCACATTGAATGGGTACGCCAACGCCCTTTGTTCACTTATGTAGGTTATATTTTCCAACTTATATTAGGGAAAAGTACCTGAATATAAGATACTTTACTTTGATGAAAAATTAAAGCATCGTGTAATTAAAATTCCAGACTTGTAAACAGGTTGCCGGCATAAAGAACCTTCTTAAATTTACTCCTTAAGACTATATATATTCTCAGAAGGAAGTAAACATTTGAACAATTAACACCCCCCCCCCCAAAAGTCAAATGCCCATATTATGACATCTGGTTGCCAAATATTGCATAGGATAACCTAAATCAACACACACACACACACACACACACACACACACACACACACACACACACAAATTAGCATTTAGCATTAGCATTAGTAGAGGCATTTGATGCAAGAAAGCAAGCTTATGCAGCATCAGCCAAAAAAAAAAAAAAAAAAAAAACCACTTCCACTTCACCCCTCCGTTCGTTCAAAATACCTGTCCAGCTGAGCCTTAAACTTATTTAGGCTATCAACCTCCACCACAAGGGATGGAAGTCTGTTCCACCAACCAACCACCCGCTGGCTAAAGGCAAATTTCCGCACGTCTATCCTACATCTGTCTTTCCTCAATTTGAATTTATGCCCTCTCAGGTGATTATTCTGAGCTAGAGGAAGAATCCCATCAGCATTGAGCATGCTTAAACCATTCAAGGCTTTATACACCTCTATCAGATCACCTCGCTGGTGCCTAGTCTCCAGACACTGTAATTTGCAAAACTTAAGCCTTTCTTCGTAAGAGCACCCCTTTGTTCCATTCACTAATCTTGTTGCCCTTCTCTGTACTCGTTCCAGCAGCTCTACATCCTTCTTGAAATGAGGCCTCCAGACCTGTATACAGTACTCTAGGTGTGGCCTGACCATCGCCTTATACAATGGAATAATCACCTCCTTATCCCTGCTGGAAAAATTCCTGTATATCATTGATAATACTCCATGAGCTACTCTTGCAGCCCGTCTGCACTGCTCAGAGAACTTCATATCTGCCTGCACAACCACCCCCAAGTCCCTTTCATTCTCTACCACTGTCAGTGTTGTACCACAGCGTTGATACGTTGCTCTGGGGTTGCTGTTTCCCATGTGTAGTACTTTACATTTGTCAATGTTAAACTTCATTTGCCACCTCTCAGCCCATCTGCTCAACCTTTCCAGATCCTGTTGCAGCAGCATAGTGTCAGTAGTGTCCTTGACAACCCTGCCAACCTTTGTATCGTCTGCAAACTTGGACATTAATCCCGATATACCATCATCAATATCATTTATAAATACAGAAAACAATAATGGACCCAACACTGAGCCCTGAGGGACTCCACTAATAACATCAGTCCACGATGAGCAGTGTCCATTGATTACCACTCTCTGTCTTCTCCCCCTCAACCACCCCTTTATCCATAGCAGTAATTTGCCTCCAATGTCACACTGCTCCAATTTGTGTAGCAGTCTTCCATGTGCAACAGTATCAAAAGCCTTTCTAAGATCCAAGTATATAATATCAAAGTTATTCCCTGCATCCAGTTCTTTTGTGACTGCATCATAGTATCCAATCAAGTTGGTCAGGCAAGACTTCCCCTTAACAAAACCATGCTGTGTCTGAGCTATAACTGAAGTCTTGTCTAAATGATCCTGCAGTGCTTCTTTAACCAGTGCCTCCATTAATTTTCCTGGAACAGAAGTTAAGCTCACAGGTCTATAATTACTTGTGTCAGCCTTTGATCCTCCTTTGTGAATTGGGGTCACATTTGCACATTTCCAGTCTATGGGTACCTTCCCCTGAGTCCAAGGAAGCTCTCATAATTATGGCTAAGGGTTTCCTTACTTCCTTTGCTGCCTCCTTTAATATAACTGGATAGATCCCATCCACCCCGGGTGCCTTTCTTGTGTTTATCTTCAACAGTTTCTCCTCCACTTTACTCCCAGTTATTTCAAGATTCTGTAACTTACTGCTAGAGTTGAATACACCTCTGGCATTCCCCTCGCTGAATAACTCCTCATGTGTGAATGTCGATGCAAAATATTCATTTAGTTTGTTAGCTACCTGAGCAGGATCATCAACACTTGACCCATCAATATCAAGAGGACCAATCTGATTCATCCCTCTCCTTCTAGAGTTTACATAAGTAAAGAACTCTTTGCTGTTTTTCTTTGCATCCCTTGCCAAGGATTTCTCGTAATCTGCCTTCGCCTGCCTAACCTCCTTTGTAACTTGGTTGCATATCAACTTGTATCTATCATAGGCTTCTGTGTCATGTGTTAATTTGTAAGTATCCCATGCATTTTTCTTCTCTGCCATATGCCTCATTAGTTCATCTGACATCCATTTTGGCCTAAACCTTGAACAATATTTCTTAGTTGGTATGTAAAGCCTAGTAGCTTCCAAGATAAGTTCTTTGAATGCTTCCCATTTTGAATTTGCTGTTGGTAACATCATCAGTTGGTCCCACTGTATAGAATTTAAATACTGTCTCAGTCCATCGTAGTCGCCTTTACGGAAGCAATAACCCTTCCCTTTACCCCTAATGGTAGTTACCTCTTTGAGTAAATCCCACTTCAGCACACTGTGATCACTGCCACCTAGTGGTTCATTTATCTGCAGATTCTTAATGC
The DNA here is from genome assembly GCF_048544385.1 of Mastigoproctus giganteus. Taxonomy (NCBI): domain Eukaryota; kingdom Metazoa; phylum Arthropoda; class Arachnida; order Uropygi; family Thelyphonidae; genus Mastigoproctus; species Mastigoproctus giganteus. Next base: position 156,650,113 of record NC_143584.1, on the reverse strand, counting down.
ATGAAGAATCACTGCTGATAATCAAATCAAGAGTATTGCTCCCTCTAGTTGCCTCCCGAACATGCTGATGTAGAAAACAATCATCCAATAAATCCACAAAAGCCCTGCTAGTGTGTGAGATACCTAACTCACATATATAAATGAAAAGATAAATAAAAAGATACCTAACTGTTAATGTTTGGTTTTGGTTTTTATGCCACATAGGCGACTAACGCCATGATGCGCCAAGCCCAACTGTTAATGTAGATTGCGAAAGATGCACTGTATATCTAAACTTGTATTTTGGAGTGCAATTTGTGAAAAACACTTAAATCAAGTAAGAAAAAAGTCTCGCTTTATTTCTTTGTAATTTAATTACAGAAGATATACAAGCTGTATTATTCCTGCCAGATAGTGAACCTGATATAACCGTGTGAGGAATAATGATATATACTTGAATTTTACAATTTTAGTGTTCAGTTCAGTTCTGTGTTCATCTAATCTCTTTACTGGCGTAAAAAAATTGATTTCCAGATGAAAAACATTCCACAATCTCTGTCTGAGCCCAAAAAACCCAGTCCACTTCGGGGGGGGGGGGAATAAAGAAGAAGAAAAAAAACAGAAAGCCAAGAAAAAGTTCGTTTCCTGTTGATGAGATCGGATCCACAGCAAGATCAGCATGTTTGCTCCTTCTCAATTAGGGGCGAGGAGAGCAAAAGTCTTTGCCCTGGACTCAAAACTGACTGGCTACGGTTCTGGTGGAATTCATCAAAGTAGATCTTTTCACGAAAGGATCCTCGGTGACGGCATAATGGATTTCGTTTGGAAGCAACTCTAGTAGGTTAGCATCCCGTCAGATATTCTTAAATATCTCTTCAATCGGAGCTAGTAGAATTTTCCCCCTGAGTTATTCCAGGTTTTTCAGTTAGCACAACATGAAAACCAGCCAGTAAATACAAACTTGTTCAGACAATAACAGACGAGAGAACACAAAATTGCGTACAGTATGAAAAGGCGCGCTAGGCCCAAAGCAGTTGATGGGCCAAAAATTCCTCATAACCAAACAATCATGAACAGTAACACAAAAATTTGTAAGTGCCAGACTTATTACAGCGTAGAAGTTTTATAATTCAATATATTATACAGCGCATCATAATTTAAAGTTACGTTCAAAAATGATATGCAGGTCTCCATGGAAGTACGGTAGACACTGCATAAGTCGTTATGCCATTCATTTGGGAACGCTCCTAAGTTCCTATTGATGTCAAAAAAACGGAAGAATTCTCTAAAAATAAATAAATAAAAGGCTTTTTCTTACGACCAACTATCCACCAGTGACACGTTTCAAGTCATTCTACAATTTCATTCATAGTATGATAACGCGAAGAATCTCATATATGAGAAAAAAACATCCAACCTTTTCAGCTAAGATATAAGGACACCCTTAAGTTCGAGTCAGTTTTCGATCACCGTATTAGGAAAGTCTAAAGATAAATAAATCTTTATTTGTCGTACCAAATTTAAATATAGGTTTACATTGGTAAGTGACAAATTCCCTTCACGGCAGAAAATGCCAGGGGATACACACATAACAAAATGAACACATTCAACCCAACAGCTTTTTATATTCATGAATTTTTCAAAACCTCAATATTACACTACCGATAACACATCGACCAAAGGTTTTCATAAATCTTGAAACTTACTAATTTATATAAATAAAATAAATAAATGGACATGGTAAAGACAATTATTGTCTTTACCATGTCCATCTATCTGTTAGCCTCTGTCCACATATCACATTGTACTCCCAGGGGATGGAATTTCATAAAATTTTGCAATTAGCTCTTTTAGAATTATTTGCCGAGTACTGTAATCCCAAATTTTATTAAAATCAGACAAATAGAAATCCAGCATTTTTTTATTTATTTTCATACATATCACACATGCTATATATATTGTAGCGGAAGCACTGGATATTATGTTTGTTGCCGTGCGTTTATTGGAAGAATAAATGGACAATATGGCGGATGCGAAGAAAAATGTTCTCGGTTCGTGCATATGAAACCCACTGGTTTTAAGGAGCTTGTTTTTTTTTTTTTTTGTTATTAATTTATTAAATATATAAATCATGAATGATTACTATTTGCTTATTATATTAATCACAACAGAAACGTGAAAACACTGGGTTATTTCAGTTATCAAAATCCAGGAGGAAATAAGTAAAGTACATTGCAAAAATGTTGACTGCATACTACTATCTGAGATGTACATATTGTCATTTTTTTATTTTATTAAATCACAGAATATCCATAAAATACGTGTTGCATTTCAATTTTTTAGAAGTTAGAATGAAACAAAGTACGTATTAAAAAATGTGGAGTAAATGTATGCGGTGAAGTTAAAACAAATTCCTTTATATGTTATTAGTTAAGTAACAACAAATCACCAATCTGTTTATTTGTAATACAAATTTGGGTCTCCTCGTGAAATTTCCTGTGTTTCACAGCTCTGGTTTCAGCTTATTCCTTCGTAAAAAGCAGTAATATAAAGCAGTAAAAGTAAAGTGATTAGTGTTTATCAATGTGGACAGAAGGGATAAAAGATTGTAGTGCTAACAGATTTAAAAAATATATCTATGATTACTTTAATTATACATATTTAAAAATACTGTATATATATATATATATAATTACTTTAATAAGTCGTATTTACAATTTATTTTGTTATATTATATTTTATTGATGGCATGAGAAACTGTTGATATTCAGAATTCTAGATGCATGAAACTGGTGCTATGAAGAGAAATTTCGTTCTTATGAGGCACTGACTTCCAATAATGCACTCATTATTCTAAACATGGATAGCCAAGTTTATATTTTCATTCAGTTCGTTTTAAAGTTTTTAAGGAAGGCAACGATAAGTGAGACATTCCTGCACTACAGTCAACTATGTACAATTTTTGAATTGTAACGCATAGCATATATCCACTGTGTTGCAAAATTGTACACGAAGTAAACGTGTAATGCTGTCCATTATAAGTATAAATGGACCTTACTTCAAATTTTGAAGTCTATTTTACTTCCTAGACATCTGTCTGTGACCCACAATGACTTTCAAGAAACTATTGACGTCTCAAGAGGCATCCCACAAGGAAGTGTACTGTCAGCTATACTGTTTGCAGCAGTTTTGGAGCCTTTCCTTGCTCAGAATCCGAACTTTGTTTCCTATGCCGACGATCTGAAGTTCTACGTGAGCTCAGACCATAATCATCAGATTCATGATATCAACCAGCAAGCTTCTAGGCAGATATTGAGCTTGGAAAGTTATCTTGCCACAATAGGGCTGCATCTGAGCCCTTCCAAATCAGCACAACTGACAATAACCAAGAAGAGAGCCAAAAATGATATCCAAATCTTTGTGAGTGGGAAACCGGTGCAAAAGGTGACCTCTCATACTGATCTTGGCCTCACCTGGGACGTTGGGCTCACATTTCAGCCACACTTTGCCAGGATGAGGCAGAAGACGTACGCTGCTCTTTGGGCAGTGCGTCAAGAGCTCGTTGGTGTGCATCAGCCAGCGCTGCTTGTTCGGCACATCCTGAGGTGTATTACGCCGATTCCTCTCTATGCTTCGGAAATTTGGTCATCTGCCCCTGCCTCATACCTTCAGAAGTATCTTAGTTTAGAGTACTGGTTGCTTAGATGGATGAACAGGGTGGTAGGCCACCCCCTAACTATCTCCAGATCTATCCTACAAGCAAATCTAGGCACCACTCCTTGGAGACATATCATCATGACAAAAAATGTTCTCACGCTTGCACGGCTTATAACGAGGCGAATTGATGCTCCATCAGTATCCGCATTAATCTCTGGCCCGAGGAGGGCAAGAGGGAAGCACCCCGACTCCTGTCTCCCTCTACGTCTTACTCTGTCAAACATTGATTCCCTGAGGAACATGTTTCCAGCCAATTGTCTTCGGATCTTCAATAAATTTAGGATCCACCCTGATAGGTTCTGTGAAGACAAGCCCTACAGGAAGGAAACCCTCAAGAACTGTTACCAGATTATGAACTTATGATACTCCCCTTCTCCTGGACAGACTTTTTTTTTTTTTTTTTTAACTTGCCTATTTGTATATGGCAAAGACTTTCTGTTTTCATGTAATCATGTATATTACTGTATATTGTACATTATTGTTTATTTAACCCTGTAAAAGTCTCGGGTCGAGCACGAACGTACCCTTGTTTATTGTACATTGTGTTCCTCGCACCTTAGTCTGTATTCACACCCTTCTGGCACAGAGCCGTCCCGGGGTGACCCAAGGTTTCTTGGGAAATAAACTGATTTTAATAATAATAATAATAACTGATATTGAAAAAATTAAGAAAAGTGTTAATGATACCACATTGGCGAAAGAATATAGAGTAGGGACATTAAGAATTTTAGACGCAAAAGAAGGGTGAAGAGCCAACTTTAAAATGTGCTTTCAAACAAATTCATTATCTGAATGGCCAATCCCCAATTAATTCGGATAAACTACGTCCCAATATAGTCAAAATCCACATGAGCTCCCTTTCTTAAGCGAAATCTCGTAAGACACAAAACAATGTACAAGGTGCACAGAAATTTAAAATTAAAATGCGTCTACGCTTCATGCTTTCCCCGATAAATATGATTAGGATACCAGCTACGTTGTCCATCGAGTTAGTTTACTTTTCGTCGCTACATCAGTTTACTGAATTGTACAAGCTGTATTTTATTCTTTCCTCTCTTTTTAAATATGATCTAGTTCACAATTTTTACGCTTATTATTCTGTTTAAAAGTGTTGGTAGTTTCAATCATAATTCTAATTTTTACAATTACCAAGTAGACCGTACTTTTCAGTTAATTGGTAAAGTTATTCCTCAGTAAGATTCAATTTATACATTACAGATACAGAAATTTACCTTCAACTTTCACCAGTTCGATTCGGGATGTTTTCCAAGAACGCATCTGTGACGTCAGTTGGGAATTGCTATATTGATCTCTCTTAAAAAGCACGGCAATTGCCACGAGGTGCACCTGTCTGGGCTACCACTAAAAGATCCTCTAAAGAGAATTGTATTGTTCTATATTTATCCATAATGAGATGGTACCATCAGTACAGCAAATAACAAAACTACTATCGAAGATTACCATGCTTTATCAGAAAAGAATTGCTTTTATTATTTTTTATGCATGGTGAGGTTTGCTTGGCTAATTATCACTGGTCAACACTAAAAATGTTTCTGGCTTGAATATAGTAAAGTCTTCTTAATTTCGGCATGGAAAAAAAAAACGAATATAACGTTTAAAACTAAAAATCTCTTAGTTAGCTCTCGTTTCCACGATATAGCCCCTCTTATGATTTAGGGGAACATTGGTGAATGCTAGGGAATTTGAGTCTATAGATAGATAGGTTGGTAACACTGAAACAGTAACCGATACGCCATGTTTTTTTTTTTTTTTTTTATTTCTGTGTATCATTTACTTTGCAAGTGATGTTCATTTCTTTTCTTTCTTTTTTTTTTTTTTTTTTGTATTTCTGTGTATCATTTACCTTGCAAGTGATGTTCATTTCTTTTCTTTTTTTTTTTTTTTTCCTGGTTTACGGACAAAAATTACGTAAGAAGCCAGGATGCCACGTAAATGTATTAACAGTGAGTGTTGAAATTTTTGTTATGTGTGTTGTAATGTCACATTTTGCACTCAGACACCCCAATTGACTCCACTTTTGCAGACAGCCTACTGCCATTATTTTGGCTGTAAGGTAGAGGATGAAGACAAACCCTGGAAACTTCATATTTGCTGCAACACATGTGCTGTAAATCTCCGTGGATGGTTGAATAACAAAGGACGTTCAGTGCCTTTTGCCATCCCAATGATTTGGAGGGAGCCTTCAAATCATGTAAGTGACTTATTTCTGCATGGTGCCTCCTCTTCAGCATGGCATGTCAGAAAAAAGGAAGTGGACTGTGGAATACCCCAACATCCCATCAGCTATCCGACCTGGCATATGGGGATGGTCTGCCTGTACCTCACCCTCCAGAAGAGTACACTTTGGCGTCTTATGATGAGGACAGTGTGAGGAATGATGGTCAACTGGGTCTTCAACATCACAGGATCCTGATTGTGCCAGAACTTGAGTCGCCGAGTGAGTCACACAGAATCACTCAAGGTGAACTAAGTGATCTAATTCGAAACCTAGATATATCGAAAGATAAAGCAGAGCTTCTGGGATCAAGACTAACAGTGGAACCTTCTGCAACCAAATGTCAAGGTGTCAGTGTACAGGAGCAGGCAGAATGCTTTGACTCCATATTTTAAAAGTGAAAACAACCTTGTTGCCCGCTGTGATGTCAATGGTTGGATGACAGCTTTGAATGTGGAGCACAACCCACAGGACTGGAGGCTACTCAGACTCGTCGAAGCTAAGTTTAAAAGATGTTTTGCTCAACAATGGTAACGCTCTTCCTTCAATTCCTCTAAGCCATGCTGTCCACATGAAGGGTCTGTGCAGTAGCACAGTGGTATCGTCACCGTCCTCGCCACACCGGGTGGAAAAGGCCCGGGTTCGAATCCCGTCTATAACGCAAGGAACTTTAATGGGCGTAGATAGCAAGATTTTTCCCACAGAAATTGGGGTTTTTTTCGTCCAGCAAAACAAGCAAATCGACCAGAGAACACACGCAATTTACAGACATAATATATAAACGGGTATATGTAAGAAATTACGGATGGTTATAATATAATCATTTGAATTTTTTGTCCACATGAAGGAGACATATGAGGATATGAAATTAATTCTGGAAGCAACGAAGTACAAAGACCACCAATGGCAGATCTGTGGAGACCTGAAGGTGATCGCAATGCTGCTGGGCATGCAGTTGGGATACATGAAGTACTGCTGTTTCCTGTGTGAGTGGGACAGTCGGGCTAGGTCCTCACACTACAAGAGAAAAAAGTCTGGCCTCTAAGGGAAAATCTGCGCCCCGAGGAAAAATGTCCAGCACAATCCTCTGTTTGATGCAAAATTCTTCTGCTCCCTTCACACATCAAACAGAGACTCATGAAGAACTTTGTTAAGGGAAAGAATCAGGATTGAGAAGCTTTCAAGTACCTGAGAGGACACTTTCCACTGTTGAGTGATGCTAAGATTAAGGAAGGAATCTTTCTTGGTCCGCAAATTCGTGAACTTTTAAAGGTTGAAAACGTTGAGCGAGTCCTCCAGGGAAATGAGAACGCAGCCTGCGAAGCCTTTAAAAGTGTTGTGCATGACTTCCTGGAAAACCGAAGAGCTAGAAACTATGTTGAGACTATGAACAACCTTCTAGAAAAGTATCATCAAATAGGCTGCAACATGTCACTGAAAATCCACTTTCTTGACGCTCATCTGGACTTCTTCCATGACAACTGTGGTGCAGTGAGCGACGAGCACAGTGAGCGATTCCACCAAGACATTTCAGCAATGGAAAGAAGATATCAGGGTAGGTGGAACGCTTCTATGCTTGCTAACTACTGTTGGACAGTAACAAGAGATTCCCCAGAAATGGAATACAAGCGAAAAGAAGGCGCTGTCGTGAATAGGCCACATTTTCAGAAAGTACTTTTGGTTCCTGTGCAGTTTTCTTGTGTTCTTGTTTTTTTTTTTTTACGTTTTAATTAAAAACAACTAGGATTTATGTTGTATCAAGAAAATGTAAATATGAGATTTGTTTTAATATTACTTTTCACTCCGACTACTACTGCAATTACTATATTCTTAGACAATAGCGAAAGTACTGTATCTCAAAAACTAGAGCTAATAAAAAATTTCTGAAGTCATATTCGTTTTTCTCGACCCAAAATTAGTAAAAGTTTGCCTATTTTAAGAAAGGAAACAAATTCAAAGATTTTTTTTGTTGAACAGTGTTATAGATAGAAAGAAGTCTTGATATTATAATTAGTATTAGATCTCTGTTAGCTGTGCAGATCAAAATGACCAACAAGTTGTGTAATTATAAGCAAAGTTATAGCAAGGGCGGCGCTACAGATTTCCTCGAGAACCCTACCAGGGTTCTCGAGGAAGAACAGCAGTTATGACCGCGATGTGGCTTATATTTCCATGTGGTGTTCTTGGTGGTCACCAACTACGGGAAGACAACCCCCACCCCTTGAAAATCGGCAGAGGATGTTCTGCACGCCAGTACAACATCCTTTACCATGTGCAAAGTTTGTTCTGCATGTCATGCATTTCCCACTTTTCCCGTGATGTTTCTAACGACAGAACAGCCCTGTGCAATAAGTCACGGTTATCCGATCTCATACCCTTGAATTTCTTTGTGTGGTGTAACATGAAATCCACTTTTTCTACGTGTATTACCACACAAAACGAACTGAGAAATAGCATTCTGGACGCTGCTCAAACTATTAAGAATAGCCGGAAACGATAAGACATATCACGAATTAGACAAAATAGGCACTTTAGATGTTTCCTTTTAGAGGTTTATTTCAGTTTTCTTTTTATGTTTTGTAATTTAGGATTAATTTCTCAGAAATAAAGCCTTCTGAAACATCTTTATAAGTTATGGGGTTTTAGGCGCATCAGCGACCATACTGCACAATTTACAGGCATACAGACTAGGACACCTATAAATTCTATGTGTGTATGTGTTTTTTTTTTTCTGGGCGAAAAACTCGAGTTTCTGGGATTTAAAAAAAAAAAAAAACACACGTAACCCTCTCCTGAAACTAACTCAGCCACGTTGTGAAAAAATTCCATAAAAATTCCTGATCACTGACGGAATTTGAATCCGAGCTTTTCCAGCCAGTGTGTATGCACTGTACTACCGCGAGGGCTCATATTTACAGGAACGTTTCTTATTTTTAGCTGTAGAATACGCTCCTACATTTGTTCCTTGTAATTTTGAAACGCCCTGTATATTTTTCCTTAAATGTTGTTACTTATAATACGCGCCATGATATAGTCCCTAAGGCTGAGGCGACCATGTATCGTCTGAAAATTGCTTTCTTTCTACAGGTGAGTTTATATTTTTAGGGATGAAAAACCAGTTTTCGGGAAATGTTGTCACTGTGCTAGACGCCAGGCATTTTTGTTCAGTTCTAAGACTTGTATTATGATTTTATTAGGAGAAACTTGTGACACTTCAAAAATATTCTTCTCAGAGGGTTTTTTTTTTTTTTTTACTTAATCCGTGTTCGTCCATCATTCCAAAACCGAAAAGGATTGCTCTTTCTATTGAATATAAACTTCAGCTCCTCAATAAACATGAAAACAGGTGCAGTCCTAACTCGATTACAAGGAACAGTTCTCACTGAAAAAGATAATGCTTAGAAATGGAAAAAAACGAACTTCATTGTTATCCTCTTTTCAGAAGAAAATAATAACCCCTGTGTATTAAATGTTGTGTTAAATCTTCTTACACTGTAATACAATTTTATATATATGAATAAAATATGAAAACAAATTTACGTTTTACGACTTTTCTTTCATTTCGCTGATTATATGAGGTTTCAATTATCCGGGTAAATTTATTTCCCATCCATCCCACATAATCGGGCGCTATTTTAATTATTGTAACGTAAGTGAAAATAAAGATAAAATTAACCATGCCAGACAGTACTTTAGAGAAACCTGACTAACATCAAAAGAAGTATGAGAAATCAGAACATAGGACCATACCTTTTCGACCACCATAATCAATGTTGCAGAAATCTCCAGCATTAGCCTCTTCACAGTCCTAAACCGCAGTAAATTAGATAAAAATTACTTAAAGCTGACTTCGTCATGAGGGGTTTTACTAAACAGGTAAAAACTTCGGATCTGTATTTGCTTCTTTTTTTTTTTTTTACTCTTAAATAAAAATAGCCGCATTCCCTGCAGGATATCTTAGCTGCCAGAGTGCAATGTCTATTAATAGTGGAGAGCGCAAGGCGCGGTGGTATTGACAGCTACGTCTACTGAAAACATCTTCTGCTGTACAACTGTGTTTCCGTGCAGAGAAGTGTCCTTCAGAGGACGCAAAGGCGGAGATAGAGGGCCGAGAGGGGGAGAGCTGTGATCAAACCAAATGGGAAGAGATAACCCGCCTAATCTAATACACATGTCTTGTTGTACATCTGGAGAGAGATTGAAAGACAACAGGCACTAGAGGGAGTGTATGTGTGGTGCTCATGCAAAATCAAGACACGCCGAGAGCCTAACTGAGTTTGGAGGCCACCGGGCATGCAGTAATGGTTGTTTCCTGGGAACTTTAATCTTTGACATCAACAACGAACAATCGATTCTGGCAGATCCCTTCGGGTCTTATTTCACACCAATTTCACAGATACAACAACGAAATAGACAAAAACAAAAAGAAAAATAGAAGACATTTCCTTTTCTTCTTTCGACTGGTCGAAACTAACTCGAGACAAGTACCAATCGCAGCTAAAGTGGATTCGGCAGGCGGCTCGAAAATCTTATCTGTCGATAACACAAGCACGCCGCCAGGATAGCCTCCAGTATTCATCTGTTCGAAGCAGCTTTCTGTCAACGTGATGCGTCTTTTGAAGCTTTCTCAGAGGAGGGAAAGGAAGAGGGATGGAATAATCACAACTAACTCTGTCGCTGCAGTGAGTAATGCTTGTACGATAGGGAAAAGTTCAGGTCTGAAAGGTATAATCTACAAAGAAACGACAAACCTTTTTCACTTTACTGAAAGTGGCGACGCACTTTTTTTTTCCCTCGAGAAAAGTACTGAATTGAATTAAATAACACTATCTGCTATAAAAAAAGTTAATTAATATTACTTGAACTCCGTATCGAGTACTTGTCATGGATATGTAAGCTCCTTTAGTATTTCATTCTCAACAAACGAAAAAAAAAAAAAAGTGTGGATTTGTCGAAACACGTGACAGAGCGATTTTTTTTAAAGCAAACAAAAACTTTCCTACTTTTTTTAAAATTATAATTAATTATAATTTTTTTAAATTAATTATTAAAATTATTATAAATTAATTATTATAATCCAGTATACTTATTAGCAACGATAAAAGGCAGAAATTAAAATTACTGCGTATGAAATTCAGCTAACTGCTACAAGTTCTGCTTGTATGAAGCAAATTAACCACGAATGCCCCTATACCAGTGGTTCTCAAATCCTTTTTGGTCTAAGGACCCCTTTACACTCTTAAATTATTGAAAACCCTAAAGTGTTAGTATGAAACTAGTTTTGACCTCGCGGACCCCCTGAAAGGGTCTCGGGTACCCCAGGGCTTCGCGGAACACACTTTGAGAACCGCTGCCCTATAAGAGAGACAAAGGCCAATGTGGCTAAACTTGCATGCTTAAATATGGCAGACACCCTCAAAACCTGAAGGAACTCAAAGAATGTAAAGTATAAAGTGTAACTTTCACAGTCGACTAGAACCATATTTGCATTATGGTTTTAGGCATGTCGATTGATTCCAATCGACAAGCCTAAAAACCATGTAATTCGATTATGTTTCTTCAGGTTTTGAGGGGTCCACCATATTTAAGTAAGTGATTTTCGTTTAATTTTATTTTATCAGTCTTTTTCATTTATAGGGGCATCTGATCAGTTAGCGTCCTCCGTAGCAGCTCAGTCGACACCATACATCTCCGCCTACCAATCGTTTGGAAAGTTTTAAGTTCGATTACCGTCAATGATCGAGAAATTTCTAAAGTCCTCTTCAATCGATGATGAAGTTAGGCGATCTCAGTCGAAGAGAGCGAGGTTTTCCCCGTGAGTTAAGGGTTTTTCAGTCCGCACAACATGTAAATCGGCCCGTGGACACACAGCTGTAGAAGCATAATACACACAGCACAATATGACCTTAAATGCTAATGATTTATATAAATTCTAAAAATAACAGGTTCCTACAGGCATGCTTGGCGCAATTTGCCATCGTAGCCTTTGCACCAAAAAAAAAAAAAAAAAAAAAACCACAACAAGCGTGCTACGACAGAAATACAATCGTTTGATAATCCAGTCCCCCGTTAAAGTGGTTACTGTGATTTCTCTAAACTTTGTGTTATTATGGTCATTTTAGAGTGGGTTTGGTGTCACTATTTCCATTTTTGGATTTGTGCACTGATGTAAAATCCTAACGTTATTCTTATACGGGACTATACAGTACATGCTCCTTAACTTTCGCAGGATTGTACTTTTGGACTTCCGAGGAGAATAACTCCTGCTAGTTAATTTATTAATCTCTTTTTTTGCAGTGGTTTGATTATGTTTAATTAAGGCTTGATTATAGGCAGCGGGCTCACAAGCAAAACATGATAGTGGTTACCATAAGAATTATAATTAGCAGCAATATCACACTTGGTAAAAATGTGTCACTTTAATTTGGTTAATCAAAAGGTATGCATATTTATCTTTAATTAACCTTCCTCGAATCATACTATTAAGCGTTGATGGTTGAAAGGCTTCATAAATCAGTGATATTTTGCTACAGATCTCATATGGTGAAATTAGGGAGCTATCTAACGTGCTAAATGGCAATATTATTTTTTTCCCTTTCCAATGATGAAGCATGGTGTAGTATGAGATATCATTTTGCTCATAATGCATCTCCAGCTGACGAAATTAAATTAATATAGGATCTTCTCATGACGTACCAAACCCTCCCCTTTCCCCAAACAATCAACTAACTTTTAACGGGAATTTAACATTGATATGAAATATTATGGGAAGCTAATATAGATAGTTTTATGCCACTGTGTTCCAAATTTTGTTTTTCTTTCTTTTATAAGCATTTTGTGTAAAGAATGTCAATGAAACTCGAAAAACAGTTGGAGTTGTGGGGGGGGGGGATTGCTATCAATATAGATTCGTAACTTTGACGTGGAGACAAAATCACAAATCACGGTTTGGAAACGTATTTTCTCATTTTTTCAAACTGTATTTTCCATTTTTTCCAAAATACGAATTTTCTACACCACTTTTTTGTTCTTTGAGGTGATAAACTCAGGAGGTAGGCTGGACAGGGATCGGGGGGAGATGGGGATACTCGTGCGAGTGGCGTGTTAAATTTTCGGGAATTATTCGAGCCTCTTATTTAAAAAATTAGTTTGATGAAATTTAAAAACCATTTTAACTGGGGATGACTCTTAGATGAAATTCTTCTCAAGTGAGCTCTTAACGAACGGGCAGCAGATCCCTGGATAAACTCATGTTTTAGAAACAAAGGACCAGACCGCTGATCACTGCAGCTAAATTTCCTCTGTTGACCTTACTCACACGAATTCTTATATTAAAGAAAAAACATTAAGAGATCCTTTATAAGTGCTTGCGTTGTATATTCACTGAGATAAAATTCTAAATTCACATTTAAATTCTTAATTGTCGAAATACGAATTTTTAGAGCAACCATTCTCAGGCAAAGAAATGGCAAATTGGGAAATCCTAGCATATCCTAGATGACAGGGATATCTAATAAAATTAATACAGTACAATTACGATTTATAACAGAAAAAGACAATACAACCGATGCCATACAATCACTGGATCTATGTATGGTCTAATTTTTCAGTATTCGTTAGCGGTTCAATTTCATTGCTCTTATTATCTGAAACATAAGTGCTTGCATTATGAAGAAGGAAGTAGAAATAGAACTGTATAGAATTAGAACTGTTTATCTAGAAAGCTGTGAGTATATGGAGACAGTAACTGCCATTCTTGTATTGGATGACGGAACCTATAATAAGCCGCAAAGAAAACGGCAGTCGAGAAAGGAATCAGAGTCAACATGTTTCCAAGACAACAGTAGCTTCTTCCTTATCCGAACAATTTCTGGAAGCGGACAGTGATGGCTCAAATAGTCACGCAACTGGACAGTCGACACACGCAAGGATGTCATTACTCCCACGTCAGCACGTGCGCTAAAGCTGTCCCGTGTTTCAACTAGGCACTACAGCAATATTGGCTTCAAGGAACGACGAAATACTTACTATTAGGGTTCCTCTCATATGAAGGCAGAGATGCAGGTTAACGTGAAAGGTTGTCACGTTCGTTCGGTTCGCGCTCCCCAGTGGCGACAACATTCAAGAGGTCTTCAGGACTTGCCTCGGGTGCACGTTCAGGAAATAGTGCCTAGATATTTGTTTCGATACCATCCACCTTGAGTCTGAAAACGTGTCAACTGTAAAGAGCAGTAATCTGCTTCGCATTAAAGGACAGTCGCATCTAAACATCTACATCCCAAACTATCTTCCTAACTGATGAGAGTCTAAACAACTCATTCTTGACCAGATTCTACGGTTTCTAAACTAAAAAGAATAAATAACAAAGTATTATAAAAAGACAACCACTGGCTCACATTCTTTGTACAGTGTGGGTTAAGTGTCAAGGAAATTAAGTCCACGAGGCATCAGTATATTGCGCCTGTAATTGCGCGTATTCTTCGGTCGATTCGCTAGACGATAAATCCTAGTTTCAGAGATTAAAAAAAAAAAAAAAAACACGCAACTTTTTCTTCAGACTGATGAACTCAGCGACGTTTGTGAAAGAAAAAAAAATATTCCATGGTAAATGGAATTTTTCCATTTGAGCATGAGAGAGGACTTTCAAAAGCTAAAACAAGGATCCTTAGGCAAGTTTATCTCTCGACAAGCTAAGAGTGGCAAAAGGATCTTTTCCTAAATACCCTTAGTCGTCCTATCAATCTGGATGAAAGGGTTGATTTCGTTCTCAGACATGATAACTCACACCATCAAGCAACCAGTTTTCCCTGAGAGGATCTCTACCTCACTTCTTCCCGTCTTTCTGGCCTCTATCTTTCTTGAAGAACAAAGCAGTTGATGCAATAAATGTCATGATAAATAAAGCATGCATAGGTGTCGTCATTTATACTTTTGAGTTTGAAGTGGCCAGCTTCTTCATTATTTGCACCCTAACTGCAATCGTTAGCAAAATTCTCTGTCATTTTACTATCCATGAAATTTGAAGAAGACACAGAACTTTAAGGACGGTTGCAGAATAAATAAATAGATGTGCGGAAGTTTGCCTTTAGCCAACGGGTGGTAATTGCTGGAACAAAACAAATTCAAGGAAGAAATAGACAAAGTATTGAAGGGAATGAATAGATGAAATAGGAGGTGGCCTGTTTTTTTGTTTTGGCTGATGCTGTATAAGCTTACATTCTTGCATCATTTTCCACTGGATTTGTGAAAGTACAACAACTACATGTAACAACAACAAAGGACCACCTGGAAGACGTGTGGGAAAGCGCTTTGCTTTTTACCTAGAACTACAGTTGAAACCTGAAAGGATTGAATCAGTGGATTGATTTTGTTTTTTTAATCACTCAAATGATTAAAGCTAATCGTGACTAATTTTCTCCCAGCATTAATTAAAAACTCAACTTCTTTTCCAAATTACTGAATGTCTTTTTTTTGTTGTTGTTGTTGTGACTTCAGTGTAAAATTATCCAATTTTAATGTTTTCTGGGTTTTGTAAATCCCTCTAGTTTCTGTTGCGAGGATCACCATATACTGCCAATATTTTAATAGGCATTAGTTTCAAAGTGTGTTCCGCAGAACTCTGTTCTGAGGGACCCCCATAGGTTCTGAAACTCTTCCATTAATTTTTATCATTGATTTCTTTTTTAAATTTAAGTTGTACACATGTATTGTCAAATATTATGTTTTTAAACATATTGTTCCAAGGCAGATTTAGAATACCATGACAGGTATTGGACCGCTGAATTTTGCGGACAATACAATGAATTGCATTGTCTACAAAACTCAGAGGTCCAACACCATAAAGTTACGTGAAAAGCATTCCGACCACTTGACAAGAGTTCGTATGAACGCTTAGTTATGCTTGTCACAAGATCCAAATTCTTCCACCGAATTGATTATTATGTATGTCGTGATTCATCATTCTGGAGAATGTGGTTCCAATTCTGCAACAAGCTGCTGCTATACACAGTATCACTGCGATCGTAGCTGAGCAGTGACTTTTATGATCACAGGTTTCTGTCCCCCACCCCGATCGGTGAAAATAACCATACAATACCCTGTGTACGATAATCGCGCCAATACGCTGTTCTGGCTGCGCCTTGGCTCCAGTGTGATTTTGTTTTAGCTGTAGTGACGATTTCGTTTACATCTTTAACCGTTCCGAGGCCTGTTTCAAAATACAAGGTCCGAGCGCGAGGGCGCTTCAACTTTTTGCATAGGGTTTCCCCCACCGACCAAATGGTGGTGGGGGAAATATCATGTGATTATTCTGGAGTCCGATACTTTTGATAACATGGTGTATATGTAATTAAAGATAATCGACAATGAACCATTGGCGTCAACCGAGATTTGACTTTCCCAATAAATAAATAGAAATCGCTTTTTGTATTCAAAATTTTCATTTCTGGTCACAGAATATTATCCCTCAGGTTTCTAGACTCCATTCAAAAGAGGGCAATTAGGTTAAGGACCCATCTCTAACAAAGTTTCTCCACTCTCTGTCTTAGATACTTCCATGGGCACTGTTCTTCTGAATTAGCTTCTATAATTCCAACTCTCTTTCAAACCAGTCCGAGCGCGTGTCGCAACCAGTCAGCGTCCTTTTACTGTCCAATTTCAAATTCACGTAAACTTTTCTTATTTCTCATTTATTCATTCAACTTCCGCTCTCTGGAACAATCTGCCTTTATACGTATTTCCTGAAAATTACAATCAATAGTAATTCAAGTCTAATGTCAACAAATATCTTTAATTTTCCCAACCTTCAATCCCCGCACGGTACTGAGTACTACGGGTTCTGATACCTTTCTTGCTTCCGGTTTTCAAATTTAAAAAAAAAAAAAAAAAAAACCAAAAGAATAGCAAAATACGTACTGTATATTTTAAAGGCTGGTATGAAGATAATGTGATGAGGATAATAAACAATGTTGCTCTTGTGTGTGTTCCTACAAAAACCATTTGTGCACGCGAAATATATCAGCTGTAGGGTATAGGTAAAACGTGCGCATTCTCAGAAAAACTTCTCGATTTGACTACTTCGCACTACTCGGTTAAAATATTTATTAACTTGGCACCAGATACAGAAAAAATGCTTGGCATACTTGCATTAACTATTCAATACGATTGGGGGGATGTAATACTGATGCATGTGAACAAAATCCTTGTTTCTGTAGAAAGGATATCAGAAACAGAAAATGCGAAATAGGGAAAGGATTAAATGGACAATAATTTTCTTTGGCGTCACTGCATTCGGTGGCATAAACTCCAACGAAAGGGTCAAAGTACAGCTCTATCCTTGTTTTACGTCATCTCCTTTTCGCTGTCCCGGAACTTTCATACTGTCCAACAAACAACAATTAAAGATAATCACAGATAATCACTGTAATCTGCACTTTAAGAGGTGAACAGTCGTGTATCCTCTGGCGAAATCTATCCCAACAACATTGCGTGATAATTATACGTGCTACGTCAGGTAAAAACAAATTATGGAAAGTCGGCTGAGGAGCTCTGTCCCCGTAATTAGATGACTCTTAATTAGAAACTTCACCTTTCACATTCAAGATGGAACTTGTTTTGGAAACTGTTGTTATGAATTAAACACGATAACAGCGCTGTTCCTTCTGCATAAAGCCCTGAAATAATGTCAGTGATCCGGTTTGTTCTGACGTAATAACACGCACGTTTTAAAGAATATTTAGTCAACCTGACATGCAAATGATAGTTCACACGTAATAAAAATACCTTACAAAAGCAAGGTGGGAAAAATGAAGCTTCCAACTAGAGACCTCGAGAATTATGACCGATTGTTAGTGACATTAACAGCATTATACTCTACTATACAGGTTATTATTTCAGGCCGGATTGTACATTTTTAACCTGTTCAGAGAACGTTCGAAGCTGAGCTGTTCATAACTGAAATATGCTACAAAATTTAGGGTGGGACTGCGATTTTTCCCTCCCGGAACTATCTAATATTTGTAGTGAAAATGTTATGATCTGCGTGTGGAGCAATATTACTCGTACGTAAAACAACAGAACTTGAACAAATTGTCTGTAATCAATGGGAAGAAGTGAATTGAAAATTATTTTGCAAAAGCTGTTTCGTGAAAAATAGATTAAGCGACTTCAGATCAGTATCTACTTGTGTATTGGACGAGATTTAATAATGTAATATTTAATAATTATTTGATATTAATTAACTCGGTTTTAATCAACACAACCGGTGGTTTTTCTTCGTTGGTTTTTATTAAGCTTTGCTATCGAACTTGAGTTATTGCTTGCTTAAAGAGGGAAAAGAGTCGTATCATCGATAAATAGAACTGAGTATAGCCCCTGTATCATGAACACTTGCGTGTTTAAAGAAGTAGAGAATTCAATGTGGAATATCTGTATATTAGTAGTAGATCAATGTCCGAAGAAGAAATATGCGCACGCGAGAAAGCCCAAACATCTTTAAATATTTACGATGCAACCCATTATTTTAAAAGCAGACATGATTAATTTTATCAATACGAAAACTATGCTAAATATATACACGGTTTAGGAAAGATGCATCATTTATAAGAAAAGCAGCATCTTTAAGAATACTTTTATGTTAGTGTTTGTACTCATCAGGAACTAGGGCTCATTTCATCTCTTGGGTGTGTCCATATGTTGGGTGTGGTTGCATGTCTATTGGCTATTTCACATTCAACAACACCAAGGGATTTACTTAATCATGTGACAACTTTTGAAGCCTTTCATTTTCGTCAAATAAAACCCTCTATTAAAGTCGAGAGATAAACAGAGGGAGATCTTTAAAACAGTTCAGCAACTCTGCGCGAATATATAATTCAACGTCTACATGTTGGTGGAGAGCCAAACATATTTTTGTAGATCGTACAAAAAAAAAAAAAAAAAAATGAATCCAGCAACCTTTGCCGAATCTTGGAACTTTCTCAATTTCAAGTGACACAATCACAGTCATTAAAAAAATAAAGTAAAAATACATTTCTACAGTGAAACGTATTTTACATAGACTGCATAACTGTATCCTACATCGAGAGAAAATTACCTGACATAATATTATACAGTAAAAATGTAATTGTCTGTTCTTCAAAATATACCGTACAAGTCACGGCTGAATTATCCAATTAGGCACAGTGGGCCTACGAAAAATTTTGGGTTCCAAAGTCTGATGACCTAAAAAACACTCATGCTAATTAAATCAAACGTAAAAATTTCCTTTAACTGAATTACTTTATAAAAACATTTTTATTCCAATAATAATACGCCTACAAATGTCGAAGAAGACCTATGATTACATTATGGGTCGTATACGTTTCATGCACTACAAATATTTTAATCTATCTTATGTGCCTACGATTATGTAAATACCCGGGGCTTACGAAGATTTCAAATCAAGCCATCGTACAAGTAGATGAACCAATTCTAAAAGCTTCTCCGAAATCCGGTGTCAAGTTACTCTAACAATAGTGTTTTTTTTTTTTTTTTAACTACTACAATTGTCAGGGCCACTTGTTTTTCTTTTATACTACATTTAATTAGGGACAGATACAAATGGACAAAGTTGCTGCACTGACGCTATTTACAGACAAGACAATCTAAAAATTGCTATATTCACTCAATGGGTTAAGTTAGCCTAATGATTCACGTACAAATCACGAGATCCAGAAACTGAGTAAAGCACCGCGAATTAATTATCAATTAGAAACTAATCTTAGTCATGAATAGCTGTAGACAACCCCATTACTTTGTAAAATTTCCCATCTGGCATGAGCACGGTAAAAACTTTACGGTTCTGAGGTGAAATCTCCATTTTGCACGATCAGCTCTGACGACCTGCTTACCAATTCTCGCGTGATTTGCTACATCCGCTCATATTCCTTAAAATATGACAGGAAATGTGAGGTTCCAGATTGAAAGTTCGACTGTACCAAGAAACGAATCTTGACGCTGAAACAACAATGCATCTAACTCTGAAAAAATGGAGAGGGACATCGAGATCTTTCCAACAGGTCTTTCCCATTTCGTGATCACGGACCCCACGTGTCCATTTCTACCCGAAAAGAAGCGGACCGGTCAGTTGGTACACATTATTATATTTTACCCAGTACCAGAGTATATATCGTTCTGTTTAAAAACGAAAATAAAAATCACTGCTTATTAAGCAATGAACAGAGTGAATCAGTTAAAGATAAATAATCCTCTCCAAGAAATAATCCATTTAGCACTTCTGAGTTTTAACTAACCCAATCAATACAGCCCTATTAGGGATACAAATAAGCAGCACTATCTATTCTTTGCGCTAAATATTCCGCCGGCTAATATGATTAAAGAGATATAAACTCAGAAAGGCCCTCCGTGACAGTAATAAGTAGGTCACATTTCACTCGTGTGAAGAGGTCTCGATTCTTATACCATCAGAGACAGGGAGACTTCTAAAAGGTATTTTTAATGGGGTTGTAGCTAGCCGATCTCAAGCAAAGGGAGTAGTGTATTTCTATTTCACTTATGCCAGAATTTTAGCTCCCACAAAGCCCTAAAAATCGTAATCATAAATATGTAATGTCGGCTACACTGAAAAGAAATCACAATTATCCAATTTTAATATTATCAATTATGAAATTGTATAAAATCTTTAACTTAAACGAATTAAGGGGAGTATGTTTCTAAGAATAATTCTGAATAAACAGAAAATGATTTATGTATAAGTGAGATAAAAATTTCATTAAAATTCGGTTTTTGGTAATTAAATAGGATACAAGTAACTATTTAAATAAATAAATAAAGTTTCTGTTTATACCCCGGGACGACCAAAAGGTCAGAGGAGTTAAGAAATAATTAATTTCCATCTGCAAGTCTCGTTTTGCGACTGTCTCTCCACTTGTTGTCATAATTCAAGTTTTTTCAAGCTGTGACTGCAGTTAAATTAAATATCTAACGGAGATAATTTCATCATCTGTACATTTAATCTTTTCATTCTTTTAAATGTTGAATTTAAAAGAATGCGCTCAAAACTTCTTAATTAAAGGGAAGTCACTGTAAAGGCCTCGCCTTTGATTTCACAACATGTTTCCATAAAGATCGACTATTTCTACAGAAAGGCCACACCCAAAGGTGGATTGGCAGCTGTCTTATTCATCGTCAGACATGCGCGCTGGTTGCAACACTGTTTACGACGCTAAGGTTGAAGAAGATAGATAGTGCTCTACCAGGAAGCTCCCTAATATATTAACAGGTTAGCCGCAAAGAAAGACTCCTCTTTTCCATGTACTCGACACCATTAGATACTTTATAAAGATGGGGATGAGTGGGTGGGGGTTTCAGCTCTCCGACCGATGAAGTACATCGACTCTCATTTCAAATGTCCTCTCCATGGAGACCTAACACATAACAGACACACAATCTGTCATTAACCGTTATAGCTGCAAGTGATAAATATGAAACAGCCTACGCATTCTTCGCTAATGATTCAACACATAATAATGAATAAATATTGTATGTGTAAAAATAAATAATCAGACAAGCGAAGGAAAGAAGCGCAGAAGACTGTTCTGCCGAGAATCTGAATAACGTCTGATATATCTATGCTAGAGCATGGCATGGCGTATCTGTGATTATAAAAATACCATTAGTTAATTTAGGTGTTAGTAAATTCTAGGATGTAGTCTACGACGACAACTCTCATCACTAGGTATAATACAATCACTTAGTACACGGTTGAAGTGGTAAAACCCATGTTTACTCTCCAAAGGAGGCAAAGCCCCGGTAATCCCAATCTCTTTTGTCATGCATATATTGAAGACAATAAAATAAATCTGTTTATACTCCGGGACGGTAACATAAGGTCAGAGGAATTCATGTTAGTTAGTTAGTTATTTTGGTTTTTAGAAGCATTAGCAACTAAGGCCATACTGCTCCGTGGATATGCGGTGGTCATTCCCTGACCTTTCCGCATCCTCCATATTTGGTGGTCACGGGCTCGAACCCCGAGTCTAATCAAGAAGCGTGTGCTACGCACTGCTGCTCCTGGCCACCTAGCTCCGGAGGCGCCAGGAATTCATGTATTTTCTAAACTGATATATTTTGAGGTGACAACGGGCAGCAGCAGCAAAACTACAAATTCTGTTCCCTCCCCCACTACGCCAGATAAACGAACGAACCCCACGTGCTTTTTAACAACCAAATCAAACCAACCGTCCACACACCCTGACCCTTCGGACTGCCGCGGTGGCGAACGTGGTTGTATGGTATCTCCTCATGATGGCATCACTATGCTTTATATTTAAAGATTACAGTCATCTGGGAGTAGCTAGTGTAAAATCTTGCTGCGTCTAACTACTAGCTAGAGGCAGCTTAAACCCAAAGATCATCCTTGCACGTCTCACAGAAAAACTGGAAGGATCTACGGCAAGAATCAATAGACATTGCTATATATATAGCTTGGCTCACCAGCTACTTGAAATTGCCTCCCAAGGAGCTTCCAAGCAATTAAAATTCTCTGATAGATCCAAAAAGTGGTTCAATGCTGAAGTCAGGGAAGTATTCAAGAGGAAACAAAAAGCTTTTAGAATATGTAAAAAGTGCCAAACTCAGCTGACTACCAGATGTATAAGAAAGAGCGGGCAACCTTTGACTTTCAACGATGTGCCATCAGATCCAAAAAAACCCCAAATCTAAGTGATTTTGTCATGCACTCCAGACAGCCCCTTTCAACTATAAATCTAACAAAACAAAACCTTATAAATACCATCAATAGACTTCCCAATAAATCTGCAATCACTCCTGACGGCTTCCCTCTATTTATGGTTAAAGTGTGTGGTGCCTTCATTGTGGAGCCCTTTCTTGTAATCTTTAATCGCATATGGAATTCCGAATTAATCCCTACAATGTGGAATCACTACAGGGTACAACCCATACCCAAAAGAAGAAACCCTAAGGACTTCAGACCGATCTCAGTGGGCTGCTCTCTATTAAAAGTGTTTTAGAAAATTATCAGCACGGATCGGCCAATGCTTCTCTCATAGACTTAAACATCTGCGTACTGTGATCACCAAAATATCTACATATACAAACCTACTGGCCACCCTATTATAAATTCAAACTTCTCTCAACAGGAAGTCATCTTCCTTGATATTTCATATTCTTATGATAAGCTCTCAATTCCAGTTCTCGCAAAGTACTTTGGCATAACAGGAAGCCTGCTAAAAACCATAAACCTCATCCTTACACAGAGACAACTCATCATCAGCTATAAATCCTTCCAACAGGAGTGCAATATAAGGAGAAGGATACCTCAGAGAGGTGTCCTGTCCGGTCTACTGTTCGCCGATGCCCTTGAACCTTTCCTCGCAAGGTACACTAATTTCTTATCATATGCAGACGACCTCAAATTATACATAACATCTAAAGACGCTGAACAAACTCACCTGATAAATTAGCGAGTCTCCGTCCTGATCGACAGCCTTGTAGCCTGTCTACTGCAAATAGGTCTGGAACTAAACGTATAAAAATCAGCTCAAATTACCTTTACAATAAAGAGAATTAAAAATGACATCGCAACCTATCACAACGGATTACAGATAAGGAAAGTGAAGTCTCACATCGACCTCGGCATGACTTGGGACGAAGGCCTCACTTTTCAGACCCATTTTTCGACAGAAAATCGAAGACTTTCTCGGCGATGTGGGTAATTCTATAAAGAGCTAACGGGGTTACTCAACGTCGATGTAGTCGGAGGATACGTCCAGCGGTGACTGCAACCTATTGCACCACATGCATAGTCTGCGCGGTAGCACAGTGGTATCGTCACCGTCATCCCCACACCAGTTGGAAAAGGCCCGGGTTCGAATCCCGTCGATGACGCGAAGAACTTGAGTGGGTTTATTTCACTCCGTGGCTGAGTTAGTCGGTCTCAGGCGTAGATAGCAAGGTTTTCCCCCACAAACTGGAGTTTTTCGTCCAGCAAAACAGACAAATCGACCATAGAACACACGCAATTTACAGACATAAGACACACAGCACGGCAGATGAATTTAATTATTTGGGTGGCCTAAATATAATAGTTTGGGTTTTTTTTTTTTTTTTTTTTTGTTTTGCACCAATCTGGTCTTCTGCCCCGACATCGTACATAAACAGATTTAATGCGATGGATGAACAGGGTCACGGACAAGGCATTCGTCATCTACAGGGATGTTTTATATACCAACTTAAATATCACTCCCTGAAGAGTTCACATTGCATTCAAGAATATTCTTCTTTCTCAGATGCTTACTGGAGTGATTGACGGCCCCAGTGTTCGAGGACTTATCTCTACTCCCAAGTGCTGAACGCAGTAATGACAACCCCTACCTACCGTTACATTCTATACTGACCAACATGTGCTGTCTGAAGAATTTCTTCCCTAACAACGTAGTCAACCTTTTCAATTCATTGGCAATAGACCCAGTGAAATACTCCGAAAGCAAGCAGTACAGAGTGAAGAGCCTCTCGGAAGTGTACAGCTTACTTCAACCTTGAATCTTGTCAATAATTGCATTTTGTAAACAATATACGCTTTTGTGTAAATATTTGTAATTCTTGCATTTTTTGTACACCTTTCTAGCCGGTAGGTAGGCTGTGTATAAGGGGTGAAAGCAAACACTTGCTATTTTAATAAACGGATTTAATAATAACAGCTAGTGACTGGAATGAGTCTGAGCAGTGTGTATATGGAAGGCGCTGCTGAGGCAATGTTATGTCAAGGAGTTGGGCATAATCCTGCTGTTTGTACGCTATATGCAAAAATTTTATTAATTTTTACGTTTCCCTCTCCGCCTCACTTTTACTTTATTTACTGAATGAATCGTGAATAGGGAAACTAATAGAACAAACTTATCTGTGAGATCCAAACTTCCGAAAAACTTATTCGTTTTCATAAATATACGTGGTCCCAGTTCCAATCTCAATGATATCTATTTACATTACAATCTGCCAAGCCCCACTTTTCTGACAGAATCTCGATTATCGTTCACCCCAACCACTACTCATCTCATTTACTCTAATTATTCCCTCTATAATTCCTTTACTTCAAAGGTGGTGCTTGTGCATTGCCAGCTCTGATGTTCCTTGCCAAAAACTTCCTAATCTGGAATCTCCTCTGTTTGATCTCTTCTAGCTTAAAGCCTCCCGAACTCAAGGTTAACAGTATTTGATGAAGACTGACGAGATTTACGTAACACTGAGTGCCCTCCGGTCTCTTCCCGACTGTCGTAACACCATGACTTCCGATTTGGTGATTATGTTAGACACTACAATACGATCTAAGCCAGCAGAAGCGATTATTACATTAGACACTGTTGATCTAGGGCAGGGGTCGGCAACCTTTTTTGAGTGAAGAGCCATTTTTGATCTAATTAAAAAAAAATAATAATAAATAAATAATTGAGAATCCGAAGAGCCGCACCTCAGCTCAAGCTAAGGGGAGAGGGGAATGTTTTTTTAAGAAATGGAATAGAGTGGGAAGATGTTTTATTAAAAATATATATTTTTTTGAAATATTATTTATTAATACTGAAAAAAAAGTAACAAACATCCAATTAGGTACGAATTAATGTGACTTTTGCTGCTGAACTTCTTGAGCTAGTCTCTCAACATCAGGCGAGTATGCCGTAATTTTCATCTTTAAAGATGCTGAGAGATTCGCATTGTTCTGGCGGCTTCTTGGTTTATTTTTAATATAGTTCATATTCAAAAATATTTTCCTGCAGAAATATATATATGAATTCTTTATTTGCTGATAAGTACAGAACATGTACTAGAGACAATAATACTCATCATGGCGACATAGCCAGGAGTTTTACATTATAAATGAGATTAATTGGCAAAAAAAAAAAAAAAAATTACCTTTACATGGGAAATTATGAGTTACACAAAATTAAACATGTAAAAATGAAATTATAATAATAAAAATATGAGGAGGCTGAACATCATATGGAGGAAATTATCCCAGTTCCACAGATGTAATCCACTCGAGGAGCATATGACGGTATTTGTAGTCGGTAGGCAATTTTTGAAGGTCGACTCCAAGACTGAGCAGTGCCTGAATTTTGGGGAGTGCCTGGGCATGTAGGAACCGACTACACAGTTTCAACCAGTTGTATTTGAGGATTAGTGGGCTCTGACCTCAAGGATGGCGGAGGATTGTGCCACTGACAGAAATCCCAAATGTGTAACTCCTGTGTACCTCCTGTGTACATTTTTACTGTAGTCATTAAACGCCTGCTGTCAATTAACATCGGGAGCCTGGTTTTTACATTTAGCTGCTCAGCCATGTCAGTTGTTCTCCATTGAGGGGGTCGGCGATGCTTATTTGTGGCCCATTTCAGGGTCCAGTATTCACATGAGAACATCGGTTTTCTGAAGTGAGGGCGACGCAGATGCCCAAATTTCAGCAGCGTATATAGCCGGATAAACAGTGGCTTGAAAATATCTGGTAGTGGTTGCTGCATCGTGGGAATGAAGTAAGTGTTGTGTTTAGCTCTCCAGCGTAGGGTGTTAAATCGCTTCCGGAGGTATTCTGTGTGAACATTAAATTTCAGTTCGGATCAAAATAGACACCGAGATCCTTATGGCAGGTAACCACTGGGATGAGAGTACCTAAAACTGAAGGTTGAATTATTGTTGGTTGCTGTTTCAATGAGTAAATCATTATTGCAGATTTTAAAGGGTTAAGGTTTAATCCAAACATCTTCAAGTAAGTTGAAAGGGCGGTCAAGTTCTCTGTGATTGGGTTTGCAGACTGGGATTAAGGTAAGACACTTTATATCGTCGGAATATATTAGAGCATCACCACGAGGACTCATGAAAGGACTCAGAATAGCTGAGAAGAGAAGGCCAAACAGGACACCACCTTGTAGGGTTCCTGCATTGATACGTCGGGGGGGGGGGGGGGGGGGGGGGGGACTGAGAGAAGTCAAAACGCAAATATTTTCAAATTTCTATACTTGTCTGGTAAGCTACTCCACGCATCGAACACAATTTGGTCTTGCATTTTCAACTCATCTATCGCCGTCCATTCGTATAGGCAAGGGGCAGCATTTTGCCTTTCCAAATCCTCAATTTCAGTTTTAAGGCATTTTAGTCTTGCACTCCACATGGCCTTGATTTTTAAATCCTCTAACTCCATTTTAAATTTAGCTTCATGTGAGCTAAAAGTTCAAGAGCTATAGGCTGCCGACTCCTGATCTAGGGAGTTGCAGTTTTGCTACATGGCACGAGCACGTTGATTGCTAAGAAGCATTCAGTGATGGGTCCCGTTGAAATCGCTAATCTCAACGCCTTGATATATCTTCTGTATTTTGTTGATCTGCTTACTTCGAGCGAGAACGCGGTTGCTTTTATGCCTATTCGTGGATGACGGGTAAGATTCACTTTTCCTAAATCCGAGGGTTGTCCAGAAACTTTATGGCAATCGGTGGTTCAAACATAGAAACGTCTGGGAATGTATGTATTTGTCTTGGACGGCACCTGGAACGTTAGTTCATCTCCGCCTCATTTCACTTTTAAATTAGAGGATTCTGCAGAAATGGCCAGAAGTGAACTGGCTGTTTAGCTACCCGGAATCAGCAGGTCGGAAACGTGCCACCACCACGGGAAGGTAGATTAGGGGCTACCAACCGGGGGCAGCAAAAGAGAGGGACGCCAAGAGCCCAACAAAGTACGAGCCAAAAATAATAATAATAAAAAAAGGAACTTATACAACTATACAAAAATTAAATACTGTACACAAGATAACCTCAACAGATTGAGGTTATCTTGAGGTCATCAACACAGATGATACTTTGATGTTTCAAAGTAAACAATGCAAGTAATCTTTTGCATATTAACATAAATAAAACAATTTAAAAAAATACAAGGTCAAAGAAAATAATTAAGGATAACACTACCATTCAACCGACAAAACTTTACACAAGCATTTTAGCCCAGAAGCAGGCACAAACTTTATAAACGTTTGAGGTTAAATCCAGTTAAGTCCTGCAGTCATTAGTAGCAAAGTCACAGTCAGTTAATCCGAGCAAAGGAATTTTCGTGTCTATCCCAGCATCAAAAAACTATGCATCAAACACTTGCATTTTCAAGTTCTTCTTATGGTTATATGAATGGCCTTGAGCAGCCAGAAAGTGCGACCAGCATACTCGCATGGTTGTGAAAGTTTATTCTTGAACTGGCGAAAGTTGACTTAATGCTCCTGTTTTTCAAGAATACGGTGTGCAATCCGCCATGCTATTTGGCGTATACGAGTCAGTATTTAATATTCAAATAATATATTATTTGGATATTAAATATTGAAATATTATGAATATTTTGAAATACGCACAGTCGCTCAATCCATATCTCAATATGGATTAAGCGACTCTAACCTCTCAAAAAGTACCTAAACAACATGGCCTCAAGTCACTCAACGATCAGTTATTTGTAAACGAATAACTCAGTCATACTTGTATGAGATATTTAAAAAATATATCAAGAAAACTATTTATTCAATAATTACACTTCAGACGCCATAAAGAGGTGCATGTTGTCTATTGTACTGTACATTGATGACCAATTTAAAGAGAAGAAAAAAAATCTTTTGGTTTTGTATTGAAGAAATGGCAAAAGGAGTGATTAATCTGGTTACGTGTCTACAAATAACATTGGCTACAATATTTATTAGTTTTCTTCAAAATTCGACGATTTGAAGATTGAAATTTTTCTAACTTTCTTTACATTAAATAATTTGTGTAAACATCAAATATTACATTTGCCAGACATTTTTTTAGTATGTTCATCTTCTGATCTTTCGAACAAGAGTCATGGATCATCACATAAGCAGTTGACTCTTTATGAAAAGTAACGTGTTAGTATTAAGTATTTATTATTCCCTTGGAGTTCTGCTAAAATTCTTTCGACATACACGTACAACAACAAAGACGAGTTAAGGAGGGCGGAAAAAGGCGGAAAGCAATACACAATTGTACTCGATCTGTACGTCAATAAAGAAGTTAAAAAAATACACCCTATGGATTAGATAATAGCAGTAATAAAAACAAGTTACCCCGCTAACAGTGAACTGTATCTGCAAACAAATATTATACGTCCAGGAATACCATATCATCATGTCTCTAACCTGATTCCCAGTCAAATTACTGCTTGGTCTATTCCTCGAGTCACAAAGCAAACAATGGGATCGTGGAAGGAACTCTGCTGGAGGTTAAATTAACGCCGACCAACTAAGCCATTCGCAGCACGTACAGAAGCTCGCCAATAATCACCATTGCTGCCAGAATAGTAGGCCTATTATTGTTATTAAAAAGTCCAGTCACACGACGCTGCACGAGATAAAGCTCCGATCTCACGAACTGAGACCACAATCCGACTCACCTTGAAGAGGAAAAGCCGCGTGGTGGCTTTCATTTGCACATGAAAGCCCAAAATACGGAATGTTTCAATAGCTGCTCTACAGGATTCACATGGTCGATAAAAAAGGGTGGAGGCGAATTCATGACATTGGGATATTGTATGTACGATAAGGGGAGGGGAGGACTCTTGTTAAGAGCTTCTCCCTCAGCAGTAGCATATCGTCATCACATCGAAGAATCTAATCTGTTTGGAATCTAATTTCTCTGTCAGGGAAAACATCAGTAAGAAAGCTTAGCAGAGACCGAACAGTTGACTTATGGGAGTAAACATCCAGTTAAGCCTATACAGACAGGCAATGCCTCGGCGACATTCATTTACGTTATGCAAGTGACTTGAAGACAAAGCGGAAAGCGCTGTGGGCCGGCTGTTATTTAAAATATCAGAAAGGCGCTCTTTGGCTATTATCTAAATGCTCTGATTGTTCGATGTCAACGTTTTCCTGCAAGATAAAAGCTCCACCGACTGTTATCTAAAACAAAATAGCAGCTTAGGGAAAAGAAAGCTGAATGCTAAATGGGATTCAAGAAAAGAAAAAAAAAAAAAAAAAAAGACACGACTACACATACACATCACAAAGCAAAGGGCTATTCCTTCCCCTATCCCATCTATTATTCGGAGTAGTGGGGATGTTCTGTCGAGGTTACGAATGAATCCACTGTCTCCGTCCAACCGTCAACAGCTGGCTCCGGGCGTCGGAGACAGAAACACTTGTTTGCGAATACTTTATGATCAAAACTCTGTAAGCTCAAGACGCCCATGGTGTCTTCAAAGAGATGGAAGGCTTCTTTTTTATTATTATTATTCCTTTTTATGAATCACATCGACTCATAAAGAAACTTTTTTCAGTTTCTTTACGACACGGATGTTTTTTATAGTGTGGACAATAACTCGGTTACTCAACAAGAAGGAAACTTTTTTTGCTATGATGAAACAACAAAGTGACAGTCCTCTTTCAAGCAGTAGCAGCAAGGAAAGCTGTGATTTACTGAAGTCATGCAGCGCAAAATTCTCAATTAAAATTTAGAATGAGATGGTAATTTCTATTGAAATAGCAGGGTTTACAAAATACGCTCAACACCAAAAAGTCTGCAAAGATGTAAGATATGGTTGGGAGGTAACTGGAGAAAGGGAACTATACGAGGGTCCCCTGAGTGCAGAGATTCTCCAGAACTTGAACATTACATTCAGGTCGCAATGGGGGAGGGGGGGGATCCGTATGAAGCCTTAAACGCATTTTATCTGTAAACTGTGTCTTTCAGACGTAAAACGGTAATTCATCTTCCATCTCGACAGGACTTATACTGGCAGCAATAATCCTCAGAATATTTCCACATTATGTGCGAGAGTGTGCTAGCAGGTCTGTAGGGATACACGGAAATTAAAAAAAAAAAAAAAAAAATACAGTATCTTACTGTTGTGACAAATTTGTTGCACACAAATTCGTGTACGTCCGCATTATGGAGTAAAGTCGGGGAAGGTGGTATTCTATTTATTTTTTCGTCAAGCTTATAGAAATTTAGAATTATGTTTGAAATGATCATTCAAAAGAGCTTAAAAATAATAATAATTTTTCTGTTTATACTTCTGGATGACCACGTAGTTGTCAGGAGGTCAAAAGACAGAATACAAAAACATTTTACCGTATTTAGTAGTCACCATGGTCAACAACGGTCACTCGAAGCGTGTGCATTTTTGTACAATCGCACTTGACCACTCGGCTGCGGAGGCCGTTTACTGTTTGCGAGTGAATTAAATAAATTCAGAATTTAAAGAAGTACAGACAAAACAAGAAAAGCAGTTGGTAAGCCCATAACAGATACAGATAATCGTGAATGGAGAGTACAAATAGATTTAATGACAATCAACTTTCCAATCTTAGTATTATTATTGATACTTATCAGTATTATGATTGATACATATCAGACTATAATTATACTAAAGTATTTTTAATTATCAACTACCGTAAGTTGCTGCTATCCAAGGTAGTGCAGTGTGGAGAACCAGCTTGGGGTCAAACGCAGCGGTGCAACTACAGTGCGCCCCGCGATAGCTAAAAATTATATATAAACTTTAAAAACAGTTTCGGAATATTGAACACCAGAAAGAGGTTGTTTAGTTTCTTTAATTATAATTCTATTAACTATAATGTGTAATAGACATTACACGTAAAAATAACTGACTGTTTTGTTACTCTTAGCAGTTTAAAATAATGAGATGAGACAAAAATTTGATAACAAAGTTAAATTAGAAATTAATGAAGACTTAACATCATTCGACGTTTTTGAAAGTAATACAATACTGATATTTGAAGGAATTCTGTTTGTGTCCCCCCCCCCCCAATGATTACAGAAATTTCAGATTTATGAACCCGAATTTTAAATGGATTGTTGATGAGTCCAATTCGTCTCTTTCGGATAACTCCCCCTACCTTGCACCGCTCTCCTCGATCGAGTTATTTTCTCCCTATCAGTTTAACCTTGTTAAGAATAATTGTTTCGGTCTCGCCAACGAGTCTCAATTTAAAGAACCTATTGTTTCCGGTGCAGTGTTCCTGCTCTATCTATTCTGCTCAATTACTGTCTTAATGGCAGCTGTTATCTAACTGCTTTTAAGCAGATTCACATAATTACAATTTACCAAAAAAAAAAAAAAAAAAAAAAAAAATGAAAACAGGAAAAACAGACAAAAAAAAAAAAAAAAAAATTTAAAGCGTGTACCCTGTAAGCACGAAAGATGTTTTATGTGAAAACATCCTTGGTTTGGAAGCGGTTAGCGAAATCTATTTGGAAAATAGTATGAGGTCACAATCATACTTCCTGCAGTTAGTACACCAAGAAGATTATTGTTACATTGAAACTACATCGGCACAATCATAAGGAAGTATGATTGTGACGTCACAATCATACTTAGAAAGATAAAAAATTCTGTTTATACTCCGGGACGACCAAATGGTCAGAGGAGTTCACAAGGTAGACCTGGCGCCTCCGTAGCCAGGTGGGAAGGAGCAGCAGTGCGTAGCACACGCTTCTTGATTAGACCGGGGTTCGAGCCCGTCACCACCAAATACAGAGGATGCGGAAAGGTTAAGGAATGACCACCGCATATCCTGGAGCAATATGGCCTTAGTTGCTAATGCTCCTAAAAACCAAACAACAACAACAACAAGGTAGACAGAATAAGAAACAGCACCATATTCAGCATGTCACGGGCTTGAACCCCGGTCACGCAAGGCACGTGTACTTATGCACCCGCACGTCCGACCACTCGGCTAGGAAGGCCGCACTTCTTTAGTATAACATCATAATCATACTTCCTGAAGTAGTAACTGCACACTATCTTGCAGTTACTATTTCAAGAAGTATGATTGCAACAATAAAAATATTTGACCACAACGTTTCCATTTCCGTTACATTCCATTGTTAGGTGCCGCTACAGATGTTTTCCCATCAATAAATAAAAGTAAGCATACACACCTTAACAATATTTTTAAAAGAATAAGAGAAGTTATCTTAACAATGCAATTAACCGCCCGATTTCTAAAATATGGTCCCGTTTTTAAGAACATCAGCATATATGCATAATGCGCCTGTTGCCTTCACCAAGCCTGCAACCCGCTAGCATGTAATAACTCAACTCTCAAGTGCGGATTTTCATGAAATTTATATTTGTACCTTTTAGAAAGATTTGCTGAGCCTTCAGAATATCATTAAAGCAGACTAATAGAAATGCTACAATTATTATTTCTTTGTCTCGGTCTGCATGTAATTACTCTTCTCAGTGGATGGATTTTAAGGAAATTTTGTTTTGCTCTGTAAGAAAGATTTGTCGATCCTTCCTATGTTTCATTAAAATCACACCAATAGAATTCCAGCAATTATTATTATTATTTTTTATTTATTTATTATTATTATTATTTTTTTTTATTTATTATTATTATTATTATTTATTTTTTTTTTTTTTTGGAATATATATGATATGGGCTATCCATATACTGTAACTGAAGCACTGGATATTATGCTTGCTGACATACACAGAAACAAAATTTTCTATGTTCGCGCATAAATAGTGCTTTTTGCTGTAAATCGTGAATTTTTAAAGTGCTTGAAATGAAATGTTCTGCGCAGGTTAACTACTTTTTTTTTTTTAATGAACTTAAATTTGATTTTTGATGAACAGCATAATTATTTGCATTTTAATTGATGGGTTTTAGCTGCAGCTGAAATCCACTGCCTTAGTGTAATCAATGCAATCATCATGCAATGCATGACGGTGGCGATTGCCCCACTAACCCCCTTCCCTCAAGAGTAAAGTCCGCAACGTTTTCGCTGCGGAGTTTAGTCTACCCGCGTCCCTAGCTCTAACAAATTTTCGTGTATCCCTCAATCTCGAAGGCTGGTTTGTCTGTTGTGAGGGGAAAACCAGAGTCAATCCCGGTGAAAAACCTCACGACCAAGGTTTGAGACCGCGAAACTCAATGCTGAATGCCCCTGGAAAAATTCCCATAAGGTTATCAGTTGGAATCGAACCTCAATCAGCTATTCAGCAAGCTGGCAACGTTGCCACAAGCCTACCGTGTCCCCGTATGCTATCGCTTTAATTTCACTATTTCACATCACATTTCTCACCAGTTGCGTGGGTAGTGTGACGTGATTGCTAAACTTCCGTTATATTCTATTGTTAGGTGCTATAGATGTTTTCACATTAAAAGAAAGAAAGAAAAAATAAATAAATAAAAAAAAGAAGAAACTAAATGATCCAATAAATGCCATCGCATGCACCTTCATCCCTTTATCAAGAGTCACAAATAAGGTTTTCTTTCTGGGAAAAAAAATATCCATTACGATCTCGCCATGTCTACTCACTATATTATACATACAAGAAATAATATACACGTTACCGGAATGTTACTATAAAAGTTTGAGCTTACTAATCTAATCACCTTCAAAGTACCTTCCTTCTACACACAGTAACACTTACACCATCGGTCTTCCCAAGCTTTGAAACATTCTATGGAAGTTTTTTTTTTTTTTTTTTTTAGTGCACGTAGGACGATAGGCGTTTTATTTGATACGATCACTGTTCTAAGCCCCATTTTCAGTTTAGAGAACAGCCAGAAGTCAGACGGTGCAATTGAAACTACAAATATTATTAAGGGCTTAGGATTATCCTTCGCTCTAACCCTCACGCTTCTCCTTATACTAACCCTATCATCTATCAGGCCTTAAAGAACTTGTCAAGCATTCGTTCACCAGCCTTAAAGAATGATAAAGTAAATATCTTAATTACAAGTAATGATTTACTTTTCTCTTTGTTCACTACCGTGCCAACGAAATTTCGATTACCATTACACGAATATCTGCCTTCGCTGTAGCGCAGTGGTTATAATCGCCATCCTTCCAACGAACGAATTCTCTCTATGCAATTGACGTGACTAGTAATTCCTACACCCGTAAATTACACGAAAAATGTTTAAGTTTTTTTTATAACGTGAATGAGTAAGTCGGTCTTAGGAGAGGATGCTCCGGAAACTCGGGATTTTCGTCCAGCAAACCGAACGAAGGATACATACAAATACAGACTCAATATACTCATGCCTCAGCGCTTAACACACAAGCACCTCTTTCTTTCGTACCTCCAATTGATCAGTATCTGTATTGCTCAGAGAATCTAATGTCAGACAAAATTACTCCCAAGTCTTTTTCATTATCAATTACCTTGCATTTCTTGATACCCAGGGTGCAGTACCCTTTTACAATGTCATTAATACTACAGAAACAATATTAGTAAATTCATTTCATGGTATAGCATTTTAATGAAATTATTCTATTTTTCTCTCTCTCTGCTTGTTCTTTGCACAAACTACTTAGCAGCTAATCTCTTGTCTAACATCATAGTGACTTCACTCTTAACGCCATTTTGTTAAAAAAAATTACTTTATTTATTGTTTTTTTTTTTTTTTTACTTCTGCATTTTTATTACTATTAATATATGCTACCACGATGCTTGTAAGTCACAATATTAAGGCGCATGCTTACCATATGGTTGACATATTTGTAGGTAAATAAATATGTTTATGAATAACACACTCAAAAATATTTGGTCCTTTATGAGTCTGACATAAAAAGCAAAACGTTTTGAGATCAGAAATCTTCTAAAATATTATACTGAATTTAGCATTGAAAGGCGACATTTACGGCATGTGTATTGAGAAAGTTAAAACAGTTGCTGTCAGATATTCCCTTGCATTTCTTGCACTGCTTCTATTGAAATGAAATTGAGCAGCAGCCTGGAAAGCAAGGCACTTGGGATTTCCAGGACTGCTGGGAGTCAGAGTGGAACAAGTAAATACATGGGCTGTGTTAGGGTAACTAAGAGTAGAAACAGGTGCAACTCCTAGCATTGGTGAATATTTGTGTGTACACCAATGCTAGGAGTATAGTTAATAAATTTGATGAGCTTGAAGTGCTAGTCAAGACATCAAAGGCAAATATTGTGGGGATATCAGAGACGTGGTGTCACACAGACATAAGCAGTGCAGAATTGGAATTTGGGAAGTACAATGTGTGCAGAAAGGATAGACAAGACAGGAAGGGAGGAGGGGTTATACTGTTAGTTAAGAAACACATAAAATCTAAGGAAGTGCATCCAATTGATGCTTGTGGAAAATGCAAAAACTGCTACTGTAGAAAAAACAGAAAGGATAGACAGTGCAGAAAGGATAGACAAGGAAGGGAGGAGGGGTTATACTGTTAGTTAAGAAACACATAAAATCTAAGGAAGTGCATCCAATTGATGCTTGTGGAAAATGCAATGTTAAGTCTGTTTGGTGTGACATGAGCACTGGGAAAGGAAAAATGAAAGTAGGTGTGTGTTATAGGCATAATGAATCTGATGAGTATAATGAGCAATTGTGGAGAGAAATAGAGTGGGCCAGTAAATCAGAGTGTCTTATAATGGGGGATTTTAATTTTCCAGAGATTGACTGGAATTTGTGGGTTGGTTACTCACACACTAGCAAGGCTTTTGTGGATTTATTAGTTAATTGTTTTCTACAGTAGCATGTCCGGGAGGCAACTAGAGGGAGTAATACTCTTGATCTGATTATCAGTAGTGATCCTTCATGCATTAAGAATCTGCAGATAAAGGAACCACTAGGTGGCAGTGATCACAGTGTGCTGAAGTGGGATTTACTCAAAGGGGTAGCTACCATCAGGGGTAAAGGGAAGGGTTTTTGCTTTCGTAAAGATAACTACGGTGGTCTTAGACAGTATTTAAATTCTATACGGTGGGACCAACTGATGATGTTACCAACAGCAAATTTAAAAATGGGAAGCATTCAAAGAAATAATCTTGGAAGCTACTAGGCTTTTCATACCAATTAAGAAATATTGTTCAAGATTTAGGCCTAAATGGATGTCAGATGAACTAATTAGACATGTGGCAGAGAAGAAAAATGCATGGGATACATATAAATTAACAGGTGACACAGAATCCTATGATAGATATAAGCTGGTCTATAACCAAGTCACGCCGACCGGCTAGCCGAGGGAGTAAAGTACCTACCCGGCAACCCAAAGGTCGCGGGTTCGATTCCCGCCTCGGGCTTGGATCAAAGTACTGCAAAAACCTTGGGAGGTGCAATATGGCCACAAAAGCCGATGCGCCAACAACTACCAAATCAAAAAAAAAATAAAAATAACCAAGTCACAACGGAGGTTAGGCAGGCAAAGGCAAATTACGAGAAATCTTTGGCAAAGGATGCAAAGAAAAACAGCAAAGAGTTCTTTACTTATGTAAACTCTTGAAGGATGGTGATGATTAAGATTGGTCCACTTGATATCGATTATTCAACTGTTGATGATCCTGTTCAGGTAGCTAACAAACCAAATGAATATTTTGCATCTACATTCACACATGAGGAATTATTCAGGGAGGGGAATGCCAGAGGTGTATTAAATTCTGGCAGTAAGATAGATAATCTTGCAATAACTGAAAGTAAAGTGGAAGAGAAATTGTTGAAGATAAACATAAGAAAGGCACCTGGGGTGGATGGAATCTATCCAGTAATATTAAAGGAGGCAGCAAAGGAAGTAAGGAAACTCTTAGCCATAATTATGACAGCTTACTTGGACTCAGGGGAGATACCCATGGACCTGGAGATATGCAAATGTGTCCCAATTCATAATGGGGAATCAAAGGGAGACAAGACTAATTACAGACCTGTTAATTTCACTTGTTCCAGG
Organism: Mastigoproctus giganteus; assembly: GCF_048544385.1. Taxonomy (NCBI): domain Eukaryota; kingdom Metazoa; phylum Arthropoda; class Arachnida; order Uropygi; family Thelyphonidae; genus Mastigoproctus; species Mastigoproctus giganteus. The sequence goes on along the minus strand of NC_143584.1, from coordinate 156,612,454 downwards.
AAAAATTATGGAGTCACTGGTTAAAGAAACATTGCAGGATCACCTAGACAAGACTCCAGTAATAATTCTAATACAGCATGGGTTTGTTAAGGGAAAGTCTTGTCTCACTAATTTGATTGGATACTACAATTTGGTCACAAAAGAACTGGATGCAAAGAATAATTTTGATATCATACATTTGGAACTTAGAAAGGCTTTTGATACTGTTGCACATGGAAGACTGTATTCTGTATTCATTAATGATATTGATGATGGTATATCAGGCTTAATGTCCAAGTTTGCAGACGATAGGAAGGTCGGCAGGGTTGTTAATGACACTAATGACAGTACGCTGCTACAACAGGATCTAGAAAAGTTGAGTAGATGGGCTGATAAGTGGCAACTGAAGTTGAACATTGACAAATGAAAAGTACTGCATATCAATTGTGTGGTACTAAACTGACAGAGGTATAGAGTGAAAAGGACCTGGGGATAATTGTGCAGGCAGATATGAAGTTTTCTGAGCAGTGCGGATGGTTTGCAAGGTGTCTTTGTCAATGATATAGAGGAATTTTTCTAGCAGGGATAAGAAGGTGGGCGATTATCCCCTTGTATAGGGCAATGGTCAGGCCACACCTTGAGTACTGTATACAGGTCTGGAGGCTTAATTTTAAAAGGATGTAGAGCTGTTGGAACGAGTACAGAGAAGGGAACAAGACTAGTGAATGGAACAAAGGGTTGCGCTTACGAAGAAAGGCTTAAGTTTTGCAAATTACAGTGTCTGGAGACTAGGCACCTACGTGGTGATCTGATTGAGGTGTATAAAGCCTTGAATGGTTTGAGCATGCTCAATGCTGATGGGATTCTTCCTCTTGCTCAGAATAATCGTCTGAGTGGGCATAAATTCAAATTGAGGAAAGACAGTTGTAGGATAGATGTGCGGAAGTTTGCCTTTAGCCAGTGGGTGGTTGATTGCTGGAACAAACTTCCATCTATCGTTGTAGAGGTTGATAGCTTAAACAGATTAAAGGCAGAACTAGACAAACATTTGGAGCGGGTGGATGAGTGAAATGAGAAGGGTGTGTTTTTTTTTTTTTTTTTTTTTTTGGCTGATGCTATATAAGCTTGCTTTCTTCCATCATGTGCCCCTTACTAATGCTAATTTGAAAATTTTAAGTAGATCCTATTTTAAATGTTGGGAGAAAAGCATACGTGGGCACATTCTAGATAGTTAAATCAAAATTGAAAAGTAAATAATATTTAAATCCTCATAAGGTTTAAGCTTAAATTGAGAAATTTACTGGATAGCAACAATTTCTATTACACTTAATGACTAAATGAAGTAGACTCAACCAGTCTTAAGAATCTTACTCTATCAATGTCGTTTCGAACGATGTTATTTATAGAATTGGAGAAAGCTGCTCTTTTTCTCAACACTTGATAACTAGCTTCAAAGTTCAATTCGTAACATTAGAGCAAAGTATTATCAGAGGCGTTTCCATAATTTTAATCAACCCAAACTCCAATTTAATGCAATGCATTGTCAACATTGTGAGCGTCAACAATGAATCAATGAGATTTATGGATGGCAGCCGTAGCCTTGGATTCCTCACCTGCTGTGATCCCATATAACACATTACATCTCCAGCATCCTATGTCGCAATACAAATTTAAATGACTAAAAGATTTGCTGAAATTTTCATGGCTATTCTTGTTTTTCTCATACCTTATAAACAACTAATTCTCCCGATCCCATATACATCAAATGAGGTTCAGCACACTCAGGTTCAAACCCCACTACCCCATTTAAAACACAGTCCGCTCTGATAAGTGGTTTTCATCAATAAACATGACAATGCTATACTTGCCCCTCACACTACATTGGGGGGAAAAATTACACACGAGCCAAAACATTATGGCTACCCGTTTCCACGAGTGGGCGCATCCCGCAGCACTGAGAAATGTCGCAACCAACTGGCGCGGCATATATAGCGACGACATGGTAGTGCCATTCGCTTCGCCAGTACGAAGCATGTGCAATGAGGGAAGGGAAGCACTTGACGGAGTTTGAACGGAAAATGATTTGGGGCGCTAGGAAGGCGGCGCCAGCATCTCAGCAACCGTCGGCATTCTCAGCTGTTCTAGGGCCGCCGTAGTGAAAGTTTGCAGGAAAGGTCTAAAGAGGAACAATAAAGGCACAAAGAGAAAGGTTTCCGAGCACCCCAACCTTCGGACGCTCTTGCAGGACCATGGAGTAGGCGACTTGTTAATGGGTCCATGTTGAACAACTGTCATCACTCGGCATGGGAGTACCGTTCGTGGACACTGGACAACCGAAAGAGTTAGCTAGTCTAATGAATCAAGGTTTCAGCACCATCATGCCGAGGGTACGTATTCGACGACGAGCAGGTGAACAGCTGCACCAGACAACATGGTTGAATGAAAACATCTTTGTGTTTCTGTTCTTTAGTGGCCCCAAGACTCTCGTCCAAATCCACCTAGTATTATTGTCTAAAATACACTCTGTATAAAGGCCTGAATGTATGTTGTGTAATGCACGTGTGTGTTTGTGTGTGTGTTCAAGCCACTTCGCCACCAGGAAGCAGCTGGCGGGGTGTAGGCTGCTTCCTGGTGGTGCTTGTCCCAGGCACGTGGAGACAGTGAGAGCTATAGTGGACCTGGGTCTACTATAGCTCTCACTGTGCAAATTAACACTAATAAATAAATAAATTTTCTGTTTATACTCCGGGACGACCAAACGGTCAGAGGAGTTCACAAGATAGACAGATTAAGAAACAGCACCGTATTCAGCAGTCACGGGCTTGAACTCCGGTCACTCAAGGCACGTGTACTTATGCACCCGCGCGCCTGACCACTAGGCTACGGCGGCCTACCTCTAATCCCGCACCGTTGTACGAAAACAGGCAGTCGTGGAGATATCATGGTTTGGCGGGCGTTTTCATGGACCTCACTGGGTCCCCTTCATCCCCACTGAACACACACACTGCTGGATCCTACCTCAGCCTTGTTTCTGACAAAGTTTTTTTCCCTACATAGTGATCGTGTATCTAGATTGCACTGGACTCTTTCAACAAGACAAGGTCCTCCCCTCCTGTCACAAGGCCCGCATTTTGCGGGAATGGTTCGAGAATCATATCTAAGCATTTCGTAAGCTCTCATGGCTACAAAATTCCCCCGACATCAATCCCACAGAACATTTGTGGGATGCAGTGGAACGCAGCATTCGCCAGTCCATGCCAGTGTCCCGTTGGTCCAGGATACCTGAGGACACCTTCCGCGGTCGATGCTACACTGTATGTAATCGGTTACACGGCAAAAAGCGACCCAACACGCAATTAACTGGTTATACTGTTTTGGCTCACGGCACGCGCGCGCGCGCGCACACACACACACACATGCGCACACACACGATTATAGAATCAGATTGGCTAATATATCTGAATAAGTAAATCATATATTAATTCTCTTACCGGATAGAATTGACATCTGAAATTTCACTATTATTAGATGTAATGGACTCAGTTATTTTTTTAAATTAATAGATATAAACGTTTGCGGCTAAAAGTTTGTTAATCTTTTTTTCAACCATTAAGCCATAATTTCAACCATAATTTTCAAACATTAAGAGATTAACAATATTTGAAAATTAGTACATATTAGTATTATGTTTCCTCAGTGTTAGTTTTGTCGGGTAATTGTTGTAAAAGTGGCCAACTACCCTTTAAATAAATATTAAGTAATAAATCTGGGAATAAAGATTTATTCCCAATACTCTGCACCCTGTGATGCAAGTGCTATCGTTGAAATAAAAAAAAGGGAAAAAAAAAAAAATATATATATATTATAAATATATATAAAAATATATATAAAAAAAAAAAAAAATATATATATATATATATATATATATATATATATATATATATATATATATATATAATAAAACAATATATATATATATATAATAAAACTTTATTGTATAGATGTGTATGTGGTCTTTTCTCTTATTTTGAAATAATAGTATATTCTGTATACTATGCAAAGCGTGGAAAAAATAAATTAAAATGTAAAAATGTTTTATTTGCTACATAAATAGATTTAGATGGTCGACACCACACGCCGAAAAGGTTTCCATATTCCTTTTGACACGTTGAATTAACGATGACCCACTTTTTACCACCATATGCCGTCCACAGTGGACGGTGCAAGCTTTAGAGATTCCACATACAGTATTATGGGCATTACCGAAGCCCTTCGTGAAGACTAGTCGACTGGATATATCGCCATGAACCACTCGTTTGGAGAGGTGTAAGTTCGATTCCCGTCGACGACTGAACGAATTTCAAGAATCCTCTTCAGTCGAGGCCGTAGTTAGTCAATCTCAAGCAGTAGGGTTTTTCAGTTGGCACAACATACAAACTGGTGCGTAAACCAACACTTCTATATAAAAAAAAAAAAAAAAAAACCACTTTCGGTTATTAGTTCAATATTTATATGTACTTTTTTACATATCTAAATAACCAAAAATCCGCGCTGATTTTTTAAAAACGATCCCTGTACTCTAACTGGATTCCCTGCTTTCGAACTGGATTCGGTGAGATTCTTTAATTACGAAGAGAAATACGATTTTACGAATTTTGTTATTTAACGAAAGGGGGAAAAAAAAAATAGAAAGATGAGTGTAAAGTGTAAATGTGTATTTAGTGTCAAACGGCACCAGGGTTTTCCCCATCTCCGCGTTGCGTCATTGTAGTTGTACCAGTTCGCTGGGAAGGCCAGAGATTTAAAAGTGTATGGATACTGTGTAAGTGTAGTATTGTGTATCGTTGTTCTTCTGGCCGTTTAGCCGCTAGTCCCATGCTGGAGCCCAACGTTGCCCACACCTCGTGGAGGCAGACCAGATACCCAGTAATTTAAATTTTACTCTGACAGGTGCTGCCACCTAGTTTCCTGAGATTTCAGCGGCTGGGACCTAGAGAAAAAAATGGGAGGGGGTGAAGCTAGAATTGGAATTCTAGCTTATCCCCGCCTCCCATTTTTTTCGTTGATCGCTGTTCAGTTTGTGTGATTTAAATTTGGGCGTATGGGGCGTGCGCTGGTGTATAGATAGTTAGGGGAGGGAAATTGAAGGCTGGGGGGACGACAGAAGTATGATGACGACAGAGAAAATGTCCCAGGTGATCAGTGTGGCATGATTATGCCCCACCAGGAGAAGAGTGTTTGAGATACACTAACAATATTTTTTTCCTACGATTAAAAAATAGCGAAGAACTGTCTTTAGTATTGGTTTCCAAATTGTGTTTCAGGGACGGAAGCATGACATAGAGTTTCTTAGTGGAATCCCAGAGGTTCTGAAAACATTTCCTTAATTTTTTTTATTCAATTTACGCACATGTATTATCCTTTTTAATTTTTTCTGTAATAATAATAACTTTTTAAACCTATCAGGAATCATACGCGGAAGTTTCAGATTAAAAGAAGAGATTGCGGAACGTAAGGTTCCGTGATCAGAAAAAGACTGAAAAACAGTGTTCTGCACATACTTAAAATTTATTGTTATTCATTTAAAATTATTATTATTATTTCAATAATTTCACACCGAAATTATCCCACTCGAGAATTGTAAGTTTATTTAAGAACACAACTCATAAAATTAAAACTGCTTTCAACATCGCAATGGAACCCTCTAATCAATTTGCACTGAAGCGTTTAGGCAGTGCCTACGTTTCATTTGGTGAAAAGTTATACACTATTAACCCAATTGGAAATCTTAGTATTTCAGAGCATTACTGAATATATTGCTGCAATAGTGATCATATGATTAGCTAAGTCAAGCCGGGCACATTCCTGTCTCCACGGTGATTATTTTATGAAGCCGCTGAAAAAGCCGAAGAATCCGGCATAAAATATGGTAGCATAAAAACACTGAAAATGAATGCTTCGAGCAACCTCGAAGTCGGCCTAGCAGAACGTCGTGGTCCAAGATATGACCATGATTCATGATCAAATTCTATTTTAATAAAACCGTAATTAGTGAAAGCGACTCTTTTCACCCGTCATGCAAGTTTCCAACAGTTGCAGGGACAAGGGAGAAGGGTGGGAGGGAAGGAAGGGAATGAGGAGCAAAAGAGAGGAGTGCGTCTGATTTAATCTACTTGATCTCTCAATAACCGGATAAATTTTATATTCTAATAAAGAGTGTTATCAGGCGGAAACAGTGAAAGCGCTCGTGCCGGATCGATCATCAGCTGCATTTCTCTAGTCCTGTCTGCTAGATTGGGGCCTTTCGGGCGCTTTTAATTTTCTAGCTACGGCCCCTGATGGGCGTACATTTACCGCCAGATTGGATCATTACTCAGTCGGAACGATGTCTGGATTAACCCACGTCTCGCTAGCAGATTGAATTACATCAAAATGCTGAGGTTCCACTGTATCTTTGGTACATACCTGTCACAGATATGTTCCCTTGTCCCGTTTAAATGGTATATAGAACCTCGTACAAGAAGAAGATGATCAAACTAAATGGGTACGCAGTGGATTTAAATACGATTTTTATGGCTTTTACGTAGAGGGGGAGGAACATAAAAATAAAAGTCATAAAAGTCATAAAAAATGCATTTAAATGGAACTGTGATTTTCTAAACTGTTAAAATAATAATCAAATGCATGAGTGCATGCATATCTATATATAAAATACATCCGCTGTTTGAAGAGACCTTTTTTCCTATGAAGACAGAACTTTCAAAAGTGAACCAGCTCAAAAACGAACAGAATTTATAATTTTTTTTTTTTTTTTTTTTTTTTGAAAATGGAACAGCATATACAACATATGCAAGATATTTGATTTGAAAATTAAACTCAACTCAGAAAAAAATAACAAAATTGTAATGCGAATGACTGGTGTATAGGCTCCTCCCTACTCCGGATATAGCGTGAGGGTTGTAATAACCAACTAAAACCTTATAAATGTGGCAGTATGAATTCAAGATAATACAGGAAAACACCTCTTACAACTTAATTGGAAAAATATTATTTTATATTATATATTTATTTCAGAAAAATGATTCTTAAAGTATGTTACAATTGTCTTCTTTTACTGTTTTCAGTTTTAAGATTACTAAAATTGTGCAAGGCTGCTTGACTGATGTACTCCTATTAGAAATTTATTTCTAAGAGGAGCGCACATCAGCTGGTTTTTAACTTTCGTAAATTGCTCTGTTCTTCGTGGGCAGTGAGCGACTTTATCTTATCAACAAATGCATGGTCACTATAGGTAGGCAAATGAGAAGTAAAGATTTTGAGTTGATCACAAGCCAGAGAACCTCATGTAAAAAGTCACTAGCTTTAAAATTTGTCAGTATCATTGAATTTTTGAAACCGAAACAATATATTTTATACATAATACTTCATATATAGTACAGAATAGTATTCTTTCAATATAATGAAATAACTAGATCATTTCAAGGGTTTAGTGTCAGACAACGATAAATACAAAATCATTTTGTAGTAAACGTTTCTGTAATTAATCAAGAAAAAGTCATTTTACATTTACTTGGTTTACCGGAAATGTGCTTATAGTCCAAGATAACTTGTAAACCACTAGAGAGATACAGTTTTATGACATGATATGCATTATTATTTGTATAGAGTAAAACTAAAGTTGTCTCAAAACAAAAATGCAATTTTGTAGTTAAAGTTGTCTGACACTAAACTATCGATTTAAAACGGATCAAATAATTAGAGTACATAAATTTAAAAAATAATAATAATAAATAAATTATTGATTTTGAAATGTAAAATTTTAGTGCGTTAAGACCATTGCCTAAAAAATAGACAACCCCCCACAAACAGAGACTGGAGAGGTTTATAAAAAGGGGAGGGGGGACGTTATCTTTTGCGAAATAGTGCAATCAACCTCTGGATTCAGATAAGGATGACACGAACATTAAGTCATAACAATTTAAGGTGCCAAAAGTTGAATAAGGCGTCTTTTTTCATATGAAACATGACAGGAAATAACCATAATGAAAGAAGGAAAGTAGTAATTCTAAGTTTCTACGAAATTATAACCAACAGCCTCCTATTCAGATGGGAACAAACTTATAAACTGATGAACGCTTAGATTATTAATAGTACAGTACTGTAGTCTTTTCTCAAGTATCCCGCGCACATTTTTCTGAAAAAAAAAAAAAAAAAAGAAAAAAAGAAACGGGGGGGATCGCTTATTGTACCAATTTATTTAAATTACCACTTACTTTTTTTCTATGTTTCTTCTTTAAAAACTGTGATTAGTTGACCGACGTGGTTTAATAATCATGTGGTACACATCAAATACTCAAGAATAAAAATTTATTACAATCGACTTAAAAACTGTGCATACGTTAATCTGAACAGTGTATGCTAACATTCCTCAAAATGTATTTACGTAATTTAAAACGGTATGTGCAAGTCCATTAGTCTTTCACTGATGAATGATAAAAATTTCAATTTCAAAACTTCAAACGTCGAAGCTTAAATTTATCAGACCTTGTCTTTCAAAGAGATAAAGACAATACAAGGACATTTCAAACTCTGCGATACAACAAAATATGGCGACTAACTAGTGAATGTTATTTACCTGACCTTGGCTACTGTTTTCTAATGAACTCGTTTTAATTGGAGACAAAGTGTGTAAGATGAAGGGTTCATAAGAAAACAAAAGGCAAGGTCAAATGAAAACAAGTTCAGGTTCTTACTAGAAAACATGAACTTGTTTTAAATCAGACACAACTTCAGCCAGTACGTGTCAGTGACCACTACAAGCCAGGCTTTAAAGTATTACTTTCTGCAGCATGCTTTATAACTGGAAGTGTTTATATAAGTAATAATATTGTGGGCGAATAAGGTCAAATTAATACAATTTATAATACTGTTATGATAATCCTTTGCAAAAAAATAAAAATAAATCCTTCAGTGAAGTTTGCCTGATCATCATCCAACGAACCCTCGTCAAGGGAAGGTTCAGTGTGATGCAGATATCAGATTAATTAATCGACAGAAACCGCCTTGAACATCAGCTTCTATAAATCGACAGCAACATCAACTATAATTCAGTTTCAGCATATGATCGGTCCACCTGTACCAACAAGAATAGTTCTTTGAAAACCATGCAATACTGATTTTAAGGATTATTGTTACAGGAAAGGCTTTTTTCTGGTTAAAACACACACTCACAGTTAAAAAATATCAGATTCTAGAACAGTGAAATGCAATAATGTCCTAGGATAAAAGTCCATCTGAGTTTTTCGAGGAAGAGACAAACGGAGGCGGGGTGATGGGGCTGTTTTCGAATAAAAAGTGATCCTGCCGCCATACACTATGGAACATATAAGTATTTCCAGAGCGAGAGTTTCATGCTGACTATATTGTGCAGAAAAACAACAGGCGACTCAAGGTCACACCACAGTGAAAGTATCGGTGAGTCTTGAACAGCCTTCTCATTCTACCCTTACTATAACGAAGGGAAAAAAAAAAAAAAAAAAAAGATATATCCATGGGTACAACGGCCGTTTGCGCCTATCGATAAAGGATCACCTCCATAATGCAGAGAACTCGATTTATCATGGATAATTCATCAAACGATTGCCAACTTAAAATGATTAATGATTTTTTTTTTTTTTTTTTTTTTTTTTTATAATCCTCAATCTTACTATTTACTTGGTGTAGCAGTACGGTAAAGATTAGTTATGAGACTCAACACTTCAAGCTACTTTAGATCAGAAACAGCCCAGATTTACTTAAAAATTATATCTAATTGGGAAGGATGATGGCAAGAGTTGGGGTTGGTTGAGTTACTTAGACTAAGCGCCGAGGCAAGTAAGCCCGCGAGGCGTCGGTATTTTGTGTTTTTAAACTGCGTGTATTCTGTGACTGGTTTGTCTATTATATAGTTCTCCGTGACAACACAGTGGTTTCACCACTTGGTACTCATTTGAAAAGAAATCCTTATTCAAGAAATTCTTAAAGGACCCGTCAATCGACATTAGCCGATTTCAGGTAGAGCGCACAGGGTTTTCCATATGAAAGTATTCCGATTTTTCAACGCGCACAACATTCATATCGGCTACTGAACCCACACTTGTACAAACATAATACACTGGCCCAATACGGCCTAAGACGCACCATAAAGCCAACAACAAATAAGAAAGCCTATTGTGTAGGATGGAAACCGTGTATCCCATTACCAAAATCGATTTGCTTGATCACTGTACAAACACTCCACCGTGTCGATATGGTATTCGAACCCAAGCCTCTTCCCCAGGGTGTGAAAGAACCACGTTCGTAGCCATATGGTAGCCACGAGGACTACCGCAGTAAGGGCAGGCCGTGGACAACTTGCCCTCACAGCGATAGTCACAATAAGACCAGAGATCTTGCGAGCCGTGGACAACTTGCCCTCACAGCGATAGTCACAATAAGACCAGAGATCTTGCGAGCCAAAACAGCTAATTCACATTACTTTCCCCCTCAGTTTTTTTTTTTTTTTTTGTAGTTATTGGCGCATCGGCTTCTGTGGCCATAATGCACCTCCCAAGGTTTTTGCAGTACTTTGATCCAAGCCCGAGGCGGGATTCGAACCCGCAACCTTTGGGTTGCCAGGTAGGCACTTTGCCCACCCGGCTAGGCCGGTCGGCTTCCCCCTCAGATTCTCTGGTTATATTCTACTCGCTTGGCAACAGAGTGAAATCGTGATTCATTTAAATAATTTGTTCATTTTGAATTTACGCAAAAGCAATTAAAACCATTAGGCGTCAATATATGATGTGATTAAACTGCGTGATTCCATGGTCAGTCTGCTTGATTTGCAGAATTCATTGTAAGGCAACATTCCAAAAAACTAAACTGAGAAATCTTGGAACTAAGGATCAGGAGAGCAATACATTCAGAGGGTAATTTCTACTATGCAACAAAAATATTCTCCAATCCAGAGTCACACTGAAAAGCATTCATTATTCACCATGCTGAACAAAACTGAAACAAGATTCATTAATTTTTAAAACTTCTTGTTTAGCAATTCTGACAATCTTTGTCAGTCAACTGCTAAAAACTTCTCATTGCAATTTTTAAAATTATTAGAATATTTTTTTAAAAGGCATACCCAAGTATGGGAGAGAAATAAAGGCGTCATTTTATCATATCTGTAAATTGTATGATCTAAGGTCGATCTTTCAGGCTTCGAAGGAAGTTGCTCAGTGCATTACTGCTGTGTAGTACCTCATTCTCCGTATGATATATAATATTGTTTGTATGATATTGTAGTTCACGCTCTGCATTTTGTTTTTTTTTTCCCTCTCATTTTATCTATATGATAATGTGTGTATGATACTGTAAAATGTATGGAGGAATTGAAAAATGTTAGCTGGGACCGCGTAGTGAAGAAAAAAAAAAAGTTTAAGGAAATATTTTAACTCACTGCCTGAGACCAGATAACTCCACCCTGTTTGAAATCATTTTTTCCATCATGACAGAATTCGATTCCAAATATTTCCAAAAGATAGGAGCGACAAATCCACTCACTGCATATTAAAACATTCAACCAGTAATATGATATGGGGGAATGGGGGGTTCCGCCTTATATGACAAAATCAACAACAGCCTGACTGGAGTAGAGAACCTTGGACTACATTAAGATGGTCTCATAATTTATATTATTATAGTACATGAAACCCCCGTATAACACGGTACTTCTACAACACGGCTTCGATGTAATGCGATTAATAAATTTCGGCAATTCTCACAAAAGACGGTTAGAGAATTTCGGTAAACCTAGCATAATAGGGTATTTTTGTGCGGGGAAAACCCTACTATCATGTTGGACGTAATTTTTCCAACATTTACACTCTTTTTGAATCCCTGCTGTTGACTCGCTAGTCGAGAGAGAGAGAGAGAGAAATCTGTGTTTTTTTTTTTTTTTTTTTTTTGTTGGAAAATCCTTGTGTTACGTCCTGTGCTATTGAACTTGTGGAAAAATCTAGATTTCAAAGTTTTATTACTATTGGATAGCACACCAGACCATCCAAAAGATTTAAGTCATCTAAACCTTGACGTTATGTTCCTACCACCACAGTTGTACTGGATTAATACAACTTCTTTCACTCAAGCCATTAGATCACGGCATTATATCCACCTTTAAAACTCATTACATCAGAAAATCGTTACAATGGATTTTGGAAAAAATTGATTCCGGATCTATTGAAGTGATGGAGGCATGGAAATATTTCTCAATTGTGGACTGTATCACAATCATAGCTTTATCGCTGAAAGAAGTAAAACCGTCAACGATAAATGCGTGTTGGAAAAATGTATGGCCAGAGTCAGTTCATTCAGGAAATAGGGTCGAACCGGCAGAAAACGGAATCGTTGCGATAGTAGAACTTGCCACGTCGGTAGGAGGGGAAAGGTTTTGATGATATGACTACTGAAACCCTCGTGAGTAGCACAGTTGACAGAATCGCCCTCCTCCCCACACCGGGTGGAAAAGACCTGTCTTCGAATCCGTCAATGACGGGAGCAATTTTTGTGTCTTTTTCACAACGTGGCTGAGTTAGTCGGTCTCAGGCGAGGGCAGCATGGTTTTTTTCCCGGAAACTCGGGTTTTTTTGTCCAGCAAAACAGAAAATAAACCCCAGGACACACGCAATTTATAGACAATATACAAAGAGTAACATGGCCTTAGTCGCCTATGCTCCTAAAAAAATAAAAAAAGATATGATTACTGAAGACGTTTAAGAATTACTGGTAGAAAAAAAGAGGCTGACGAAGCGGATTTGGTGGAAATGGCATCGGAGGTAAAACCAAATCAATTCAGAGGATGACAGCGCAGATGAAAATTCTAAACTTCCAAATTTTATACTAAAAAGCATAAGGGAAGGCATAAAGTTAGCCGAGCAATTGGCATCTTATTTTTAGATTCTGGAATTAAAGGAGACCAAAGTTCAAAAGGGATCTTCAAAAATGCTTAGTTGTATAAGATGAAATTCACAAAGATTTATCAAGCAAAAGCAAACAAATCCAGATTACTGTTTTTTTTTAAGAGAGTAGAAGATACACGAAATTTAGAATGGTGTATTTCTGTTAAT